>NC_043019.1:9402852-9437852 GCF_006345805.1 Octopus sinensis | reverse complement strand
GCACAGCTTGGAAGGGCTTCAGTCGAACAAATCGACCCCAGGACCTTTTTTAAACCCACTACTCATTCTATCGGGCTCTTTTGCCGAACCGCTAAGTTACGGGGACGTAAACACACTAACACCGGTTGTCAAACGGTAGTGGGAGACAAACAGACACAAACACATAGACATTATACGATGGGCTTCTTTCAGTTTCTGTCTACCAAATCCACTTTAGAAGACTTTAGAAGGCCCAAGGCTTTGGCAGAAGGCACTTGCCCAAGGTGTCACGCATTGAGACTGAACCCCAAACTATGTGCTTGGGAAGCAAACTTCTTACCACACAGCCACACCTCTACAGATAAATTACATGTGTGTGTGTGCATACAACCATACTTACCTTTCTCTCATACATGCCTATTTATCCACACTTCTCTCTCCCTCTCTCTGTGTGTATATCACGGAATATGTGTGCATAAGTACATATATACATACATATATACATATATATTGTGTATATATATATATATATATATGCATATATCTTATATGCACATATGTATACACACATATATATTCAAATGTATGTATGTATCTATATATATACATATATGTATATATATCATCATCATCATGAGAATTTAGAAAGTTTGAGAGAGTGTGAAATAATTTCTTTTAAGGGGGAACAGTGAGACTGGAAGCAGATAAAGCCATAAATAATAACCTGTAAATATTGGATTTAAAACCCCTAGAGAGAGAAAAAATCGAAGGCTCCGCGTGAAACACGAAACTATGTCTTCTTTAAACGTAACAGACCTACCATTCAAATGATTGCTTTGGTTCGATGTTAGAACGTCTGTCATGCTTATGGAAGATGTGAGTGAGTCTAACGGACAACGTTCCGCCTATCTGTGTGTGTGTGTGTGTGTGTGTTGTGTGTGTGTGTGTGTGTGTGTATCTTTTCTCCTGTTTCAATCAAATGACTGCTGCCATGCTGGGGCACAGCTTGGAAGGGCTTCAGTCGAACAAATCGACCCCAGGACCTTTTTTAAACCCACTACTCATTCTATCGGGCTCTTTTGCCGAACCGCTAAGTTACGGGGACGTAAACACACTAACACCGGTTGTCAAACGGTAGTGGGAGACAAACAGACACAAACACATAGACATTATACGATGGGCTTCTTTCAGTTTCTGTCTACCAAATCCACTTTAGAAGACTTTAGAAGGCCCAAGGCTTTGGCAGAAGGCACTTGCCCAAGGTGTCACGCATTGAGACTGAACCCCAAACTATGTGCTTGGGAAGCAAACTTCTTACCACACAGCCACACCTCTACAGATAAATTACATGTGTGTGTGTGCATACAACCATACTTACCTTTCTCTCATACATGCCTATTTATCCACACTTCTCTCTCCCTCTCTCTGTGTGTATATCACGGAATATGTGTGCATAAGTACATATATACATACATATATATACATATATATTGTGTATATATATATATATATATATGCATATATCTTATATGCACATATGTATACACACATATATATTCAAATGTATGTATGTATCTATATATATACATATATGTATATATATCATCATCATCATGAGAATTTAGAAAGTTTGAGAGAGTGTGAAATAATTTCTTTTAAGGGGGAACAGTGAGACTGGAAGCAGATAAAGCCATAAATAATAACCTGTAAATATTGGATTTAAAACCCCTAGAGAGAGAAAAAATCGAAGGCTCCGCGTGAAACACGAAACTATGTCTTCTTTAAACGTAACAGACCTACCATTCAAATGATTGCTTTGGTTCGATGTTAGAACGTCTGTCATGCTTATGGAAGATGTGAGTGAGTCTAACGGACAACGTTCCGCCTATCTGTGTGTGTGTGTGTGTTGTGTGTGTGTACAATGATTCGTCATTCCTCTGTTTTCGTTCTTTTTGATCTCCGATCTTCTGTTGGCTGCTTCGATCTCGGTTCTCTTTCTCTCTTTCTTCAACGGTTAATGTCCAACTCGATTCTTTCCTTTTTCTCTTAGCGTTACATTTTGCTCAATCGCCTCCGGCTTCTTGTTTCGTTTCAATCCATCCCAAAGATATCACTGTTTAATTTTCTTCTTCAGTTCGTCGAAATATTTCAATTAAATTTTGGCTTTTCTGTACTTGTTGCCATCCTGTCTTAGAGCTCATACCATTTACGCTGACCTGAGCGAGGAATTCAACTGGGGAAGGGTATGGTTACCTTGTAGTTTATCCGGCGAGTTTTACCTGTTGCCTGTGCTTCCTCTCTCTCTCTCTCTCTCTCTCTCCCTCTCCCCACAGACACACAAACGCACACGCATACATGATGATGATAACTATCCACTCATGACCGAAGAAAACCATCATGCAAAATGTCAGCACTAATCGTGCATGTGGCTAATGTACAAGCCGTCGGCTTCATTCGGGTTCGCACCCGCCGCTTGCATGCTCGCCACGGCGCTCTCCATCCAACACGACCGGGCGTTGGCTGTATGGCTCGCTGGTGATTGCTCAGCCTAAACTTTTAGGTCCAGTAAAGTCTGCACTGCACCTGTCCACCCGTCTGACATAATCCAGAGACAAACCAGGGCAAGATATCCAGTGCGAATATCAGTCACAGGATAGGAATGTGGGAACCGCATGATCCCAAGCGCAAGAAAAGGTTCCTTAAAATGTCCAATGCTACTCCCGGAGTATCTGGTTTTATATCAGACTGATCTCCCTCCCCCCCCCATCAAATCATCTCCACAAATTTACAGACCTCACATTTACACATAAAAGTGTTCTCTATTTCTTTCCGTCTTCACTATTAAGATCTATTGCCGTTTGTATGTTGAGGTTTGACTAATTCGTAATATTTTTCCTCCATTTTAATTTAGGTAAATTATAATTTCTTCTATTTTTCATTCAGTCCGTTGGAAAGACCTTTAATGGGTCTTTTAATGCACTCAAAATTCTAGAGCTTAAAAAATGCGTCGGTGAGGTTAAGACAAGACATATCTACAAAGTCGTGGCCCATTTGTGCCTATCCTAACGTTCATAACAAATTCTCTGAAAGATGTCATGAAGAAGTGGTCTTGTCTATGTAATGCAACCTATCCCTGAAATATCCAGTGATTCACTGCAAATAACTAATCCTTTGCGATGGATTAAGATGACCCAAATATAAAAAAAAAGCCATTGTTTTACCTGAGTCGTTTCTTATTGATTGTTATACTTAATTTAGCCGCGGACGTCCAGTCTGCTCTCCCCCCTATTTTCAGATCTACTCTCCGTAGCTTTGGCAAATAAGTCATCTGTGTAACGGAGGTTCGAAATAGTTTGTCCACCCATGAAACAACCTGAAACTTTTACTTTTTCACTACTATTTTCAGATGTTTTCATCTCCTTTTTCCCCTGAATTGTATAACACGGCTACAATGACAAAGCAGACCAGCAAAGGAACAAGAATATCTCCAAGCTTTACTTCTTTCTGTATATCCATCGATCTTGTTTCGATCATACTTGACTGACGCTTTTGAACTTTCGTATGTTAATTTTAGTAGATGGACATAAGATTTGTTTATGGGTGTCTTTTCAAGAAGCAGCTATTAAAAAGATCGTTATAAACTGTCAAAGGCCTTGGAGAAGGCAATAAATACGATGAGCCAAGGCCTATTGAATTCTATTGAGTTGACGATTAATTGTTCGAAGTAAATGGTCTGTTCGATGGTACTTCTTCTTAGGAAGCTGGAAAGTATGAGAACATATTGTCTTTCATCTATGTTGATGTCTGTAAACAGCTTGTTGACATCACTTAGAAGGGATGGAGATGGAGAGCACTCGTGATATCCTTTCCTATGTCGAACTGTAATAAAAACCCTCGTACATTTTCCGTTAAAAGAATCAAGTTGAAGTGTTAAAGGAATGCGTCGGGGTTTCTTCGTTCCCAGCTTTTAGAAATTCACAAAATTTGTCCCTGATCTTTTACCAAACTTCAATAGGTTAAGTTTTCCGTTCATTTTGTCCCCGAGAGAGATGATATATCTCAGAAGAGGGTAGTTCTAAAGATAATTGTAAGACTGAGTTTACGGATATCGGTTTTGTTTGTCAGAATTTCTCCAGATCTATTTTTTCCGTGTCTCCATCAGGGTGTGTGAACTACACGATGCTGAAATAAGACGTGGTGAATTGAATGTAGGAGATCTGTAGAGGAAAACTGAGACATGTGCTGAACGGAACCAATTCGAGATTTTCATTTTACTGAAACTGATCTTTTTCTGATGGAGGCAGAGAGAATGAATAATTCTTGAATTCGAAAGAATTCGTGTTTCACGTGTATCATGAAGCTGGAATGTCTAAAGTTTAATCGTGTTGAACGATTTTCCATAATCTCCTTTGCTATCATTCCACTTTCTGGTCGACTCTAATCAAGCAATCGTATAATAAAAACCATTTCAGCCATGACAATCCCGACATCTCTCTAGTACCGCAATGAGTGACTCGAGGGAGATTTGGCTGCTATTTTTTTTTCTCAATCTGAGTATCCGAGTAGGATCCCTCTTGCAGGCTCATCGACTTTAGGGTTGTTGAGGATTTGTCTCAGGTCAGGTGAATCAAACAAACGCCAACCCATTCATGGCAATCCAGTCTTTTTATATAACCATGAATTCATTGTCTTAATAAATCCTTTATTTGAGAAATCCATATTTCTTTGAAAGGATGTGGTTTGAGGAAGATTTTGCTATGATTTCCAGCAGATCGAGCAACTAAGTGAAGGGTTTCTTGTTGCTACTGCTTTCCTATTTACCACACCGCTTGCCATTGTGGTTGAATATTCCGCATTTTAAGATTGTTGTTGTTTCGTTCCTAATACATCAACTCCTGCGATCAAGGATATTCTAGTTGTGACTACTCGCCGCCATTTTGTTTTTGCAAGGTACAGTTTATCTAGGAGTCCATTTACCTACGTGATTTTCATTTTCAACAAGGTAGTGGAATATTATGTGAGTGAGATTTAGTTGTTATTTCTAGAAGATCAAATGATCATACGGAGCAGCCGCCTGCAACCCCGCCACCCCCACCACGGTACATTTTGGCTAATCCTTAATTCTCCACCATCATTTGCTTCTTTTATATTTAAATTTTAAAAAAGCAATTTTTTTCAACTCGTTGAAGTCGCTTTGAAACCACAGGGTTCCGGGTTCAGCCCCACTAAACGGTATTTTGGGCAAGTGTCTTCTACTATAGCCCTGGACCGATCAAAGACTTGTCAGTGGATTTAGAACAAAACAGTGAAAACCAGTTGTGTGTGTGTGTGTTTATGGCCTCATAACTTAGCGGTTTATGCAAAAGAGACCGATAGAATAAGTAGCAGATTGCGCAGGCGTTGTCCTGTGAACGAAGCTAGATGAAAGATAAAAACAGATATTTAATAACAACAACGTTTGCTTAATTTCTTGAGGAATTATTCGTCAGTTTTTGTTTCTCGTAAAAGTTACCTAAAACGGAAAATTCTTTGAATTGTCCAAAATGTGGGATGGAATGCTGTGTGGTATTTCGGTTCTCCGCATTCTGAGTTCAAATTGTGCCAATCCCTCTTTAGCTTTTTTTTTGTTTCAAGATCGATAAAACACTGCAACTAGTCCAAGGCGCTGCATTCGGACAATATTAAAAGAAACTGTCCAAGATGTTTTTCCATGATCTCTTCCAGCTCTTTTCGTTTATAAGACTCTTCACAATTTACAGCAGAATCGGTGCGTTTAACAAAGTGCTATGTTATGTTCATTAACGTTCTTTTGTACTTTGAGTTCAAATCCTACCCGGGTCTCTTTCATTTTAGCCATTCTCTATCGATAAAGCGAAAACTCAAGTACAGGAAAAGCTGCGGCCATAACTGACTGTACTTTTCGTGGCTTCATTTCTCAGCCAGAAACCAAATAAAGTAATGATTCTGCTTTTAACAATGAAATGTATCTGCTTTGTAGCAGCTTTTGGCAGCCAGATGGACTGAGCTCAGGACAGTTTCAGTCACACAATCTGTTGACAGTGAACCTCATAATTGACATTTGTTTGGTTGGAAGAGCAACGAGGTTATCTCACAAGTGTTTGTTTGCATACAATAAAATCCATATATATTTCTCCAATCATTTTCGCTTCGCAGAATAGGTAAAGATTTACTTCACTGAGGTGGTGTAAACACTACTGAATCACAGCCAGGGTTGTCACCTTATTGCTAAGAATCAGTACACCTGGAACAAGTTTTCAATTAAGTGGAATTTCGGATTTGTCTTCCCTGCTTTCTCTTTTTTTTTTAACCAGAAGCTAATGATTTTTTTCTTCTCTTCATTACATGTGTAATTTAATTACTTAAAATTTTCTTTTACTTCACCGAATCAAATGCATCAGGCCCTCGCTCCATTTAGAAATGAATTCGCTTGGTGGTGGGGGAGAGAGAGAGAGAGAGAGAGAGAGAGAGAGAGAACGTGTGTATGTTTTTTTTTTCGTAAATGCAAAAGGTTACACTTCTCTGTTGCTACCCATGTTTTTTCTTTTTAATCCAGAGATTAAAGAGGATTTAATTTTGATACACGTTTTTCCTTCGCCAGGAAAAAGCGCACCAGAATACAGCCACAACTTCTCTGAGGACAATGAAAATGTTAGCAACATTTGAAATCCCACCTTACCGTATAAAAAAAGGGGTGGGTAGAACACAAAAGATAATGGAATCCTATTTGAAGAAGTGAGATGGTCACAGATGGAATGTCTTGTGATACTTGATTGTAGACATAGTGATGGTGTTTTGAAGGCTTTCGTTGTGATGCGGTATTTTTGTTGTCATTAATCAGCCCCAGGTCTGCCCCAATCGCGCTGGCAGGGAGTAGTTTGAAAGTGACTTGGCTATTATTTCTAGCAGGTCGAGTAATCAAGTAGAGGCTAGTGTCGTTGGTTCGGATAGATAGCATCGTATAAGTGGTTTGTTGGCAATGACGTTGCGTCGCGCAGCTAATAATCACTAACGAGACATAATCTATATTTATAATCACAACATTTTGTAAATGTTCTTAGGGCATGTGGATATCGCATCTTATTTCATTTGCTCGGGAGATATCTAAGAAATATCTTCCGCTTTTTGATACAACGATATATCACACGTGTGTGTGAGTGCGCTTTGTGTAAACATAACCGCACACACCTGTGTGTGTGTGTATATATATATATATATATATATAGATAAGAGTATTTATTATTATGTGCATACACACACTTCTGCTCATATCTGTTTTGTGCATCTAAACACACACACACACTCACACACACACACACTGTTTACTGCTGAATAATTTTACAGACATCATTTCTGACGATTTCAGACATTGAAAATTATCTTCATTTTCGCGAGGCAACGAAACAACTGTCAAAAAAGGTCGTTCACAGATAAATTGTTTTGGTTGTTGCCGGCTGCCTTCTTCAGGCAGGGATTTGTCCCCCAGAGACATGGTCTCCACACATGATCTTCTCTCAAGAAATTCTTCTAGACTAGGACGTCCACTCGACTTGTTTTACGAGCAAAGCTGTCTCCGGCATTGTTCTTCATGTTTTGCTCTGTCACCTCACTCTCGAGTTTGTGCTAATGACTTTGTTGACAAGATAAACGTTGCCATAACTAAAACTAATGCCATTCCCACTACAATTGTCCAGAATAGATGGGGGTTTTTGCTGCAATGTGCGGGTCTTTGTGAATACGGTTTTTATGATTTTTGTTGAATGTTTTTTGTGTCAAAAACCTCGGTTATGCATTTTGCTTTCGAGGGCTGTGGGGCAGATATTTTTTAAATGATTGTTTTTTATGTAGGCAACATGCAGAAGAAAAAGAAAAAAAGTCTTAAAATTAAAGAAACAAACCTTATTTTTCTTAATCTAAATTCTTGTATGGGCAGACTCCAAATTTCCGACGCTCTGTGGATGGGAATCTGTTCACTGGAAAACTGTTCCATGAAGCAAGAATTCTTTTCCCTGAAAAACGAGGAAGGGGAAGCAAATATGTCCGATTAGATCTGCTGCTGCTACTACTACTACTACTACAATAATATCTACAACAACTTTTAAAATAAATAATGATTTCTGAATTCTTTCATTCATTCGCCGAAAGAGAGCAATTACATTCACTTTCGATTCTACCCAGAATTACTCGACACATTTAAACAGAAGGCGTGGATCAAAAATTGCCAACTTATATATATATATATTTCTTTATTGCCCACAAGGTGGGGGGGGGACAAACGAGGACAGACAAAGGGATTAAGTCGATTACATCGACCCCAGTGCGAAACTGGTACTTTATTTATCGACCCCGAAAGGCTGAAAGGCAAAATCGACCTCGGCGGAATTTGAACTCAGAACGTATCGACAGACGAAATACCGCTAAGCGTATATCTTACCCCGGCGTCACTTTGGTGGCATGTACTGCTCCCTCACTCAATAACAATAATAATAATCATAAGATAACGTGGAAGATGGTAAAAGAGGATGCTGAAGGAAAAAGCTGGCGAAAAATCGATAGAAACTTCTAGAATTGAGTGGAGAGATTAGAGAAAATGTTTAGTGAATCTCAATGTCAGCCTTTCAGTGGTGGTGGTGGTTGGGATGTGTTGTAAAATGTGTGGTTTTACGTGTTGTGCAGTATGTATTTTGTTGTGGTATTGCGTGGTGTGGTGTTGTATGGTGTTGTGTTGTATGTATTTTGTTGTGGTATTGCGTGGTGTGGTGTTGTATGGTGTTGTGTTGTATGGTATTGTGTTGTATGTATTTTGTTGTGGTATTGCGTGGTGTGGTGTTGTATGGTGTTGTGTTGTATGGTATTGTGTTGTATGTATTTTGTTGTGGTATTGCGTGGTGTGGTATTGCGTGGTGTTGTGTTGTATGGTGTTGTGCCGTATGTATTTTGTTGTGGTATTGCGTGGTGTTGTATGGTGTTGTGCAGTATGTATTTTGTTGTGGTATTGCGTGGTGTTGTATGGTGTTGTGCAGTATGTATTTTGTTGTGGTATTGCGTGGTGTTGTATGGTATTGTGTTGTATGTATTTTGTTGTGGTATTGCGTGGTGTGGTATTGCGTGGTGTTGTGTTGTATGGTGTTGTGCAGTATGTATTTTGTTGTGGTATTGCGTGGTGTTGTATGGTGTTGTGCAGTATGTATTTTGTTGTGCTATTGCGTGGTGTTGTATGGTGTTGTGTTGTATGTATTTTGTTGTGGTATTGCGTGGTGTGGTGTTGTATGGTGTTGTGCAGTATGTATTTTGTTGTGGTATTGCGTGGTGTTGTATGGTGTTGTGTTGTATGTATTTTGTTGTGGTATTGCGTGGTGTGGTGTTGTATGGTATTGTGCAGTATGTATTTTGTTGTGGTATTGTGTTGTATGGTGTTGTGTTGTATGTATTTTTATGCTTTTCTGTTGTTGCATTGTGTCTTCATGTTGCGTTTGCTGAAAAGATTGAGATGAACAAAAATGAATTGGTGTTTGAAATGTTGTGTTATGTGAAATAGTGTTGTGAGATGTTGTGTGGTGTTGTGCGATGAGCTGCGAGGTGTTGTGTTGTTTGATTTTACGTCTTGTGATGAGTGGTATTACATGGTGTTGAGTTGTGTTGTGTTGTGAAGTATGATGTCGGACTGCGCGCTGTTGTGTGGTGTTCTCTTATGCTTTGGTGTTGTGTGTTATTGTTGTACTTAGAGTGGTGTTGTGGGCTGTTGTGTCGTGTGGTGTTGTGCTGTGTGGTGTTGTTTGGTTTAGCTTGGTGTAATGTGGGTGTTGTAATGTGTTATGTGCTCTGGTGTTGTGAGTATGAAGCTGTGTTGTGTCACATGGCCAATAAACCTTTCACTTGTCTTCACATACAAATATTATTTTTAAGATTGCATTATTCAACGTGTCCTTCCTTTCAAAAATTACTAATATGTTAACTGGTGAAGATTTAGCTGTTATTTCTAGCTGCTTAAGATGGCATATAAAACTTTCTCAATGGTTTCTTGTGTTGTTTGTACAATGACAGGGCAGCAGAGTAACCGGCTATGAAATCGTTGTTGTTGTGGGATTTGTTCATTTCTAGGGTGTTGTGTTCACGGCTGTCGTAAAACGGCACAAGTCGTTAGACAGTTGACTGGAACGACATTCAGTAATTGTTTCGGTTTTCTGCGCTATGATTTCAAATCACACTATGGCAAACCGTAATAAAAGGATTTGGTGTAGTGGTTAATTCAGGGCCTAGTGTGGCGGACACAGTATGGATATTGAGATGAGGAGAGAGGAATGAGTCAAGATTTACTGAGTAGAAGTGGCACTTAACCAGCCAGCCAGCCAGCCATCCGCGTGAAGTAGAGACTAGAGCACTGAGAGCGGAGAACGACATGTCTGTTGAGTTTGGAGTGAGTTGGTGAAGGACTTTATGCTTTTCATTCATTTAAGATCTGAAAAGCACAACCATTTTTGCCCATCACGTCTACTTATTTGCTTTTGACTTGGGCATTTTTAGCCATTTTTGTAAAAGATCGGATAGTTTTTACTATTTTATAACAATTGTTTGGATAATGTTGATATTGCAGATAAATGCAAAGTGTATTTCAAATAGTCTCCAACATTATTTAAGGTCGTTAGATAGATAGATGGAAAGATACGTGAAGGATTCAGGATCTGTCCCAGGTCAGAGAACCCTCATCATCGGGTAATACGGACCGGGGTAGGTCTACCCTTGCAGTTTCCCAACAGATCAATGTCTTGGACATGTTTAATGTTCATGTCAGAAACACAAATATAAGTCATTATTTAAGAAAAAAAAATTAGAAAACACAATATATGAAAATCACATTTGTCAGAAAATACCGTTTTAGTAAAAAACGGAACTTGACAGCTATGGAATAAGTTTCCGTTTTCAGGATTGGTGTGAATGATCGGTCCCTGGGCTGTCCATTTTAATGCGCCAACAGTAGTCCGCCATCATTCTAATATCCCAAAGTCCTTGATAACTTTCTTCCATCACTTCAATGTTGATGGTTGGTACGTTGGATGCTCTGACGAAACAAAGCTTTGCTCAAAGCGTTCCAACTTAGTTCCTGACAATGTATACACAAGACTATGCCATTGCGTCATCCCTATTTTAAGACGATAAAGTGCGGCAAGATAAGAATCTGGCTGCTAATTAAATCAGTCTGAGACCACGTGGTCACAATTTGATTCGCTGGTTTTGGTTTGCCTTGTATGGTGTTGTTGCTTAGCCTTGATTCGACAGTTGGAGGATTAAAGACATTCTACACTAAATCATTGAACCTTTTTAAAATTTTCTTTAAAAATATGTATAATGTGCAACAAGTACATAAGAGAATTTGTCCTTCCACTCTTTAGCACGTTAGGAAAATTTGGCTGCTATTTCGAATCAGCGACTTTTGTATTCTCCTATTAAACTTACACGACAAACACGCATCGCTTGTCAAAGAATTCGTCAGAGTCTTTAGTTGAGTTACTGGCGAAGAACGAAAGAAATATAGAAATCGCTTGGTCCTCAACATGATTTTGCACATGGGTTCGTCCGGAACCCAAATTCATCTTCGAGTTCAGTGTATTACTTGAAATATTTGCTTATTGGCTTTGTATGTCATCATGTTAAGAAATGAGTGTTTGTAGCAACTGTGGAAAACGACCATTTTTATGCAGATAAAATGATGCAACAGCAACCGAAATTCTATGAAGACGTAAAAAGTCTTGACGAATGTGTAAGAGCGTTACAGATTTTGTGCTGTTCTTACAAATGTGTAATGTCAGTATTAGAAATGACAAACAACTTGAACAACGTGTATTTTTATTTAGGAAAACAACATTCTTAGAAACATAGGATATATCGAGAGAAACAAATTATAAAAAATGATATTTCTATTCATGTATTCAGTGAAAAGCTGGTTGCTGATGTAAACAGACAAATATTTCAAATATTACAACGTTGTTTGTGATAAACGAAGATCACATCTCCTTACAATATCAAAGCAGTTGCGCGCTTTTTATAGCAAGGTCAGTCTTCTGACTAAAACCAGATTTAACAAGAGAAGAAACAGA
Organism: Octopus sinensis; assembly: GCF_006345805.1. NCBI lineage: Eukaryota > Metazoa > Mollusca > Cephalopoda > Octopoda > Octopodidae > Octopus > Octopus sinensis. The sequence continues at coordinate 9,425,760 of NC_043019.1, read as the reverse complement.
TCAAGCACTAACGTGCAATTATACTTTCGTCTCAAAACAATGGAAACTTCAAGAAATTTAACCACTTTTCTATAAATTATCACGAAATCTAGCTTCAACTGTTTGATCAATCTGTAACACAATGAGTCTTTCCTGCAACGTCAACATCAACTGTTTTTAGCCCAAACAGGTCTCACCACTCCACGTGGAATCTCTCTCTCTCTCTCTCTCTCTCTCTCTCTTTCTCTCTCTTTCTCTAAAAGATCGTTAAACCGGACTTTTCCTACGACAGAACAACATCTTCAACAGACAAAAGAATATCATCTTCCAGTTCTGAATCAAGGGAAGCAGACAACTTATCAGTTTTAATAACATTACTGTTGCCATCTTTCAGAAAAGAGAGAGAGTAAGGCAGCGAGCGAGCCGAATCCTTAACAGCATTTCTCCCGTCTTTACGTCCCGAGTTCAAATTCCACCGAGGTCGACTATGCTTTTCAATCCTTTCGGGGTCGATAAATTAATCGATTTACACCCCTCCCCCTTAAATTACTGACCTTCTGCCTGATTTTGAAACTAATTTCGCATGAATGATGTTTGGTTACGGTTGGTTACATTATCATTGAGACACACCACTGGGCAAATTTTATCTTCAATTCACAATAAAGCGTCCCACGAAATGACAAACGGAATGATTTTTATTTAATAGCTTTGCTCTCTTTAACGGCCCAACTCTATATGGAACTTCTATGCCTCAATTTTATTTTATTAAATCGCGAAATGCGAGTAAAATACATTAAAAAAATCCCTACTTTAACTCTGAAGAACACAGAAACCAAATGTCCCATGTTGAACGGAGGTTTGCTATTCAAGGTTTAGGGAGTATTTTCATAGAAATTAGCAAAAGTCATTCTCTGATTGTCTTATATCTACAGATTCAGTAACCAAATATTTGTTCAATGTAATAATCTATTATAAATATTTGTGGTGTTGCGATTAGTACAAAGAAAGAAATAGGAATTTGATGACAAGATGTTCGTGCGTCTGACAGCTAAGTTCTGGAAATGAGACATTCAAGGCATTCTTATGAAGAGAATGGTTTTTATTAAAATTGTGAAGTCAACAAAATACGTTTTGTCTCTTTCAAAGAAGACGCCAGGGACTTTGTTGCTCGAAACCAAAGACGTTTTGTAGGACTCAGAGGTTTAATAATAATAATAATAATAATAATAATAATAATAAAATAATAATAATAATAATGCGTCGGAAGAAATGTATTGACGGCATTGAGTGACAACGGAATGGTTGAAACTCGGAATACAACGAATGTCGAAGAATTCTTACAGTTCTGTCGTTGAGACTCAGATCCTTCGTGGAAAGATACGCACATATGTGCGAGCGCGTACACACACACACACGCACACACACACACACACTGCCCCACTTCTGTCGCCTTCCAACCCGCTCTTGTTCGCGTGCGCGCACGAACACACACACACACACACGCTCACACGAATTCTCTCCGTGCGACACACACTTTCCCAATTTCTCTCTCTCTCCCTCTTTCTTTCTCTCTCTCTCTCTCTCTCTCTCCATCTTCATCTTTCGAATATATTCATTTCCCGTTTCTTTCTCATCTCCTCCTCCTCCTCCTCCTCCCCTCATCAAACAGTCTCTCACTTCCGCCCTCGCCCGTCCACAGCTCTACTCTGCCTTCTCCTCACATTATGTCACACTTAATCCCCTCCTAATGCTAATCTCTTTTCACTTTACTGTCGCCATCTTCTTTTCAACCAACCATTTTATCATCAGCCACACACACACACACACATACACACACACGCACGCACGCACACACACACACACAATCTCACGAACATTCACACACACACACACACACACATGGATATAAACATATGAGAACCCATGCACTCTCGCAAACACATACACACTGACAGACAAACACAAACATACCACTATTTACACAGACACACATACACACACACATACATTCGTCGTATACCGTTACTTTAGCCGTCACAGCCACCGCCCTGTCGTGTGTGTGTGTGTGTGTGTGTAGGTATGCGTGTATGTCTGTGTGCGAGTGTGCGTAGATATACATACGTGTTCGTACTTACAAATATATATATGCACGTATACACGCGTATAAACTTAACATACTTATTTAAACCGGTGCGCAGAAACGGAGGCATAGACATGTATATAGCAGAATGTACACACACCTATACATATATACATATTTATATATATACTCACCCGAGCGAACGTGTACATAACACACGCACGCGCACATATACATATACATGCATATATATATATATATATATATATATATATATATATATATATATATATATATATTATATATATATATATAATATATATATATATATATATATAATGTTTAAACATCCTTTGGCGCATGTATGTATATACATATACCAACGTACAATCATTCCCCTCCTATACATACATAAATAGTTATACACATCCATACGCTTACACACCGCTGCATACACACATACACACGCACACAACATCGTTCATTCCGACACAAACGTACATAAAGATAGTGACACACACACACAGACCTATTTACACACATACATAACTATACACACCATCCAAACACTTTGTATATAGGCGTACTTCTGCGCAAACACAAGTGTCCGCGTGTGTGCATGGGATTATATATATATATGCATAGACCTATATATATATACATATATATATATATGCATAGACATATATATATATACATATATATATATGCATAGACATATATATATATATGTATATATATGTATATATATATATGCATAGACATATATATATATATATGTATATATATGTATATATATATATGCATAGACATATATATATATATGTATATATATGTATATATATATATGCATAGACATATATATATATACATATATATATAATGCATAGACATATATATATATACATATATATATATATGCATAGACCTATATATATATACATATATATATATGCATAGACCTATATATATATATACATATATATATATGCATAGACCTATATATATATACATATATATATATGCATAGACCTATATATATATATATTATATATATATATATATATATATATATATATATATATACCACACACACGCACACACTTACATATGTTATGTGTGTGCGCAGCCGTATGCGTTTATGAGAAGAAAAAGATGAAAAGCGAATTAAATTGGTTTGGCGCGAAGAAGTGGAAATATCCAGAGATTCCGGTTTTCTAAGGCCTTTGATCATTTAAACCGGACATTTCCAAACCACAGTGTCACGTCTGGACCGCAGGTGTGCCGCCAATTTCCGAGGTGTGTCTACAAATACCAAGATACAGAGAGAACTCCACTGTTTTAATGTTTCACACCTGTGCATAGCTTTTACTTTTCTGTAAATGACAACGCATGCGCTAACCTCTCTTTCAAAACAGAGTCAATACATTCGTGTGTTTGCGCGCGCGCATATATATATATATATATATATATATATATATATATATATTATATATATATATATATATATATATGCGGAGTAGATGAAACAAAGGCGACTGAAGAAGGGTTGTTTTTCCTTGTGTTATTTGTCCTGTACTCTATTTTTTCGTTGTTTAAGAAAAATGTCCATTTCCTTGGTTTTGTGTTTATGTTTTCGTTTCTCATTGTGTTCGACGTTTTTTGGGGTGTCCTGTACCCATATATGCATGTATATATACATGTAGATGTAGGTACGTACATATATGTATGTATATATGCATTTGTTTTATTTATTAATTTGTTATTATATGACGGAACGCACGCATCCATTTCTAAGTAAGTTTGTTCTATATATATATATATATATATATATATATATACACCGGAGTAAGCACATAAATGTGAAACAAGTTGGAAAAAAGAGTACTCAAATACCAGAGCTAGAGTAATATGCTTATTTAAAAGCAGCAGAAATATAACAAAAGCTGTTACTCAGAGTTTCACATTCCCATTCGTCGGACAGTTTTGTTAAAATAGAACAGAAATAACAATATATTGTTATTGTGAAACTCTGAGTAACAGCTTCTGTTATATTTCTGCTGCCTTTAAATAAAGTGTATATATATATATATATGTATATATATGAAATCTTTTATCTGTTTATGTTTTAGTCATTGGAAGGCGGCCATGCCGAGATAACACCATGAATTGTTTCTGAAATATGTTTTTTTGATATAGTTAGCGATATTTAAAGAAAAAATTTCTCAAGCTACAAATAACCATATTACAAAGTTCATAACAATATATGATGGAAGGAAGATTTTGAGTAAGCATTTGCATTCTATCTATCTATCTATCTATCTATCTATGTTCTTGATCGAGTCAGCTCCTTGCTACTCTGAGTTTCACCTGTGGGTGTCTAAGACCTTCGGGCAATTTATGACTTGTCTGGTGATCTTGTCCACTTACAGGTAAAACTCAGAGCTGCAAAAGACTGACTCGACCAAACGAAAATAGATTATTAATCTATACGAGCTTTCTTTTTTCCGACAGTTAATCCTAAATGTACACAACACACACACTTTCTCACTGGTTGCCTAGCAGTTTAGTCTCCAAATAAAACAAAAAAAAAAAACAACAGCAACAACTTTCTCTGTCTTGCTATTTACTGTTGTCTATCTCCATCAGGATTTTTTCTAAGCGTAACCCCCAGTTCTTGTCATTTGGTCGCAAGGCCGCATTTTGCTCGTTTCGTCTTAAATTACATTTCTTTACTTTCGCATCTCCACTCTGTGTCGTTTTGTATGCTTGAGGCCCGATTCTCTGCGTCTTTCGCAGGCACCGCCAAGACGGGAAGTCCCCTCCGCCCCCTCAGTCTTATCATTAAAGGTGCAAAACTGAGTATTACCATTCTGGTTGATAACTGATTAAGAAGAATTAGGGACCCTCTGTGTCTTATACGTTTTGTATCTGTCGTTCTTTATTTATAAAGCATTTTCATATATATACATACACACACACATATATATACATATATATATATCGTGAAGTATATTTTCCACTTAAATGTATCTAACTCTTAAGGGTGGATGCTACTGTAGCTTGTAGCCCCAGGAGGACACCTCCTCCAGGTGGCTATTGACAAACTTTCTGTGCCCTATCAGTATTTGCAAAGGGATGCCATCCCTTCCCATCTCCAGTATTTGCAAAGGGATGCCATCCTTCCCATCTACATGATACACACGGACCCGTGTTTCTGGGTATTGACCCATCATCAGCGTGTGACAATCGCCGGTGGTCGATGTGAAGTGGTTCCCGATGCAAATATATTTATTTCCTTTTTCCAGTGACGAAAAGTCACTGATCTCGAAAAAGTGTAAACAAGCAATAATAAATCTCTGAACGAGGTATAGACAGTAGCTGCAACACATCGTGAAGTATATTTGCCACTTAAATGTGGCCAACCCTTAATGGTGGATGCTACTGTAGCTTGTAGCCCCAGAAGGACACCTCCTCCAGCAGGCTATTGACACACGTTCTGTGCCCTATCAGTATTTGCAAAGGGAATCCATCCTTCCCATCTCCAGAAACTCGGGTCAGTGTGAAACTCGGGGCCGCAAGGTGCAGATCAAGGAAAATATTGATCTGAATATGGGTTGAACGAAATGGATTGAGATGTTTGAAACTTAGAGGGACAAGGGAAAACGGGGCCAATGGCATAGTTTTGGGAGCCATTCTGAGCCATTCTCAGACTGGAATTTGTTGAAGACAGAGAAGGGCCTGGTGGTGGTGATGGAGGGTGTAAAACGATGAGTGCGTTTCTGTGTCGATATGGAATTGGGTCTGAACACACATTCATACACACTCACATACTAATACATACAGACATATGCACATTAATACACGCATGTGCATACGTGCTTAAAGTACATACAAACATACGCACATATGTGTGTGTGTGTGTGTGTGTGTGTGTGTGTAAAGAGAGAGGGGGACAGGAGACACGTTATCTAATCATAGGAGATACAGTTCGCAGAACAACAGAAGTGAGACACAATGCTAAGCAATGCAGCACAACAAAGCAACCGAGAAGTTCTTTGTTTTTGACGTCTGGGAACTAGCAGCCAATTCTCCATCATTGCGAGCCTTCGCTATTGACTTCGAGGAAACGGAGTGATATTTGAGATGATATAGTATGGGGTCACGAGACGCTCATAAGAGGTGAGGTAGTCATGGATGAAATGTCTTTGATCCCTGGTGTATTTGATCGGAGCCAACCTGGGGCTTAAACAATGCTGCGACAGATTATATCCCAAATGAATGACATACCAGCAAAATACATCAAAATTAACGCCATAACAACACAGAACACAACGCAACAGGATTTCAGACACAACGGAGAAACGCACAACACAATATATCACCTAACACACACACACACACACACACACACACACACACACACACACACACACACATACACAGCACAACATAAGAGAGGACAGGAGCCGAGGCAAGATGACACTCCATAACCCCTCTCCCTCCCCCCAAGAAACTGCCAAACAACGCCGCAGCACATCCTCGCACAGCATCACTCTCACCATTCGACGCATCACCTGATAAATCTCACAACACGCCATTCCACAACAATACAAGGCCACACTTCAACACAACCACGCTACATATCACTACTCTGTCACACAGCACAGAAACAACGGACCTCACAACACTTCACAACACACCACCATCCCCCCACCCCCGCCTCGAAGGCTGACATTGAGATTTCGCCAGTCAATTCACTAAACATTTTCTCTAATCTCTCCACTCAATTCTAGAAGTTTCCATCGATTTTTCTCCAATAATTTCATCTCACAGACTCAAACTGTTTCCTGCAATAAGCTTTCTCTTCTTCCGCCAGCCATTTCCTCCACCCAGCTCTCCTTCTACCATCACTCCCTCTCTCTCTCTCTCTCTCTCTCCCCCTCTCCACATTCAATCACACACCTGCACATAGACATGGACACACAGACACACGCACACACCTACTCTAACTCTCCTCCATTCACCCCCACCTACTTTTCTCTGTAACTCAACATTTTTTTCTCTTTACACTTCTCCCTTCCTCATTCTTTCACTCTCTCCACTTCCTCTTTCTCTCTCTTTCAACCCCTCCCTCTTTCTACCTCTCTCTTTTTCAACCACACTCTCCATTTTCTCTCTCTCACTGTTTTTCCCTTTTTTTTTTCTATTCTACCTCTGCTTCTCTCTCACTCATTTCTCACTCATTTTCTCTCTCTTCTCTCTCTCTCTCTCTCACTGTTTTTCCCTTTTCTTTCTTTTTATTCTACCTCTGCTTCTCTCTCACACACTCTCGTTTTCACCTTTTCGTAAATTAACAACTTCCTTTTACTTTATGTTTCTCTGTGTGTGTGTGTGTGTGTGTGTGTGTGTGTGTGTACATATGGACGTGTTTCTACGACTGTATGTGTGTGTGTGTGTGCTTCTTTCTGTGTGCAGTTCTATGTATATTTCTGGTGTGTGTGTGTGTCTCATTACACGAATGAATTTGCGTTTTGTTCCTGTAAACGTGTGTGTGTCTACGCGAATGCATTTGTCTGTGCAGTTCTGGTTATTTGTGTGTGCGTGTGTTTGTTCGCTGATAGCTTTACGTGTATATCTTGTACGTTTATGTGATTCTCTCTGTCTGTGTGAGTGTATGCATTTCTATGAATCTGAGTGTCTCTCCCTTTGTGCTTGTGTGTGTGTGTGTGTGAGCGTGTATGCGCAAGCGGGCAGTTTTGCGAGTGTGTGTGTTAGTATCGTCGTGTGTGTGTATGTGTGTGTGTGTGCGTGAGTGTAAGCATTTTTTGTGCTTATTTCTACGTTTGCTCTTTCGTCATTTAATAAATATTTCTTTATTTATTTCTTTTCCTCATTTAACAAACGACAATATTGTTTGTTTTTCGAACTGAAACAGTTACATTGCGGTAGAGTCACTTTAGCCACATAATGCACACACGCACCGCTATATTATTTTCTTTTCCGTTTTGCATATGGAAGTGGAGTGAAGGAATTGGCAGAGCGTCGTACCAATGTCTTTTGGAATTTGTTCCGGGTCTCTGTGATCTGAGTTCAAATCCCAACATAATCAAGTCTACCGTTCAGCCTACCGGGGGTCGATAAAATAAAATAAAGGTCAAGTTTTGGCGTCAAATTTCATTATCGCAGCCTATGTTGACGGAGCTCATTCTCTCGCTCGCTCATGCTATCAGCTCCAGTATGGCCAAAGAATTCGGCTTCAGCTCCATACACACACAAATAACTAGAAATGCACAAACGCGTTCACGCATACACACAGACACACGCGCGGACTCTCTCTCTCTCTCTCTCTCTCTCACACTCTCACACACACACACACACACACACACCACACACACACACACACCACACACTCATGCAGCTTCACAGCGTCAATAACTAACTTAGCATCACATTCAACAACGATCACTTTTATGCGCATGTGGGTTTTCCTTTAACCAATCTTCTCCTAACAAAGCATCATCCAGGAATCGCCCCAGACACTAGACAACAAATCCACATGGATTTCATGAACAGGGTTAGCATATCTCCATCTGCCGATGGAGATATGCTAACCTTGCACCAACAAGAAACCATTAACACCTCTCAAAGCATGAATATACCATCGCACAACATTCCCATTAACGTTGAAAGCACTTAACGAAATCCCTCTTAATCGTGCCAAATGCTGGGTCTCGCTGCCATCGAGGATCTCTCTTTTGGCCAATGCAATTCCGAAACATAGCTGACACCGTATCCCAACGACTTTTGTATTCAGGGCCAGAAGACACTTCAGCCCGACAATAGACCTTTTACAAAGCGCAGACAAGACAAAATCGATGTGATTGCCATAAAATGTGTCAGGGTGGATCTAAACAATTTGAGCTGAAGAAAATGGACAACAAACTAATTATATTCTGCCATCAACAGACACATTTGTCCAATGCATGGCAAAATCAAAATCCTTAGGGTCCCCGTTTTGTGACTTCAAAGCAAAATCCGAGCCGGGATTCATTCCCGTATTCATCGCAAATAGATGCAATTTTGATATTTTCTAATCCTTTTCCTCAAATAATCATACGCAGAAATCGACTGGTGTGACCATCACAAAGCCCCAAAAGGAGGCCTCTAATGGAATGTTGCTGTCATATCTTGGAGTGTAATATTGATCCACGCACAAAATCCTTGGCTTCTTTCCTAAAATTGTCAACTGAATAATTGCAATAAACTCCCTCAGCGAGAGACTCCAATCTCTGGAAGACAACTCCACTGTGTCCTCTCTCTCTCTCTGACTTTTCCATCTCATCTCTAGAAATAGATTTACACTCTTCACAATTGGCTCGGCTCATACGAACCGCCACTCTTCAACTCGTGTGAATGAGTGTGTGTGTGTGTGTGTGTGGGCGTGTGTAAAGAGGAACGTTGTATATATATATATATATATATATATATATACACAACGTTCAGTTCAATATGAAAACTCCACCAGAATACACGAAAGCGCTAATATATGATATAAGTTATATGATGTATAAAAACATGTAATATACAAATAAATATCTGTAAATATAAAACCATCCGAATTTCTTCTAATATGAAATACCTGTACATCATCTCCAAACATTCTAATATATATATATATATATATATGTGTGTGTGTGTGTGTGTGTGTGTATATCAATGCTTACATACACACTCACGCACACACAGAGAAAACACATCACTCAAGCCGATAAGTTCCGTTAGCTTCGGCTTCGTCGAATTCCTGAACAATGTAACAACACCGTGACTCCCGGAAGAGATACGTAACCTGAAAGACATAGTTTAATGAGTACACATTTACCTATGTGTGTATGTGCGTGTGTGTGCGTGTGTGTGTGTGTACATCTGAGTGCGAGTGGGCGCGTGCTTTTTCTGTGTTAGTCTATATGTGTGTATGTATACATATATATATATGTATCTACCTATCAATAAATGTGTCTATTTACACACACTCACACAACTATATTGATGTAGAAATCAACTCTTGTCCCTACTTAACAGGACCATGCTCATGGTTCAGTGACTGCAATTGTATTTGCGTGGGAATATTAAGGATCTGAAAAGGAGACCAAATCTATCTAAAGTTCAGCCTATCAACAAAATCAATATATATATATATATGTAGATGTATGTATATATATGCACATATATCTATATGTATATATATATGTATACATATATATGTGTGTGTATATATATATATATATGTATTCATATATATACATATATGTATATATATATATACACATATATATGTATGCATATATATATACGTATACATATATATACATATATATGTATGCATATATATATACGTATACATATATATACATATATGTAAATATATACATATATATACACATATATATGCATATATGTATTCATATGTATATATATGTATACACATGTATATACATATATATGCATACATATATAGATATGTGAATATATATGCAAACATATATGTATAGATAGATATATATATATGCATACACACACACACATATATATATATATTTTCTTTCTCCGTCTTCCCTTCCTCGGACCTTTCCTTGTTTCTGAAACATTAACTCCTCCTTCTTTCTTTCCTTTCCTGGGCGTCCAATAACACTATACCTGTTCCATGTCCTCGCGTTGTTGTGTTTTCTCTTTGCGTTTTCATGTTTGGATTAACTATACATACATATATATATAAATATAAATATATATATATATCTTTTACCTTTTACTTTGTTCAGCCATTAGCCTGTGGCCATGATGGGGCAGTGCCTCGAGGAATTTTAGTCGAATGTATCCGCCGCAACACTTTGCCTCAAAGCCAGGTACTTATTCTATCAGTCTCTTTTGCTAAACCGTTAAGTTACGGGATATAAACGCACCAACACAGTGGTGGTGGGAGACAAACACAGACACAAAGACACACACATATATAAATATAGGAGAGTGGTATAACAATGCACCACCATTTACTGGAAATAGCAGACTACGTGTCTCTCTCTCTCTATATATATATAGAGACACGATGGGCTTCGGGCTTCTTTCAATTTCCGTCTACCAAGTCTACTCAAAAAGCTTTGGTCGGCTCGAGGCTATAGAAGACACTTGTCCAAAGTGCCACATTATGGGATCGAACCCCGAAACATGTGGTTGGGAAGTAAACGTCTTACCTATATCTATGAATGTATGTATAATCATATATAATAATACATATATACACAAACATACACACATACATTATATATCTATTATATACGACAGGCTTCTTTCAGTTTCCGTCTATAAAACCACTCACAAGGCTTTGGTCGGCCCCAAGCTATGGTAGAAGACACTTGCCCGGGGTACTACGCAGTGGGACTGATGATGTTTTATGATGTTTTTGCAGATTTAATAATAAGGCATACAGACACACACACACACACACTTATGATACATCACATTATATTATAATATATATAATCTATGGAAAAATTCTTTTTTTTTTTCAGTGATTGAAATCGAACCCACGACCTCATTGTAATTATGCAAGTTTTTGTCTCAAAATTTTCTGGAATGATTTAAGTTTTCCTTCGCAATATAGTTTCCTGTTGCAAATAAAATGTAACGAAATAAATAAAGAAAACTCGCTTGGAAATATGAAAAACTTTTACAATAATGATAAAAGTAGAGAATGGCTTTATCGGTAAAACAGCCTCCGTTATTCACACACGAGTGTGTGTGTGTGTGTGTGTGTGTGTGTGTGTTTCGGGGTGGAGTGTCTTTTGTGTTTTGTTAAGATATCTGTGACTTGTCTGTCGTCTGGAGATGTTGAACGATTTAGATACCATCTGTGACAGGGGATTACTTGTAGGGCACACCACCACCACCACCACTTTTGTAGCAGATGCGTCTGTAACAATACCAGCAGCAGCAGCAACAACAAGAACAATGATGGCTACGGTAAGAAGAACAGCGCTAATAAGAATCTGAAGAAACGGCACCGTTGTTTTTTTTTGTCCTTTTTGTTTTGTTTTTGTGTCGTTGCTAAGAAGTGACTCCATAGCAACGAACCAATCAGCCAATTAACCAGTAATTAACCAACCAACCAACCAACGTCGCATGCTAGTAAAAGCAAGCGATGCCAATGACAAAGTTTTCGGCTCTGTGGTTCTGTTGTCTTCCGAATTCCTTCCCTCAACCTTTGGGTCCTTTCCAGGGGTTTTTACCTTTCAAAATTCTCTTTCACTTTGTAAACACGCGCGCGCATGCGCAGACACTTTTGTTTTCCATAATGCGTGCGCATGTTCGTGCGTGTGTCTGGGGCTTGTAATTGTGTTCCTATGCGAGAAGGCGCCTGGTTTAGTGCTTTGTATATTCGGCTTACGATCGCAAGGCTGTGAGTTCGATTCCAGCCGGTGCGTTGTGTTCTTGAGCAAGACCCTTTATTTCACTCAGCTGGCGAAAGTGAGCAGCACCTGCAATTCAAAGACTCAGCTTTGTCCCGTTCTGTGTCACGCTGAATCTCCCCGAGAACTACGTTAAAGATATGCAGGTCTGTGGAGTACTCAGCCACTTGCATGTTTATTTCTCGAGCAGGCTGTTCCGTCGATCAGATCAACTGCAACAGTCATCGTCCCAAGCGACGAAGGGCCTAGCTATGTCCGTGTAAATGATTCTGTGGGTGATATACGGTCGTACAAATATATGCATGCCTACGCGTCTGTATACACACGAACGTATATCCATATACACACATACAGTTATATTAATACATACGCACACACACACACACGCGTATATATATACACACACACACCTACATACACCCTCATCCACATATACATTTACATTAATAAGTAGCTTGCTATTTATATTTAAAAGCGTTCAATCAAAGATGACATCAGATTTGTTCGATCAATTAAGCTGTCCTTTAAGCCGAATGTTCTTTTCAGCTCCACTGGTGCTTAAAAGATACGACCTACATCGCTGTTCAGAGGTTATGATGAGACACTCGACTCGTACGCCAGACACGGAGTAGACCACCACCCCAGCCCCACACTCCCACCTAATACTTATATTCCATCATCATCATTCCTCCCCCTCCTCTTCCTAACGGAATTCCTTTTCCTATGTATGAAAGATTCCCTCTTAACGATAATAAAGTGATTCTTGTCCTGGCAAAAGGTGTTTAAACGTTCGCATGGTTTTCGGTTTTCTTAAAAAGTTCGTTTAATAATTTATGTTTTTGCATCGCTCATAATGATTACAGAAACGAGATGTTCTCATAAAGACAAAATAAATAAATACATAATGAAAAATAAAAAAAGAAAGGTTTGAGCAATTAATATACACCCACCCACGCCCACCCCCACTTATATGTTTGTTAATGTTGGATTTTATTTTATGTTCAGTTAAAATAAAAACAATTTTTCATTTTTCTGATTGGCTTCTTTTGTAGAATAGAAATTTATTATTCTTTGACAAGAATATTATTGATAGGGACTTTGAAGTTTCGACCAGCCATCGTCGGCAGTCCGGCGATGTCTGTCTGTCTGTCTATATGCATGTCCACACACACACGCATATATATATATATATACTTTTTTGTTTCTTTTACTTTTCTTTTATTTGTTTCAATTATTTGACTGCGGCCCTGCTGGAGCATCGCCTTTAGTCGAACAAATCAACCCCAGGACTTATTCTTTGTAAGCCTAATACTTATTCTATTGTTCTCTTTTGCCAAACCGCTAAGTTACGGGTACGTGGACACACCAACATCGGTTGTCAAGCGATGGTGCGAGAACACACACACACACACATATATATTTCAAAGGGCTTCTTTCAGTTTCCGTCTACTAAATCCACTCACAAGGCTTTGGTTGGCCCAAGGCTATAGAAGATACTTGCCCAAGATGCCACACAGTGGGATTGAACGTGGAACCATGTGGTTGGTAAGCAAGCTACTTACCACACAGCCACTCCTGCGCCTATTATATATATATATAGTTCAAATTTACAGAAAAAAAAACGAAGACAGGTGTAAGAACAGCAAACAGGTGTATCAGTTTAACGCTCGAGAAGAATGGAAAAGTCTTTACGTTTCGAGACGGCAGACTTTAAGAAACAGCAGTGAAGGAAAGAACAAGAAAACAGAATAGTCCCCTCCCCATTTAAGATGAGGCAAGCAATGAGGTGGAGCCAACACACGCTGGAAAGACATGAGGATTTCCACAAATTTCCACAAATGTTTCCGGAAAAAATCTGCAGTTTATCAAAGAAACGGCTTCTGATTCCATGGACTGTACAAGAAATCGAATATTAATAAATACCTTCGAACAAAACTACAGACAAGAACCTGTAATTGAGACGTGGCTGTTGTCTTGTTTGCTCGTTTCTAGAATTGATTAGGGTCAGTTTTAGAAGGAGCATCTATGTGGACTTGAGGCCAGAAAAATAGGGTCGCAGAAGAAAGTGGTCAAGTTTGCTGGAAAGGTCGAAAAAACTCGGTTGCAATATTCTCAAATGACTGAATGAGCCACCTTGACTTTTCATTTGTTTATATTTATTTACTTCTTTTAATTATTGTTTTTATATAATTAAAAAAAAATTGTCTCGTTTCTTGAAACTTAATAAACTTTCTAATATATAACATCCCGTACCCCGCCCCTTGTTTTGTAATTTTATATACTTTTCTCTTTCGCCTGTTTTGGTCCCTATCATGCTTATTATATACTCTTTTTTTACTCTTTACTCTTTTACTTGTTTCAGTCATTTGAACACCGCCTTTAGTCGAGCAACACCGCCTGGAACACCGCCTTTAGTCAAGCAACTCAATCCTGGGACTTATTCATTGTAAGCCCAGCACTTATTCTATCGGTCTCTTTTGCCAAACCGCTAAGTGACGGGGACATAAACACACCAGCATCGGTTGTCAAGCAATGCTAGGGGGACAAACACAAACATACACGCACACACACACATATATATACGACGGGCTTCTTTCAGTTTCCATCTACCAAATCCACTCACAAGGCTTTGGTCGGCCCGAGTCTATAGTAGAAGACACTTGCCCAAGGTGCCACGCAGTGGGACTGAACCCGGAACCATGTGGTTGGTTAGCAAGCTACTTACCACACAGCCACTCCTGCGCCTATCAAGCAGTAGTCTTCCATAATGCAACAATCTATACACTCATACACACAACTTGTCAGATCGACCAGTAGTTTTCGAGAGTAGATAGAGCAGACGGGCCAACAGCCGTCCACATCACAGGGCAAACAAGTTACACGGATAGAGCAAGACAGATATTCGCACGGCCAACCAGAACCACCAACAATCCTCCACAGCAGACGATCTGTCAGTCAAAACAAAAGCCAGACAGCCAGCCGGCCTTACACACACACACATCGAGCCATTCACACATGCAGTGAACCATGCAGAGCCGTAATCATCCAGGCTCCCAGACTGACATACAACCAGACTGATCAATAGCTATTCTACCGCATACACAATGCCATACATTTAAATGGAGACACATTCAATTGAAACCAACTTAATCAGTTTAAAAGGAGATTCTAGCATTTTCGTATATCGCTGTACCATTTGTATGTCAGCATTTCTAACATCGTTTGTATAGCAATATGAGACTTAGCAATGGGACACATCTTAGCTGTTCTTATCTGCAACAGACATTCTCTGATCTTTAATCTATTCTAGTGAATTCTATTAGAGAACGTGTGTGTATGTGTGTGTGTGTACGAGTAGATGTATGTAGGTACACATAGGTGTGAAGGTGTGTATACGTGTGTAGTTATATATGAATGGATGTTGTTGCTTTTGTATTTCTGTGTCTATATTTGCGTGTGTATATAACCATTATATATTTAAGTATAGAGGTAAATACACAAACATGTATGGATATGTAAAGATTTATAATATGTTTGCACACACACACACACATGTATTATATACCTGTATGCATGTACATATATAAATATGTGTATATATATATATATATATATATATATATATATATATATATATTATATATATATATATGTATAAGGGTGAAAAGGAACACACGAGTTGATATATATGGAAAAACAAGTCAAGATAGAAAATGCTAAAATAATTTTATAAAGAACATTTCAGTACCGGTTTCAGTCATTTTAAGACCTTTTCAAATGTAACGATTAAATAATTAAATTTTGAAAAATTAAAAGAAAAGTTTTTTTAAAGGAATATTTGTATAGTGTTCAAATATAAGTGGCATTTTCCTTGTTTCTGCCTTTCTCTGTCTCTCTTGTTTACACTTGTGGGTTCAAGGTCGTTGTGAATTGTTGGTAGGGTAGAAGAAGAAGGATGATGAGGAGAAGGGGTGGAAAAATTTGGGAGTGCCTTGATTGTCGTATTTTGAATGATCAGCTAGCAGTTGCAGTTCAATTCATGAGAATATTTCTATTGAAAGGTTTGTTTATAGGATTTGCGTAGGTGTTATACTAAAAAGCATTAGTGATAAAGTTAAGAAGTAGAAGGTGGAGCAGAAGAAGAAGATGATGAAATATTCTCATATATATATATATATATATATACATACATATCAGAGGTGACTCCAGGTCATCAGTATCACTCAGGCTTATCACAGATTTAGTCACTAGGGTTGATCACAGATTTCACATAAGACACATGCCTGTTCGAAGAATTTCACGCTCCCCCCCCCCCCGCAATATTTCTAGCCCCAAATGGCTTATTTTTTATATCTAGCGCTATGTCTTTCTCCATTTCAAAGTTTTTATGGGGTCAGTTTTAATTTATAGACTAGTTTATCAAAGCCCTTGTATATCTAAGGCTGAGAGAAAAGAGGGCAGTATCTGTTAGGGGTAGGGCTGGGGGAGCAGACAGACATCATAATTGGTTTGGTCATAAAAATTAAGATTTACTAGAAGCAATATCATGAGGTTTGGTAAAGGAAAACTTAAAACAAGATGTCAACTGACAATTAAGGGGTTGCCCACTAGCAGACCATTGATAATGAAACAGGGGGAGTCTTATCATGTAGTACCATAGTTAAATATTTTAAACAATGTTGCTATATTGTATATAGTTAAAGTTTAGGGTTATTCAGAGGATTATCAAGAAGAATATTATAACAAAAGGATAGAAATTTATGAATACTTTTGAGTATATACCAAACTTTTACCACAATAGAGGGAAGAAAAGAAATTATCCAGAAATAGTTTAATATTTACACATATTGTATACTATATACTAACTCATCAGA
This sequence comes from Octopus sinensis, assembly GCF_006345805.1. NCBI lineage: Eukaryota > Metazoa > Mollusca > Cephalopoda > Octopoda > Octopodidae > Octopus > Octopus sinensis. Next base: position 9,408,364 of record NC_043019.1, on the reverse strand, counting down.
TGGTATCTGTGAATATTGATTAATCGGTATATACTGGTATTAATAAAGGAGTACTGGGGTAACGGAACATGGTAATTATATATTAATAAAATAATAATCTAAGCATTTTTTTTTATATAAGTAGTGAATATACCAGTATAGTTTTATATAAGATAAGTATGAATTTATAGAGATACAAAAATTAGATTAATTTCATAAATAAATAAAGGCTAATTATAAAATAATAAAGAAATAAAATAAAGTAATCAAGTAGGGCAGAACACCATAGAAAAGGAAATAAAATAGTTTAATTGCTAATACTATGGTATAGTAAATGTAACATATTAACACCAATAGAAAAGAATTTTAGAAAAAGTATAAAAATTCAAAATATATTAGACTAAAAATTATATATTTACTTATTTAGCTAATATCAGTAAAAGACTGATGTTTGGTATCGGCTAAAGAAATATTTAAGTTATGGGACAATCATATTTTGCACTAATCTTTTTTTAAAAAACTAAGGGTCATATTATAGGTTTAAGAAGTTATTATTGTTACTCCCTACATGATATTTATAGTTTCTCAGTGGTACTTGTTTAGAAGGGTTATTTATATAAAGGCCCTTATAAATACTAAGTTCAGGAGGGTAGAGCCATTTAAGAAAGAGATAAATCAAGTAATTTCTAAAGATCATTTCAAACAATATTGTCTCATTGTATAAAGTTAAAATTTAGGGTAATCAATTAAGGTAATTAAGAATGAAATTTTAACAAAGGGATAAAACTTCTTTGAATATTTTGAGTATTTACCAAACTTTTACCACAATAGAAGGATGAAAAGAAAATTGAAAAAGAAATAGTTTAATATTTATTTACTTATTACTTATCTAAATATTAGCTTATTTTATGGTTTCTATGGAGATTAATCAATTGGATTTAATAAGGAAGCAACTGAGGTTAAAGAACATGTCAACTCGATACGGATTTAATTAAATTGAATTATTTTAAGTTGTCGAGATACTGGTGTTACCTTATATAAGCTGAGTATGAATTCATAGGGGTACAAAGATTGGATTTATTTAAGGCTACTATGAAATAATAATAATAATAATAATAATAATAATAACAACAATAATAACAATAATAAAGTGATCAGTTAGGGTAGCACATCATAGAAAAGGAATAAAAACAGCCTAATCACTAAAAACCATAGCAAAATATCCATTCCTTATTCACTCTAATAACAAGTATTTATAGAAAATGCATAATAATTTAAGTATTATGAGCTAAAAATTGTTAATTAACTTATTTAGCTTATTATAATCAGGACTGAAACTTAAAAGGTATAATATAGATTTTTAAAGTTGTGTTAATCCATAAATGATATTACAGTTTCTTAGGGGTACTTAATGAGAAGGGCTGTTTGTATAAAGCCAATAAACATACCAAAATTAAGAGGATGGAACACTTTAAAAAAGGGATAAAAAACTTATTTACTGAAACTATTTTAAACAAAACGTCATTATTGTATAAAGTTAAAATTTAGAATTATCAGAAAGATTTATCATTGAGGTGAGAGAACAAATTTACAATAAATTAGTGAAAATTATAATTTAGACAGTTTAATGTTAAGTTGTGAAGATACCCGCATTGTTTTTTATAAGCTAAGTATGGATTTATAGGGGTACAAAAATTTAGGTTTGTCTAAAGGCAATTATAAAGTATTAAAATGATCGGGTAGAGTAGAAACACCATAGAAAAGGATATGAAATAGCTTAATCACTAAAACCATGATGAAGTATATATACAACTGTGCATTATCCACAAACATACATAGAAAAGTTATGGCTATTTTAGAAAAAACTTCCCTACTTCCCACAGATATAATGGAATCTTTTCACGTAAGATAGGATCTCATAATCCACTCTTCCCAATATAGGTACCATCATAGCTAGATTAAGTAGGAAGAATATAAAATTAGCCAGAATTGTTGAAAATAATAATAATAATAATAATAATAATAATAATAATAACAATAGTACTGTCAACTATAACTTAAACCCCCAAAATGAAAATAGGTGTGTTGATGATGATGAGGTGACTAGAAGGAATAGTGGTGGCACTTCTAATAAAAACATTATGGATTATAGTCCCAGTCCATATACGGGCATGGAATCCACTGGTATGCCTGACGATGTGTTGATGTATTTTTCACTTGTTGGTGATGTCCTGTACTCGACGTATCTTATATATATAAACAAACATACATATGTATCTCTCTCTCTCTCTCTCTCTCTCTCTCTCTCTCTCTATATATATATATATATATATATATATGTGTGTGTGTGTGTGTGTGTTTATGTATGTATGACGCAAGGCTACCACGTTGTCTTATGATGCGAGCAAGTTGCTTTGTTGCTTTTAAAACAGAATGTTCTTTCGACTCGAGTGAGAACAATACCATTTATTCCACCAGCGAATAGCTTTATGAATTGTCATTTAGAAGTCAGTCGCTTATCGTCCATGGCTGAGGGTGGCGGTGTACTTTTGTATCAGCAAAATATAGAGTTAAGAGAGAGAGACAACTGTCAAATTGTGTTGGGCAGACATACTTTTTTGAAATCCGTGTAACAGATGTGATGGTTCTCTCTCTCTTACTGACTTGTTCTCTTGTTGTTTAGATCTCTTTCTTCTCGGTATCGATCTGTGACACGTTTATTGATACACACGGTCACACATTGAAATACACACCACAATACACACCACAATACACACACACACAGTATATATATATTTATGTATAGACACGTACCTATACATATATACATGTGTGTATGTGTCTATCTCTTTCTCTCTCATATATATATATATATATATATATATACATGTATGTCGATGTGGGCATGGCTGTGTGATAAGAAGTCTGCTTCCCAACGACATGCTTATGAGTTCAGTCCCACTGCGTGGCACTTTGGGCAATTGTCTTCTACTATAACCTCGGGCCAACAAAAAGTCTTATGAGTGGATTTGCTCGACGGAATCTGAAAGAAGCCCGTCATTATATATATATATGTATATATTCACACACACACACACACACCACACACACACACACACACACACACACATATATATATATATACTTTATTTGTGTACTACGACTACAATTGGTTTCATGTTGAGAAATATCTCAACATTGTGTGTGTGTGTGTGTATGTGTCTTTCTGTTTTTGCTTGTCCCCACACCACCGCTTGATAGCCGTAACTTAGCGGTTCGGCAAAAGATAACAATAGAATAAGTGCCAGGCCTTACAAATAAGTACTGGGGTAGATACAATCCACCTTAAAGATTCTTAAAGGCGGTGCCCCAGCAACGCCGCAGTCTAATGACTGGAACAAGTAAAATATAGTGTGTGTGTGTGTGTGGAGTGCACGACCGAAACTTGCAGCCCTTACGACACTTCTGTAAGTTTTGTACGGATTATGATCTTTCTATCTATCTATCTATATGTCTGTCTGTCTGTCTGTCTATCTATCTGTCTATTTGTCCGTCTGTCTGTCTGTCTGTCTGTCTGTCTGCCCGTCTGTCTGCCCGTCTGTCTATCGGGCTGACTGTCCATATGACACATACACACACACACACATACACACATGCACATATAAAAGTACACACACCTGCGGGCGACCAACATATAAACTCATACATGTACAAACCCACGCATGCGCGCCCCCACTTCCCGCTCTGTAGCTTTGTCGTTTTGTTCAGGAGATTTGTGACAGTCACATGGACAAGATGGCGCCTTAACTTCTTCTCTTTCTTCTCTCTCTGATTTGCTCAATAACTGACTGTTTATTACGTTCTAACTATGTCACATAAACAGACACCCACTCACATACACAAACGCATCAATTTGAAGCCTGACTTACAATTATTGTGTGACATTATCGATCTAAACGTGCCTTTGTTATGTATAGATTAACTGAACGCACGCTCCAATTATGACCACCGCGTAACAGCAGATCTCTGAAAACGCCGTTGCACGAGGAGGATTGCTTCAGAGCATCGGATGAGCAAAAGAAACTGACTCCCTAAAGAACTGAGTCACCAAATAACGAAAACCTGGATTCTGTCTTTAATTCAAAGGACCAGCCTAGTCACACGCTGGTACGGTCTCAAAAATTACATTAAATTAAACGTGTCTACGAGATACCCAGCCGCTTATATGTTTAATTTCACGGATCGTTTCGGTTTGAACGGCAGTTTTTTCTAGCGGTGTCATATGAAATTGTCACCCATAATTATGACCCTAGTATCGATCTATTGCATTTCAATCTCTTTTAGGGTTAGGGTTAAGGGTGGGGGAAGGGTATCTTTTTGTCTTCACAAATGTAAATAAACCCAATGTGTTTCTTAAACGAGGGACATACGGCATAGAATGCTTTTTAACTCAATACACGTCAGTGATTGGTTGAAATTGCAGAAATTGAAGAAAAAAACAACAAATATCTTACAAACTACAGAATTTTCTCAATAAAGCCAAGAGAAAAAGATGCTTTCTAAACACATTCTACCAGTATACGAAGTTTAAAATTTTTTAGTTACCTAGAAATTATGTTAAAAACTGCCGTTCAAACCGAAAAGATCCAATTTCCCTACTATGTTTTCAGCTGATTCTATAACTTAGTGCTCATCGAGATAACCGTATTCTGAACATCATTATTCCGTCGAGACTTGATGAAATTCAGTTCAATAAGGCATCGAGAGGAGAACTAATTCTGTACGAAAAAAACATTGGATAATTGATATTTTTTACAGGCGGTTCGTTGTTCGACAGCAGAGACTAATGAGTAGAGAGCTGCTACGTGGTCACTCGATATGCTAGAAACAGCAGCCAAAAATCTCCTTCGAATGACGGGGCCGTGTTTACAAAGGGAATAATGCATTGGCCATCGTTGTCCACAATACATAAGAACGCAGAACGGCCACATTGAAAGAGTTGTTTCCTAGGTAGACGTGTCTGGCCAGATTGGACTGTATCTTAACATTATCATCATCGTCAACAACATCAACAACAACAATGGTTTCACAAAGTGTTGCTTGACTTTCAAGAAATAGCAACCAACTCTCACTCACAAACGCTGATGCAAAAAAAAAAAAAAGATTGAGGATCTGTTCGCCTAAAGGCGGTGCACCAGCATGGCCGCAGTCAAATGACAAATAAAAGAATAAGCGCATTAGTTAATGTTATTCAAGATACACGATAAATGAATAAACGAAGGGATCGTCATAGTTGGAACGCCCTTGATTGCACAGTTGATCCGTGTTAACTTGGAACTAAAGAACAGCAACAGCAGATTTGAAGAGTGTTGGAGGGGTAAGTTCTAACACAAGATGTTAACCCTGTGACTGTTGAGGGGTTTCAGAGGATACGATTGCAATGCAAACATTAGGGGCCGCGTTCTTGGTTTGATGATTACTGCCTCCTTTATTGCCACCGATTTCGGAAGCTCTGAACAGGAGACACAATTCT
>NC_043019.1:9372852-9397852 GCF_006345805.1 Octopus sinensis | reverse complement strand
TTATCTGTTAAGGAAGTTATTAAAAATTGAAATCCATCAGTGACTTTTGGGACACCCTGTACACACATTTGTATGTATATATGTATGTTTGTATGTGTATATATGTATCAAATTCCGCCGAGGTCGACTTTGCCTTTCATCCTCTCGGGATCGATAAATTAAGTACCAGTTACGCATTGTGTCGATATAATCGACTTAATCCCTTCGTCTGTCCTTGTTTGTCCCCTCTGTGTTTAGCCCCTTGTGGGTAGTAAATAAATAAATAAATATATTTATATATATATACCCGTGTCTGTATGTTCTTGCACGTGCGTATGTATTTTGCATAACAGAATTTTGAGTAAAAGTTCTTTAAAATACTCAGGGATTTATACGGATTTTCTAAAGACTTGAATTATGATCGGAATAATCCACTGCGCACGTCGACACAATGTTTGAGAAGGACTTGTATAGAATAACGAAAATGACTTGGAAATGTTCCTTCAACAAAGTACTCCAAGACATTAGTAACAGATATAGAAGCTGTGGTCCATCAAAGAGAGAAGCGGTAGCTTCAAAGCACGATGAAGGAGATATGCCACAGAAAACATCCAGCGATGTGGAAAAATAATCAAAGCTTCTGAAAACAAATTGGCGATGCACATGCACCAAATATAACTGGTGAACATATGGTTGATATCAGATAGATAAGACACAACCACACCAGACTATCGAGCAAGGCTCACGGCTCTATCTGTGGTCTGAATAAACCTAGTAGAAGCACCTAATAACTGCCAACAGAAACTAGCATCATCGCCAGAATAAATCAAAGACGCAACCAGATTTGATAGACAAACATTGAAATTTTAAAGGAATTCCTAATTCATTGAGAATTAAAAGAAAACAACAACAACACAAACTCATAACAACGGTAAGAAATAATTGAAATGCAAACTCCAATCGCTAAAATTATTGAAAGTTGTTGAACCATTATTGTAAAGATAAACAATCGCATTAAAGAAAATAAATAATTCTGTCTCAAAAAAGACCCGAAAATTAATAAATATACTTTTGTTAATTTAAATCCTTTTCAAATAGAACTAAAACAGTTTGTTTATAACAGTGAATACTGGCAGTACGCTAAAATGGCGAAATATCTTTAAAACAACCCCACTCCAAAATATAGAGGAAGTTTGAATTAACTGAATACATTTAATGAAAAGAAGTACCAAATTGGAAAAGCCAACACTCACAGCAGCAATATATATATATATATATATATATATATATATATATATATATGGTGAAAGAGTTTTGAAAAAACGTAGCCTATTTCTTATTCTACCATTGTTCCCAAAAGGAAGTCAGAGTGTCGGTAAAGATATATCTTTACGGAAGAACGCGTTCTAACAACAACCATTGAAGGCTACCAACTCCAATCGCTAAAATTCTTAATTAATAAAACCAAACTGAATACATGGTAGTAACAAAAGTCAATTAATAAATAAACGATTGCAAGAATCCAATATTAATGAAGGTCACGCCGATCTCAATAGAGATTCCAAAGATAGCAAAATCGAAGAATTTTCTGACAATTGTAAATGGAATGGAATCTATCCATCTCTACCTCCCTCTCTCGTTCTCAAAATAGAGACAGACATGCATATATATATATATATATATATATATATTATATATATATATATATATATATATATGTGTGTGTGTGTGTGTGTATGTGTGTACATGAGTATATATTTGCATAGGGACATGCATACATATATGCGCGTTTATGTATACATGTGTATGTGTTTACATGTGTAGATATAAACCTGTCCCAGATAGAATATTTATCTATATATATACATATATTTGCTTACCAACCACATGGTTCCGGGTTCAGTCTCACTACGTGGCACCTTGGGCAAGTGTCTTCTGCTATAGCCTCGGGCCAACCAAAAACTTGTGAGTGGATTTGGTAGAAAGAAACTGAAAGAAGCCCGTCGTATATATATATATATATATATATATATATATATATATTATGTATGTATGTGTGTGTGTGTGTGTGTATGTTTGTGTGTGTTTGTCTCCCCACCATCGCTTGACAACCGATGTTGGTGTGTTTACGCCCCCGTAACTTAGCGGTTTGGCATAAGAAACCGATGGAATAAGTCCTGGGGTCGATTCGTGCGACTAAAGGCGCTACTGCAGCATGGCCACAGTCAAATGACTGGAACAAGTAAAAAATATATATATCTGTACGAGGAGGTGCTGAAAACTCCCTACTTTAAGGGTGTCGCAAAAGGCTTGGCTGGAGGCCCAACCTTCTGAGTTCTTTTGTGGGGCTTAGAAAAACTGAAGGACTGCTGCCATAAGTGTGTGAATCTGAAACGGGAAGATGTTGAATAAAGTTATAACTGATCCTAAATGCTAACGGAACAGTTTCTTTTCAGAGATCAGCGTGGTGAACACTTCACAAATATTCCATCTGCGACAGGTTTATATTCCTGCTCTTCTGGTAAATAATCCGCTGCAAATAGTTCGTCTTCGAACCTGCAGCCTTCTTATAATTAAGCGGATCTCAGCTGCACGCTGTTCATCCGCATCTCCGTATAATCCAATATTGGGGAACCAGAACACGAGTGAGCGTGTGCCTTACTATCTTAATCTGTTTTAGGGGTTGCGTTTCGGGTTTAAAAGAGATGAATTCCCCCCACCCTTTACATTTCAAACAGTCCTTCAGGGGATCTTTGAGGTTATTTGAAAGACGCTTGCTTCATTTTTACAAGAGTCAGAGACAGATAAGTTTTCTCTTTGCTCGGTCCTGGGGATAATTGTCAGGGGGGGGGGGAGAAGCTGGGCTGCAAAACCTGTCTCGTACTCTCTGCCCCGTTTGTTGTGAAGAATTCATCACACATTCTGTGTTGCTTGGTGCTCTGGCAAAGGTGTTGTTATCATGTGAAACAGCAGAAATGTTTTCGTTTGGCAATGGATACATGAACACGCCAGTGTTGTCTCTTACGGTTAAAATATTCTCTGGTTTTTGTTCATCACTATTATTTTGTTATTTTCTTTTTGCATTTAAAAAAACTATTCTCGTCCTATGAATTTTTCAGTGTTTGAGTGCTGTGTTATTTCTTTTTATTTTCTGTTTTCCTTTCGGGGCCCGAACTCGGAATTTTTGTTGCCATTTTTCTGTGTTGACAATGTAAAGAAGAAATAAAATTTGTGCAAAAAAATTGCAAACCGTATTTTTTTTTGTCCAACTCTTTATGGGCAAACTCCAAGCTTTTTGAAGGAACCTGGATTCTCAATGTTTATTAAAAGTCTAATTCATCAAGTAAAAACCTTTCGTTTCGAGGTCCGACTTAATAATAATAATAATAATAATAATAATAATAATCTTTTCTACTACGGGCACCAAACCTAAACTTTTGGGGAGTGGGGGTAATCGATTTAATCAACCAAAGTATTAAACTGAGAAACAACGAAAAGTTAATAAATAATCAAATTAGTGGATGCTACATGTACGAATGAGCACGTTTACGTATGTATATGTGTGTGTGTGTGTATATAAATATATATATATATATATATATATATATATATATATATATGCACGCCTTTCTATGTATTCAAATGCACATAACATGCCCGTACGCGCACATACACATTCATACACACTCATTCATACTCACTCTCTCTTACTCACACACAAACACACACAGAATATTTTCCATTCTGTTTCAGGAACCAATCTTTTTTATTCTGTTTCTTTAAACTTTATCTCAGAGGAAGGAATTCGCAGGATTGTACGAAAAAACAAAAATCCGTCATTGATAATGCTAATGATGGTGACGACAACGGTGATGACGACGATGATGATGATGATGACGACGACAGTGATGATGGCTGTTACTAGCCTATGATTAAAGCCAATCCAGGATCGACCATCCTGTAGAATTACTTCACCTCGTGTGTCTTTTCTTTAAAGAAGTCTGTTGGATGTGATTCGAGGCTGCTATGTCTAGTAGAGTCAAGAACCATGTAGAGACTCTCCCTTATTGTTGTATATATATTACAGTATATTACGTAAATCGGCTTGACCCCTTACTGTTGACCCCTTAAGATGATGTACATTAACCCAAGGTGATACATGATCCAGCAAACCTACAATCAAAGGCGTTTCAGCCGTGACCGTCCCGTGATTTCGGAGATCATGTATTTTGAACCGCATTTTAAAATATATCCTTCTTTATCAAAGATGGTTCCATTTGAAAGGAACTAAACAAGTATTTCTAGCAAATGAAAAGACCCCATATAGACCCCATATAGATGTCTTCCTCGTTCATTGCTGTTGGAGAAGTGTCTGTTGAATTGTAGTAATGTGATGGTGGTGGTGGTGGTGGTTTTATATGCGGGGATTTTATTCCGATTAAAGAAAAGGATTTTATTGTTCGGATGGTGCGGTGGTAGCGTCGTGGGATTATCTGTTGTGTCGTTGTGTGATGCTGTTTGGAGAGGTGTTGTAGTGGTGCTCTGTGGTGTTGTAGTAAACGTTGTAGTACGACTACGGGGAGTGTCGCAGTGGTGTCGTGGATAGGCTCGAAGGTTTGACTAAAGAATACAAAAGTGATATTTAGTAAAGTGAAAGCAGTAGCAGTTGTGGTAGTAGTAGTAGTTGCAGCATAAGTAGTAGTATTAGAAGCAATAGGGCGATGGGGGGAGCACTGCATTTCAGTTAATTCCCCGTAATTTGTAAGAATTACCTTTGTAGAAATATAGAAAGAGTCAGGAAATGAGCTTCAGACTCCCGCAGACCAGACAAGCATTTCTTTTCGTCAATCCATTAAAAAAATGTAGTTTTGATACAGAATTTACTTTCATCCCCTCGAGGAGTAAAAAGAGGAAGAAAGGAAATTTAGTTATGAAATAAGTTGAAAATCGATAAAAGAATCCGTTGCAAGTCGGCCTTGCTGATCTCTTCCCTTTTTTTTTTTATTCAGAAAGATATTTCGGAAGACAAGATATTTGCAAATGTTTGTTGCGTAGGTCATTGGCTACAAACTATAGATGTATTCTGTTGAACAGAATCGAAATGAAACAATATTAATGCCGCCCTCGTAATTCATTCAATGAATTAGACTGTCAAGAATATGTTGTACCGATAGATCAATCTGTTCGATTGTCTGAAGTTCTACATTTTGGTGTTAGGCGAAGGTGGAAAGTCAATTACATCGGTTCCGGTACTTGACTGGGATTTATTTTATCAACCCCGAAAGGATGAAAGGCAAAGTCGACATCGGCAGAATTTGAACGCAGAACATAAAGAACCATAAACAAAGGTGTTCAGCAATAACGATTCTGCGAGCTTGCGGCCTTAAGTATGAAGCCCTTAATAATAGTGGGGTTTATACGCATAAATCCCACCTTTATTAAGTGTTCAAGGGTTCAGTTGCTGACGAAATCCCTACACAAGATTGAAGCTAGACCGGTTAATCCTGCATTATTTATTTCCACAAAGATAATATTGTATCCGATGGCAGTCCTGCCCTTCACTTTTTCGGACTATTTGAGAAAGTCGCAACCGAAGGCGAAGAATTAGAAGAACTGTGAGAAGGTCGGTCTGGTTGTTTGCTGTATTTGTTCCAGCCTTTTGAAAATCCTGTCATAGCATTCAAGAGTGCGAGACTTAACGCGTCGTCCGTTTTAATACCACCAGGCACCTTGAGTTCAATCTGTTTTAAATATTCGGACCAGGTTTCCGAATACTTCTCCCTGTCCCGCTCTCTCTAATCTCAGGAGGCGTGGAACGGATCACGAGCATTGCCTTTCTTCCTGACAAAAAAGATAAAATGATATGAAGATATACTAACATGATGTAAACATCTTCATACAATTATATCTCTCTGCTACTTAGAGTTTGCATTCAAAATCTGCAGACAGATTATAAGAGCAAAGTACAGCTTTGAAACAAACACTTATCTACTAGCGATTTAGTAATCGAAATCGCGGCTAAAAATATATTTTATGTGCAAATCAGTCGATCCGATTTACTTAAGCCATTTGTAATGCTGGGTTTGTAAGAATTACCTTCGTAGACAGAAAATATGGTTACCAATCGCAGAGAAAATTCCAGTGTAAGACTGACAATAGTCCGGCGAATCTATTTCTCTTCACCAAGATATTCTATATGAAATATGATGTTACGTTTGTGTTTTACGCACCAGACCCACTAAAATCTATCGATATACTCCGCAGCACCACATAGCAAGAAAAACAACGTTTGGATATAACGAGAAAAAAAGTTATAATACATTAAAAATCACCCACCATCGTTTCTCTCTCTCTCACCGCCGATTGCTCTCTCTCTCTCTCTCTATCTCTCTCTCTATGCAGATCCACTCAAACAATATCTTATAATTTCGCTACTTAAAATTTCCCCTTCACGTTCCTCAGAAAAATAGGGGAAGAAAAACTAAAGTGATATTCAGGTTTATCTACCAGAATCGTGTGTTTTACTCATCAACCATGAAAACCACTAGAAACTTCCTTGTCATCACTTTCCCTGTATGTATGTGTGTTTGTGTGTGCATGTATTCATGCTCTATTTCTAACTATTTGAAGTCTTCTTGTAAGGAACTACTTTATGATAAAGAACCCAAGGTTGTATCGTTCGACCAAAATTGATCGCAAAAGCAAAATAAACAAAACAAAAAAAGTCACATTTTGAATTTGAGAAAAGAAGTTTCGCACGTTTTCATCGTTCCGCTTAAAGTTTGTATTTGTAAAGGGCCTAACAGCTGGGATTGAACTTGCAATGTGCAATTTTGCATCATTAAATGCATGCATGCATGTATGCATGTATGTATGTTTTCCTCCAAGATTTAAGTTTTTCCTTTCCCAAAACTAAAGCCAATTTCTAAGAAAATGACGAAGTAAATTTGTTGAAATGAAGACAACACGTTCCGTTTGTCGATCTCTTCGTGAGTGAGTGCAGAAGCGAGGTTGCGGATGTTGATAAACAAATACTCAAATGAGAAATGCGGCTTTGAATAACCCACCACCATACACACACTATGGGAATAGTAGGTGTGTATGTCGATTTAGTATATAAATGTGTGTGCTTCATTAATGTTCTTGAGTATGAGCGTACGTGATAGAGAGAGAGAGAGAGAGAGTGTGTGTGTGTGTGTATTCCATAGATGCATAAAATGTGAGCACAACAGACCTGATATAATTATTTGTGACGAGAAGAGAAACTGAGTGCAGTTGTGGAAACCAGCTGCGCAGCGGATGTTAACATAAATCTGAAGATCGGTGAAAAAGAGAACTCTTATGCTGAGCTATTGAGAAATCTGCAGTTACTCTATCCAGGTTACAAGTTTAGGTTTATACTTGTAATTATTGGGGTCCTGAGATATGTAACACGTTGCCTAAATACCAATCTTGAGAAATTAGACTTCTCAAAATCAGAAAGGAGAAAGCTAATTCGAAGACTACGGATCCAATCCATCACTGGAACTGTAGAAATCTGTAAAAATTTAAATATATCTGAGCATGAGCATGTCTAGATATGTAACTATATGCATGAGAATACATACATACATACATACATACATACGTACGTACGCACGCACGCACGCACGTACGTACGCACGCACGCACGCACGCACGCACGCACATACATACATACATACGCACGCACGCACGCACGCACGCACGCACGCACATACATACATACATACATACATACATACATACACACACACGTACATACATACATACATACATACATGCATGCATACATACATACATACATACACACATACACACATACATACACACACACACACACACACACACACACACACATACATACATACACACCACACACACACGTACGTACGTACGTACATACATACATACATACATACAAACATACATATACACACATACACACATACATACATACATACGTACATACATACGTACATACGTACATACATACATACATACATACGTACATACATACAAAAATACCCTGTTGTTGATGTTGAAGGAGCTTTGGATCAAGGTTGGAAACCGGCTCTTTATTGGCAAGAAATCTTGAAATATGACAGACAAGACACAGACACACACGCACAAACACACACACACACACACACACACACACACACACACACACACACACACACACACACACACACACACACACACACACACACACGTGCTTGTTCATTCCAGAAACTACAACTGAAGGTTCTCTGAAATGTTTTAAAAAATTTTTAACTGTCACTTGTAAAAATGTGTGTGCGTATGTGTGTGTGTGTGTGCGTGTGTGTGTGTGCGCGCGCACGTGCGTGCTTGCGAGTGTGTTTATATGGGCAATGGTGCTTTTAGGCCTATAAATTTAAAGCAGACGATAGTCTACTAATACCGAGTGAGGCAAAACTTTACAGGTGTACAGCCATGTTGTGAGACAAACGGGGGCCTTCCGTGTATATAATCATGGCTTGTGGGTTGTAAGGAAGTTGTAAATATGTGTCGAGCAAATGTTCAGTGTTTTCCAATTCGAAAGCACTTCCGATTACTTCACTCACTCCCCTCTCACTAGTTTCGCGCCTGTACCCCCCCCCCCAACTCATATGCATGTGTCTATGTATGTATGTATGTATGTATGTATGTATGTATGTATGTATGTATGTATGTATATGTGATGGTGTATGCTTTTCTGTTTATTTATAGTGATGTGTGGAGTAGATTTTAACTATATTTATATGTGTGTGTGTGTGTATGTTGATATTATCAAACATCTTTTAACAAAGTGTGGTTGAGATACTTAAGCGTGAACGAAGTAGTTGGGATTTACGTTCCCCGTCACGTTCCGTTTACGTATTTGGGCAGATATTTATAAACACTCCAATCGCATATACAGCTATTTGTATTTATAAATACACTCACACATAGACACGAACACATTAATATACACGCGCGCGCACACACGCCCACACACAAACGGTCTCTCTCTCTCTCTTTATCAAATACACACACACAAACAGACACACGGCTGGATATCCATCGGACTCGACGATGAGTATTAAGGCCCTCGATTTACCGAATTATTTGCCTATGGAACCAGAGAGCAATTAGCATAGCAACTTACTGGCACAATCTCTTCTAAAGGTCCCCCTAAGGACGAAGCAGCTTCACAAGGTGGGTCATAGTAGGGGACAAGGCCAGACATTTGAATGTTGAGTAAGGGCGTAAATACCAGTATAAGATAAATATTACTCTATTCACCCCGACGCGCTGAGCTTTTACACAAAAATACTTTACTAAACTGAGCAGAAGATTAATTTAACCCAACACAAACACAAAATCTCCATTCTCTGGTGCAGTAGTGTTTGATGCACAAGAACTTTACAGAAGCGCAGGCCTGGCTGTGTGGTTAAGAAACTCCCTTTGCAACCAGAGAGGCTCGGATCTCATTCTGTGTAGTCCCACAGTGCAACACATTAAACCTGTGTCTTCTAGTATATTCCTGGGCCGACCAATAGCTTGTAATTGAATTTAGTATACGAACGGAGGAGGAAACCGATTGTGAGGAAGCACACACACACATACTCGGTGCTCCAGCACGGTCGCAATCCAGTAACAGAGACAAGTGAAAGGAAAACAAAATAAAGAGAATGCCGCACTGTTTTCCAATGCCGTACAATATTCCAGAACACTGTACAAGAGTCTAAAATATTGTACATTTCACAATGGTTCATAATCTTGATTTTAACTCCTGGCACAATGCCAGCAATTTCTGGGGAGGAGGTAAGTTGATTACATCGACCCCAGCATTCCGTTGGTACTTCTTTTATCCACCCAAGACGGATGAAAGGCAATGTCAAACCTCTGTAGAATTTGAACTCAAAATGTAAAGACAAGCGACAGAGTTTCATAATATTTCTGACTATTTATAAAAACCTCCTCAGATTTCATAGAATTCTACGAAACGGAGCGTCAGACAAACCCTCCCCCACCAGTTTTAGCTTGTTTCGGGACTCGGATCTCATTCTGTGTAGGCTACAGACTAACCTAACCTTTCATCCTTTTAAACTCGATCACAGAAATACCAGTGAAGTACTACGATCATCGATGCAGGCGTGTATGTACCCCCACCCATGCACCCGTTTACCTGACACCCCCCCCGCCAATATTCATAACGCATTACATTTCCAAGGCATGACATCATGGCAGACGGCGGCACTTGCTTCCAAGTTATATTCTTTTCCAGTTTTAATGTTTCTCGCTTTTAAATTTGTTCCAAGATATTGCTGTGATCGACCTTTTTTTCGTTTCTTTCCGTATATCTATCTGGCCTCCAGCCAAACAAGGAGAGAACACTTTCAGGATTTACAATAAAAGGTGCGAAAACAAGAAAGAATAACATCCCATAAGCGAAAAAAAAAAACCCATCAAAAACCAAAAAAAAAAAGAAAACAAAACAAAAGAAATCGATAAAGAGAGAAAAAAATTCAGAATGAAATAAAGGCTGCAATCGCATCCTCCCGATTTCTCTCTGCTCACGCTGCCATTTTCCTGTTGTTGTGATTCAAAGCAGGAAAGAAAAAGAAGATGGCTGTTGGTTGATAGATTGTCACGTGAGAGAGAGAGAACAGAACGGAAGTTTCGAAGCGGCCTTCAGATATTATCGTGAACAATCGAGCTGAACGTCTGGATGTGGTGTGTGTGTGTGAGGGAGAGAGTGTGTGTGCGTGCGAAAGGGCGGATGGAGATTGTATATACGTATGTGGGTGTGAATATATATATATATATATATATATATACATATATGTATATGTATGTATGCAAACGTGTATGAATGTATGTATATTATCTAAGTATGTGATGCTATGTTGCGTATGTATATACCTGTTCCAATTACATATATTTTATATATTCATTACTTATTGTACAATAGTCCTTCTCTGTGATTTCTGTATGTATATCCAGAGAAACATTTATACATACATTCACAGGTGCGCGCGTGCTCAAGCAGATATATCAAATATAAACGCACGTAACGATATGCATACACACACATATATATATAGAGAGAGAGAGAAAGAGAGAGAGGGGGGTGATCAAATAAATTATTAGAGAGCTAGATAGACATATGTGTGTGTGTGTGTGTGTGTGTGCATCTTCCAGCAGCTACCCCTTTCCCCCAGGGTAGCGCGACATCCTCCAGGCACGTGATGTAAGCCCCAGTGTTGAGTCTGAGGCGGTGTGGGAAGATGTCTGGCAACAGGACTCTACCTCCATGCCACACAAGCAGGAGAACCCAGTCATGGCTGTCAGACAATTTCTGGAACCACATCACTCCTAACATCTGGCCACCTAACTCCTCAGGCTGCAACCCCCTTGATTATTAGGTGTGACGCGCAGTTGAGCGAGAGACCAAGAAAACTCCTTGTAACACCAAAGATGGATTATGGCGGCATTCACCAACTTAAACAAGGAGACCGCCCAGAAGAGTTGCATGAGATTCCGAAGTCGTCTGGAGGCCGTAGTTGAAGCCAATGGCGATTTTATTGAATAGATTTGCTCTTTAGTATTTCAAGATATTTTTATGTAATTCTGGTAAACATATCAATGGCGGTGCCCCAGCATGGCCACAGCCCGTGAGCTGAAACTAGATGAAATATCTGTTAAAATGAGATGTCAGTGTGATATTCATTTTTGCGTAATTTAGACGACAATTTATTCACCGCACCCTGTATAGATATAGAACGGGCTTCTTTCAGTTTCCGTCAACTAAATCTACTCACAAGGCTTTGGTCGACCCAGGGTTATAGTAGAAGACACTTGGCTACGGTGCCATGCAGTGGGACAGAACCCGGAACCATGTGGCTGGGAAGCAAACTTCTTACTACCCATCCACGCTTGCGCCTACACACACACACACACACGTATGTACATACACACACACACACACACACACGTATGTACATACACACACACACACACACACACACACACACGTATGTACATACATACATACAGAAATATGCGTATATAATATATACTCTAATATAATAACGAGTGCAGTGTTTTTATATATTTGTATTTGTCCAAAATCACGCAGGAGGGAGCAGCAGAAAGAGTAGGATAAGTGAGAGAGGAGGAGGGAAAAGTAATTCAGTGAAGGAGAAGTAGTAAGAGTAATAGCCCTGACTGAGAGGGAGTTAGAGAAAGTAAGAGCAATGAGAGAGAGAGGAAATGGCAAAGGGAGCGTCGTGTATCTTCTGTTTTTCTCCGTCACAACATATGAGAAAGGAAGGGGGGATAGACGAATGAGGAAGGAAGGGGTGAGAAAGGAATCAGCGTTTCAACTCTGTGTGAGTATATTTGTGTGTGTGTAAAAGGGAAGTATGTGAGTGTCTGTGTGTGTGTATGTGTGTATGTATGTGCGTGTACAAGGGAAGTATGTGTGTGTGTGTGTGAACATTGACAAGTGCATGAATTTGATTTACCATCCATATCTTCTACTATAACAATACTCTTGTGTATTTCTCCGTCACAACATACGAATGAGAAAGGAAGGGGTGATGAGTAAGGAAGGAAGGGGTGACGGCAAACTTGGTAGTGGGACGATGGGAGTTCTACGGTGAAAAGAAAAGTCAAACAGCGTTTCAACTCTGTGTGTGTGTGTGTGTGTACAAGGGGAATATGCGAATGTTTGTATGTGTGATTATTATGTACCTCACTCCGTACCTTTTTTATATATAAAATACAATTAGCCGTCGTTTATTACGGCACGGGGCCAGCTTGTATATGATTGATATATATATATATATATATATATATATATATATATAGTTGCCTATGTGTGCATGCGTGTGAGTGTGTGTCTGTCTGCACGCGCTAGTTTAGACAAGTAGATGTCAAGAGATTGCTGGATGAGTCGACAGATTCGTAGAAGACAAAGATAAGTGGAGGCACTTGTGTTCAAGTTCGTGTGTGTGTGGGTCTATAGGGTACGTATGCACGGAAGAGTGTGCGTTTGTGCTCGTGAGAGTTCGTTATCTTTGTGTGTGTGTGTGGTGAGAGATAGAAAAATGAGCAACACCTAGTGGAAGTAAGAGTGAATATGAATAGTCAATATGTATATATATAAATATTGATAAAAATGGTAAGATAACCAAAGATTGAAAGAAACCTCAATATTATGTAAATAGAAGAATTTATCTGTAAATATAATATGAAATTCTTTTACGTAGCATTTTAAAATTAATCTGCCGTCGTAATGAAATTCCTCGTACACATGCATACACACACACTCAGTGAAAGCGATATGATTTGAGAGAGAGAGAGGGAGAGAGAGAGAGAGAGAGAGAGAGAGAGAGAGAGAGAGAGAGAGAGAGAGAGAGAGAGAGAGAGAGAGAGAGTGCCTCCAGACGACAAAGGGGAAAGTTTACGATGAGAAAACCGGAAAATGAAAGAGACAAATAGAGAGAGATCTTGTCTATTTGTGTCACAGATTTTGAAATCTTAAAATTAAGACAAAATTTTCCAAATTTAAATATTGATGTACTTTCTCACGTTGAATCCAACTTTGTAATTCATTTATTGCAGAAAATGTTTTAAAAACGTTAGAGATGCTTAAAGTTTGATCATTTGTTCCCAATCAGAAAACAGGATTTGTGCGCAATACTTGTTTATCATAAAATAAAAGTCAATATTAGAAGACGAAGTTTTAAACAAAATAAAAGCAACCTGCGAGAGTTAATCCCCAAACAGAGTGAAGGAGAGAAAGCATAACAAAGAGTGTGGGAAATATGTAGAGAGAGAGAGAGAGAGAGACAGAAGCATGGTGACACAGAGAGTAGGAATGTTGTCGATTTGTAAGTCGAGTTAATTGCTCGTATGTATATATATATATATGTGTGTATATATTAATAGATAGATAAAAAAGGAGACTGGGAGTAAGAAAACTGAGATTGAAATGGAGGAGAAAGTAGGAGGATGGGCTGTGTTGGAAAAAAGAGCTGGTTTGTCGTCATTGACATCCATCTACACCAAACCAGAGCAACAACGACACTGTTATCAGCTTTAGCGGAATATTTCAAACACCCACAACCACCACTGCCACCGCCGCCGCCGCCACCATCGCCACCGCCGTCGCTAAACGAGTCGACGGGGAAACTGCGTGATTACCCAGCTTGTTAGCAATATCAGGAAAATCTCCCTGAAACCTTATCCTCGCCCAACCCAAGTATAGAAAAGGCATTGAATATTTTGGATCTGGGTTTCCTGTGCATAGAAAACGGTGAGATTGTGCGTACTGGAATGCCTCTGATCAAAAGCCTGTTTAAGACTGAACTGGGGCTAAACAACAGCATCAATACCACCGTCGCCACCACCACCACCACCACAATCCCCCCTCCCTGCTACCAAACTTGGCAGCATTTTCGCTCATTTCCGTCAGGTTTCCGATCAAATACAACAAAACGAACATGTTGGAACAAGTAGCCTCTTCTCCTGGACCATCACTACTACTACCACTACTACCACCACCACCACAACCACTACCACTACTACTACTACTACTACTACTACCACCAGTACCACCACCACCGCTGCTGCTGCTGTTGCTGCTTGTTGCACCATCGTCACCTCCACACACCACAGAGGAGCTCCTATGTAGTCGTTCGCCCTCCTAGAAATAAAAACTAAAGTCTCTCAGCACGCACATCCTGCTGTTTCAGCAAAGGACACACTGGAAGCTGTGACGCCGGCTGACCCCAAGCGTCACCCCAAGCGTCACCCCGTACAAACAAAAATGACGCGAAGATTTTAGGCTTTCATTTTTAGGTTAACAAGTTTTCTTCTTTTCTATTTGTAAGACTGAGGTGGTTGTGTGCACCTTGTTGCTTCAGGGGAATAAAAGCCATAGTAGTAGTGGTGGAAGAAGAGGCAGGGAGAAGAAAGAGCTCGATGTGGGATGACAATGCCATTGTCAACCAGTGGGGTGGTATTCTCTTAAAAAGTACCCCAAAGATGTGCGCGTGTGTGAAGCTTGTCCTTGAAATGCAAGCATTATTTCAATGCGGACCCGAAAATGGTCGGCTGCGGAACAAGGCCCAAGTATTTCTAATGTGGAACAGGAAGCACCATCTTTTAAGAGATTATTGTCCTAAATCAGGTTTTGTCATAATTTAGGGAATCAAAAATTTTCTTCTGGTCAAAACTTTGCCGGGAAGTTTTCAAAATGTCTGTCGGATTTCATCTGGCAACTTCGCTTTTCAGGGTTCGATATTTAAAATCCAATTTTGGTAATGGGAGGTGATGCTTCTACTTTTTCTCTCATCGATTTTCCATTAAAAAGTAAACGCTTTTGATCAGACCTGATGAGGGACGGACTCGACCAGGTTTAAAATGCTTAAAACACACCGTATATCATGACGGCCTAAAATTAAGGACTCTGCGATATGACGGGCAGTTCTCGTTGATCTTCTGGTCTTTGTTTTAAAGCTCTTGGTAGTTGTTGGTTGCTGTTGGAAGTTAGCTTTCATGGCAGACCTAATCAAGCTGTCTTACCAAAGACATTCTAAGCGATGACCATCACGTATTTGTTCAGAAAAAAAAACATCGACATTATCCAGTTTGTTCTTTGTTGATAAAGGTGTTGTTTAATTCCACATCAATTCGGAACAAATGGACAGAACAAGGATCATAGGTTTTCCAGCAAACTTTTATTCAGAACTCGTTTCATTGACTGCATTGCTTAGCAGGATTTTTCTGTGTTGCTGTTCTCATGCAGAGAGACCTACAATGAAAAGCAGGTTGACCAATGGTCAAAAGGTAGATGAACCCATGACCAAAAATCATCTTAAATCAGTTTTTTTCTGGATATTCTTTTATCTTCTTCTTGTTTCTGTAATTAAACTGGGACCATGCTGGGGTACCGCCTTGAAGAAATTTTAGGCGAATGAATCAACCCCATTAGGTTTTTTTTAATCATGGTACACGTCTCTTTTGCTGAACCGCTGGTTACGGGCACGAAAACGAACCAACACCGGTTGTCAAGCGGTGATGACACCCCACTCACACACATACGACGCACTTTTTTCTGTTCCCGTCTACCAAATCCATTCACAAGGCTTTGATCAACTTGGGGCTATAGATCCAACGTGCCACTCAGTGAGACCGAACCCGGAACCATGTGGTGGGGAAGCAATCTTCTTGTCACACAGCCACGCCTGCGCCTATATGGTATATGTAAGCCTTATAATCCTCTAGTGTCCTCAACGGAAGAGTTTAATTTTAGGGAGGTTGCTGTTGTTTCTAGCACGTCAAATAAATGCACAGACCAAAATTGTTGTTGTTTGAGCTACTCATTAGTCTTGACGAAGCTGACCCCTAATCAAATATATCCGTGACGTCATTATTCTATTTGTCCCGACGCAACATTTGTCTAACACAACATGGTCATAGAAACTGTTCTTTGTTTCTGATAACAGAAGAAAGACCGTAGCTGCTGTTTCTAGCAGGTCGAGCGACTCGTTAAGTGGGCTTAACAGACAATATTGATTCTGGGAGGTCGAATTACAAATGAATCTATTTGTGTGTTGAGTGAAATATACACCCGTTCATTTCATATAGATATTTGTGCAATCGTAAAGAATATCAGAATCGATTAGAAATCGATTTATAATGATGATGGCACACCAAAACACTAAAATAGTTTATAAACCATTAACCGAAGCAGTAAACTGTTTAAATTATTTATGAACTTAGACAATATATTACATTTGTTGTGAGTGTGTATGTATGTGTCTATGTGTGTGTGTATATTTTCTGCTTTCAATTATTTAAATTCCGCCCCCGAAGAAGGAGTTTGTTTCTAAAAAAGACAGAAAAACTCCACCGTTGGAATGTAGATAACAAAAACACTCGTATTTTGAAGTTGAAAAAATTTTTGCATATTTTTGCAGTTCCACTTACTGATTGCATATACAATGTACGGGTTTGGTGGTTGATTTCCTTTTCTGAAGACTTTAGCTAATCCAGATTGTCACTTAGGGGTTTACTCACAAAACCAAATGTGCCAATTATTATCAGTATAAACGTAAATTTATAATCTGAGTATAAAAGCTGGAGGTTTTGAAGCAGCTGTCCATAGTTATTCTCCTTCTCTCTAATTTTTGGGAAATCTCCAGTAAGTCGGTACGTTCCTATCCCAGTAAATCTGCTCAAATATCTTTCATTGTGTTCATAGCGTACATTTCTGAACAGACATATTGAGCATGGCTTTAAAAATTCATTTTATATTAGAGTTATATCAATAAATAATATACGCGTCACAAAGTATTTTGATTTCAAATATTAAATTGAGAAATGTCAATACGCTTCTCCGAAAGTATTTGCTGATTGAAGACAAGATATAAAACACCCAGGGAAGCTGCAACGCACAGTTGCACTACGTAACACACGACCATATTGACAGGAAGCTTCAAAATGTCTGCTACAGACAAGCAGAGAAGTCTATGTCGCACTAACGACCGTTACATTGATTGTCATATCAAAACAAGTTTCAAAGGCTGTCATAGCCGGGAGTGGTAGCAGGGATAAGCTCCCACTGCCTACAAAGTGCTCCCACGGCGTGCGTCTCAAATAGCCTCTGACAGTCAAGTCCAACTCCTGGTCTTCCCGCGTCGAAACTGTTCCCACTAACAGGAGAAGGGGGCAAAGGCGAGTCACTGGCGCCTTAAAACCAGTTGCTTCGGGTAGTTGGGATTCGATAGCCTTGACTGGCAGCCGAACTAGGAGAGGGAAACTCCGATTTCAAACCTCTGCTGCCTTGCGGCAAGACCCCCTCCTCGGGAAGGCTAAGGGAGTAAACCCCGACAGAAAATCCGGAGCTGGAGCCTCTAAGGCGGCCTGACACAACACGTCATCACCGGCAACTCCTGCGACGCATCTGGTACCAAGCTGTATCGACCCGTCGTTCCCTTGAGGCTGCCAGCTGCGTGGAGAGGGGGGGATCAAACTGCATAAGCAACAGCTGATCCCTCATACAAACCTGCCCAGGCCTTGTAGCTCAACAGGAAGAGGACCAGGCGAAAGGAACAGCAACAGTAATCACAGCTCTCGTCCCCTTTCTCTTGCACCAGATGTGGTAGAGACTGCCACTCGGTGATTGGTCTGCACAGCCACACCAGGAAGGGCAGATAAACCCGCCACCTTTTCCGAGCTACATCATCGTCTCTCGAGACGGACGGATGCC
Organism: Octopus sinensis; assembly: GCF_006345805.1. Classification (NCBI taxonomy): domain Eukaryota; kingdom Metazoa; phylum Mollusca; class Cephalopoda; order Octopoda; family Octopodidae; genus Octopus; species Octopus sinensis. The sequence continues at coordinate 9,379,584 of NC_043019.1, read as the reverse complement.
GACGACGACATATCAAAACAGGAGATTGGTAAATAAATGTTTGGTGCTAGTTATTCGCCATTACACGTGTTTCATTTGCTAATGGGAATTACCAAATTATACATCTAGAAGAGACATATTAAATATCTCCTACTAAAAATTCTCCAGAGAATCAAATAATTCAATTATCATTGTTATTATCATCATAATCATCATTGCAGCGATGAGCTGGCATTTCGGCTTAACGACATTTCGTCTGTCTTCATGTTTTGAGTTCAAATTCTGCCGAGGTCGACTTTGCTTTCCATCCTTTCGAGGTTGATGAAATAAGTACCAGTTACGCACTGAGGTCGATGTAATCGACTAGCCCCCTTCCTCCAAAATTTTCAAGACCTTATGCCTTGAGTAAAATAATAATAATAATTATTATTATTATTATCATTATTAAGTGAGAGAGCAGCGTATGCAATCAAAGTGACACTGGGGTAAAATACACGAAGCCCAGTATACCCATAATGACTGCCCATCTGCTAAGGGCTCTTCAGGCACATGCATCACAACCATATGTGTGTGACATGGTGATCTCATATCAAGATAAACAGCGCCAGATCTTGCAAGTCGGGTCCAGTTAGAATTTTCTTTAGGTCAAGTATCCATCCCGCTCAAAAGGCTTTTGAATGAGCGTTGTTTAATGTTGAACGAAACACCCATGTTTCCAGAGATGAATTATCAAAACCGCAAAGAATCCATCTCAACACATGGCTATGATGCTCCCCCACTACTTCTGCTGATGATCAGAGATGCACATATCGTCAGCCACTAAGGGACATGCTCAACTGGTTAAGGTCAAACACCTGACAAGCAAATCTGTGGTATTGAGCAGAATATTTGCTGCAGCCCATCTTTTATACCAAGACAAAACAATGTATACATGATAACATTTCCAATCAGGTAAGATCAGAAGTCATGAGAGCCACAGCCTGATAATTATTATTATTATTATTATTTTAATTTTAATCTGCATGTTTGTTACAGTCACTTGCCGAGACACGCCCAGTGTCCTGGGGCGAGCGAAGAATAAAAGATATTACAGTATGACTGAAAGCTTGGGAAGGGAGGTAGCGAAATGTCTTCATGTAATACAACACAGACTTTTAAATGGATAGGGTTTTTCTAAGGATGTGGGCAGTAATTGTCAGCACAATCTTTTGGATTTCTCCGAGACATGGTTCTCTTGGGATCTTATCTAGATATTTCTGACATCTCTTTCTTATCATACCTAGAACATTCACAATAACAGGAACAGTTCTCGTTTTAAGATGCCACATCTTTTGTATTTCAATTTCCAGGTCCTTATATTTACTTAGTTTATCAAATTCTTGGACAGATATATTTTTATCAGTGGCAACACATCTATTAGTCTACAAGTCTTTTCTTCTCTGTCTTTAATAATTATGTCCAGTCGATTAGCTTGGATCGTTCTGTCAGTGTTGACTGGAAAATAACATTTTTACCTCCAGCGACTGCCTCGTGCCAGCAAGCAGGGCTGCTGCTGATTGTGTTTTCAACGTAAATACTGTCCTACCCTATCCTGGCGGTTTTGCATTCGTTTGTTGCCAGCACAGGACATCCAGAGACGAGATGCTCTATTGTTTCGCCAAATGTGTTGCAGAATTTGCATTTATGGTCAGAACCGTTTTGAAGAACGTTAGCTTGGTAGTTTTTTGTTTTTTTTTGTGAGCAAGCTTTGTTGTTATGCCGCCAATATGAGACATTCAGTCTCTGCTTTCAGTCCACAGTTTCTCAGCCATTGATGGGCTGTTGTTTGGTCTACATCAGCATTTCGACTTTGAAGTATATACTGTCCATGCAGGGGCTTCTGGCTTCACCGCTCCTCAATTTGTTTCTGCCACCGTTCTTTTTTGCAGTCTGCTTGATCCATTTTGCTTGTTTTGTGGCAGTGGTTTCAGGTTCTTCAACTATTTCATGGTTAATACCAAGTTCCCTTACGAATGTGCAAGCTTCCTTTACAATAGAATGGGTTTTTTTCTGCTTCGTGTTTGCACACCAGTCGCGGGGTCCAGTCTTCTGAATTAGGTAAATACCTGTTTATTGCTATTGTGGAGGTTTTGCAGGACAATTCTACCTGCATCATTCCTCTTCCCCCATTACATCTAGGTAGATACAGACGATTAACATCTGCTTTTGGGTGGTGCATGTTCTTAGAAAGAGAGAAAGATCTCCTCGTTGAAGTAAAACTCCGGAAGAAAACCAAAACTTTCAGATAGAAAGGATCACGAAAGTACAAAACTATTGCAAAGCTTAATGACCACCTCGAGAACCCAGTTTCCAGGATAACTGTTCGCCGGGAGCTGCAATCAGAAAACCACTACTTTCAAAAACAAACGTTGCAAAGCGCTTAGAGTGGAGTAAAAACTTACAGAATTGGTCCCATGGAGCAGTGGAAGAATGTTATTTTCTCGGGCGAGTCATCCTTTACCTTATTTCTGACCACCGACCGAGTATACGTGTGGAGACAGCCACAAGAAGCATTTGACCCAGACTGCCTTATTCCAACTGTTAAACATGAAGGAGGGTCTGGGGGCCTATATCTTGGAAATCTGCTGGCCCAATGGTTTCCCTTCAAGGCAGAATTAATAGTCAAGTCTATTTAAGCATTTTATCTGATCAAATGCATCCTATGGTTGCAGAACTGTTTCCGGAGGTAAAGTCAGTCTTTCAGGATGATAATGCATCAATACATACAGCTGAAGTTGTTACTGAATGGCACAGGGAACATTCTAATGAAGTTGAACATCTTATCTGGCCACCACAGTCCCCAGATCTCAATATTATTGAACATTTATGGTGCATTTTAGGAAAACAAGTAAGGAGTCGATATCCTCCACTATCATCACTACAAGAACAGGAGACTGTTTTAGCTGAAGAATGGACAAAAATTCCTTGGGAAATAATTCAAACTTTGTACGAGTCTATACCTCGTAGAATTCAAGCTGTAATTATTGCCAAAGCAAGTCCTACTCCATATCAAAATAAATCTGTTTGAAATTTGAAGGTGTTCCCATTATTTTGTCCACCCCCTTTATATATATATATATATATATATATATATATATGTATGTATGTATGTACTCACGCACTCTCGCACCCTCTCACACATATATGAACTTATTGAGGATTATACTTAAGCAGGTGCTGTAATGCACAAATACACACACACGCTGTATCGCACGCAGTCACACAAACCCATCCACATACATATTCATACTGAAGCGCATCCAATATATATATATATATATATATATATATATATACAGCCACAATCATGTAACCTATTTCTACGATAGAAGGAAAGCGTTGATTGTGCAAAGAGCAGAAGCCAGAAAGATTTGGACAATCTCCAAACTGACAAACATCCTTTTGCAGTCGTTGTTATGGCGATATGTCGCAGAGACCAGGGTTCGGCCGAGCGGTTGACATTGGGTATGATGGCGATGGTGGTGGTGGTCGCGGTGTTGGCGTATTTGGAGGGCTGTGTGTTTGGTGGTGGGGAGGATGTGGCATGATGTGAAATATACATGGAAACGGATGTCAACTTGATGTCCATGTTGTTATTGTTGTTGCTCTGGTGATGTTGTTGTTGGTGGTGGTGATAATGGTGGCGGGTAAAATGTGTCTTAGAATGTTGATGTGGGTATGACTATGTGCGTCTACATAAGTGCATGTATGTACGTGTGTATGTGTGTTGTATGTATGTATGTATGTATGTATGTATATATATGTACGTACGTACGTACGTATGTATGCATGTATGTACGTGTGTATGATGTGTTCAGGTAGTTGATTCCGTTGGTGTGTTTAACATAGAAAAGTGTAGTCAAGCGTAACGTATGTGTGTGTGAGTAAAACTCTATGTATATGCATAAGCATACGGTATGTATATTTGTATAAATGTTAAAACAAAGAATAACAAAAGTCGATTTAGGGAAAATGTTACTCTGTCTTTGAGAGAAGAGGGAAATATACTGTGAAGTTGAATGGGTGTATATATATGTGTGTGTGTTAGATATCTTATATATATATATATAATATATATATATATATATATACACACACATATATAAACATATATAAATAATATATATATATATAGGGAGAGAGAGATAGAGAGATAGGGGAGGGGCGATAGAGAGTAAGATAACTTAGATAACCTAGATATATTCCAGCAAAAGATTGGCGCAGTCCGTGTGTAAGTTGATAGCACCACCTGACAGGATCTGCTAAGTCATTTTAAAGTCAAGTTTTGTAGCATCAAGGGAGTGATCAGAGTAGTAACGATATGAAGATTGCAACGTCACACCGATAACCGGCTGGCGGAAGATCTGCCTGGGGTTAAACTAGTAGTAACATGGAACAGTCACTTCGGTGTCGCGATTAATTTTACTTGTTAGTAGAGTAACAACTCTCATCTCTTGGGATTATAAAGCTTCTTGGCTTGCTGCAAATCAGTGACCGATGGTCGCTTTGTTTACTATATATTAGTGGCCGGACTGGACCCTGGCTATCACTTTAGTGACCAGGTACTCGCGACTGGGGATGAGCCAACCAGCTCAAAACTGAGTCAGTCTCACGATCCTGTTGTCTGCTAGAGGATGGTAGGGGTTCGCTCCCCACCTGCCAGCAATATATATATTGTATATAAAGGTGCAGCGTCAACCCGCTTTCCAACTAGCGGAAGATCTGCCTGGGGTTAAATTAGTAGTGACATAGAACAGCCACTTTGATGTGGTGCTTGACCTTACTTATGTATACATACATATATACCCAAATACACACACACACACACACATATATGCTACAAAACCTTCCCAAAACGAGAAACCGTTAATAATATCCTAGACAAAGCAGTTGCTGGTGTAATATTGTGATTAACTCAAGGCCGTGAGCTGGGCAGAAACATTAGGACGCCCGGTGAAATGCTTAGCAGTATTTCGTCTGTCTTTACGTCCTGAGTTCAAATTCCGCCGAGGTCGACTTTGCCTTTCATCCTTTCGGGGTCGATAAATTAAGTACCAGTTACGCACTGGGGTCGATGTAATCGTCTTAATACGTTTGTCTCTGTTTGTCCCCTCTGTGTTTAGCCCCTTGTGGGTAGTAAAGAAATAGGTATTTCGTCTGCCGTTACGTTCTCAGTTCAAATTTCTCCGAGGTCGACTTTGCCTTTCATTCTTTCGGGGTCGATAAATTAAGTACCAATTGCGTACTGGGATCGATCTAATCGACTGGCCCCCACTCCCCAGAATTTTCGGGCTTTGTGCTTAGAATGCAAAAGAATATTTTGAATAACGCCATTTTCGAAATAGAAAGTAAAGTTTGGCAGTTATTTAGTTGAAGTATCGTGAATGCTTTTAAAGATCCGAAATTGTCACGACTCCATTATCTATTTTCATAATTTATTAATGTATTACAAAAACTATAATGGAGGGAATGTCTGTAGATTTCAAAGTTGTCGTCATTGTCATAAATATTTTTTTTTAACGGCGCGATACTTAATAACGTCCAAGATGGCGTTGATAGTTCTGAAATAAATAAATAAATAAAAGAGCGGAGGTGTGAAAAGGTTCGCTGACATAATGGAAGCTGCCAATTGTTGAGACTCTGTCACATGTGCTTCTTTCTGAACTTTTGGTGACGTTGCGTCCTGTTGATGTTATTGGTAGTGAAGTAATGGCCGGCACAGGTCTTGTGTCACGTCATCCATTTGTGGCTTCCACTATTGCCATATTGGAACACAAAAGCGCTTTTGGGTTGGAAACTTTTACTCGTTAGGAACGCCTCGTTTTGTGTCTCTGGTCATCTTGGTCACTTTAAAGGTGACGTCATGCAAAGGTCTCGTTTAATCAGTTCTGCGTCGTCAAACATCCAAAAACAAAAGTCTGTGTGTCGAGTGTGGTTAGTTGCTTGGACACATCAGCCTTGCCCAAACGAAGCATAATGTTGTTTCGCTTGGCAGAAGCGGTACTTAATAACCAGTCGTTGTTTGGCTTAGCAAATGATGAGGAATGCATAAGGGAGGAAAAACAAATTTAAATTTGTTTCTTCAACTTAGCACAAACGCTATACTCACACATATATGTGTGAGAGCGTGTATATATATATATATATATATTATATATATATATATATATATGTGTGTGTGTGTGTGTGTGTGTGTGGTGTGTGTGTGTGTGTGTGTGTGTGTGTGTGTGAGATCGCCAAGACGTGGCAGCTACGAGAGTCGAACATAAAAGTTGTTCCTATTGTCATCGGAGCATTGGGTTCAATACCACCCAACCGGAGGAAAGATCTGGACATTTGAGAAATACCCTACAATGGAGGTGTATTGCAAACATCGGCGCTTCTTGGAACTGCACTCATATTGCGTAAAGTAGTGTCTGTCTGAGGTCCTTGTTGTGACTTGACAGACAGTCTAAAACAATGTCTTCAATTAACAACATCACGATATTGGACACTGTGCGAAATCTTGTAATAATAATAATAATAATAATAATATATTTGCCTCCTTGGCACGGCCAGAATAATCCAGAAAGTATTAGATAGCTGAAAAGAGCATGGTACCGTAGGCGGCAGGTCTGCAAGACTCCAGGAGCTCCAACAAAAACTGTGATGAAGAGAAATTAATAATAGTAACAATAATCCTTTCTCTTATAGGCACAAGGCCTGAAATTTTGT
>NC_043019.1:9357852-9367852 GCF_006345805.1 Octopus sinensis | reverse complement strand
GAATTGTCATCTGAAAAGAAGGAAAAATCTTCTGTGAAACCCAATTTCTTTATAAATCGATCACAAAACAACTGAAGACAGAATTTCTCTCTCATATTCTTCACTTCTCTCTCTCTCTCTCTCTCTCCCTCTAACTCCCCCTCTCCCTCTAATCACCCCTGCTTCATTTACTTCCCCCACTCTTTATTATTAACATTCAATTTTCTCTGCCTCTCATATTTTATCAATGTAGTTTGAAAGTCGTTCCAAAGTATGCATTAACAATGTAGAGTTATACACATCAAACACACACACACGTGCGCCATATACATGGGTTCATTCACGCATACACACATATATATATATATATATATATAGATACATATACATATATGCACATACATACATACATGCATATTATATATCTTTCTGTGTGTAGAGTTGTATATATAAATATATGCACCGATGTGTGTGAGTGAATGCACGTGTGTGTAGAAGTTTTGTGTGCGCATATGTGTATATTTTGTCAGTACATGTGTTTGTATATCTGTGTGTGCGTGTGTGTGTGTGTGTGTGTGTGTGTGTGTGTGGTGTTGTATGTAAAATCAATCGCTTCGAGCATGAAGTTATTTTGGCTCCAAATTGACTTGGAATTCGAGAATTCATTCCCGGTATCATATTGTAAGTGTGTGTGTATGTGTGTATTCATACATACGTACATACATTCATACACGCACACACACGAGTATATGCACACGCTAATGTATTTATACACGCAGGTATGCATGTGTGTCTTTATGTATCTATACACCTGACTATGAACAATGCGTATATGTGTTTATATAAGCACATACATCTACCTGTATGTATATAAATGCTATTCTATCGCCTCTCTCTCTCACTTCCTCTGTCTCTATTACTCTCTCTCTCTCTCTCTCTCTCTCTTATATATATATAAACTCACACACACACACATACGCTTTGATAACATTCCTCGCACACACACACACACAGTTATAAACTAGATAAACGGTATCTACTTTGTTTTCGCTCGATCATTGCACCAGGGACTGCACCCCTCCCCCACTCCCTCCTTCAATGCGACAGCAAAGTTCGATGCATCAAGGCGCATGTGCAGCCGACAGACGAGATAATGTCTGCTGTTATTGAAGTAATCTATCCGAGAAACATTTATCCTTTTATACGCCTTGAAGACGCTGGATTAGCGTCTTGAAGACGTAGAAAGATGGAATCTTTTCACCGGGTATTCTTACAGTTGTGTGATCAATGGAACCACCTAATGGCTGTGTGATTATGTACTCCCTCCGTGACCCACTCTTCAACAGATAACTCGTGTACTTTTAACGTAAATCTCAAACTAATTCACTCTGTCATGTTTTGCCAGTATCAAGATGGCCTCGCCGAATTACAGTTAATGTCCTTCATGTATTAAAAGGGATTAAACATTCCTGCATCACGTGCACTCAGCCTAATCTATCCATGGTCGCCATGACGATTTCGCATTAGTAGTTGCTGTGTTGATTCATGCACAGGTAACTTAATTCACAGGTAAAAAAAATCATTGTAACAACGCTGCTTGTCCCCTTCAAATACAGTTGAACTTGTATTCGAGTGTGAAGTGGTTGAGTATACCTCAAATACAAACCCTTACCGTGACATCAAGGCAAAACCAAACTAATACAATGTGCTTCTGCTAAAGACATTTTGATGTTTTCGTTTCAAATTTGGAATGCTTTCAATTTTTGCAGCTCAACCATTTATTTTCATATAGTATATATAAAATATGTGTGAATATTATATATACATATACACAAATATACATACATAGAGATATACATAGGCGTAGGAGAGGCTGCGTGGCACCTTGGGCAAGTGTCTTATACTATAGCTTCAGATCCCATCTATGATCGCTAATTTTGTCTCTTTATTCATATGCATATGTCGGCGGGAAACAGACTGGTGGTTTGCATGTCTGTTTTTAAAATTACCTTCGCGTTAACCAACGTAATTTTTCTTTTGGAATTCTTTATTTTGGAGAACTCCCGTGACTTCGGTTTCATAATCCACTGACAGTATCAAGTTCAGCTTTTGTTTGAAGGCATTACACAATAATTTGTGTATTCACGTCAATAAACATGAATAGAAAATGGCTTCTTTTTCTGTTTAGTGGAAATGAGTCGCATATTATATTGAGTGTAACCTGTTTCTGTTCTTGTCTGCTGATGTGTTTCTCCGCCTCTTCTAAGTGTTCTTGCTTTTTGCCAAGTGAGACAAGGTCGAAAACTAGAGATTTTGACAAAAGAATGAGATTTTGCTGCGTTTTCACTTTTGTTGCTGTTCTGTCATCGCCGTCATCGATTCTTAGTGGGTTACTAGTTTGTTTTGTTACAAATGCATACAATTTGTTGCTACAGTCGAAATGTCGGTGGCATTGAATGCTTCGCTGCTGGTAGGTCTTTGACATGGTGTTTTTCTTGCTGTTGTTGTTGTTGCTATCGATATTGCTGCTAGAATTTGCATCATTGCAACGTCTGTTGTATTGTGTGGTAGGAGGGGATCATGAAAGAAACTTTCACCTTCGAAACCTCCTCCTGTTTTCTTGTTTTGCTCGGTGGTTGGCAAAGACGAAACCATTTTGGAAATTTCTTAATTTATTCTTTGTTTTAAAGTTTTGCACCGTGGAGCAACCAACGAAACGGAGTCATCAGTTCATTATGGTTCCTAATGAACTAACAAAGGTAGAAGAGTAAAATTTATGGCAATTTCCCAGAAAAGAAAACAAGACACGAGTTTACGGAGTTTCCAGAACATACCCCACCTCGACGATAAATATCCACCACCACCACCAGCACCAATAATAATAATAATAATAATAATAATAATAATAATAATAATCCTTCCTTCTATTATAGATACGATTGTTGAAAGAAGGCTTGCAAGCTCTGTGGAAATCAAGACTTCCAAAGAGTAAAGACGTGGTATGATCAAACCCCAGAAGAAGTCACTGAGAATGAGAATTGCAAAATCCCTTGAGATGCAATGTTCCAGTGCGATCCCCCGATCAGACATCGGAAACCGGACATTGTTGTGGTGAATAAAAAAGAAAGAACTTATATGATAATCGATATAGCATGCCTGGATGACGACAGGATCGATGTGGAAGAAGACGAAAAAATAAACAACTATGAGGATTTGAAGTGGGAAATACGAAAGGTTGTGGTCAATGAAGAGAGTAGACGTGACACCAGTAGTAATTGGTACACTTTGAAGTATCAGCACTCAACTACCAACATGGCTGAAAAAGATCGGGACAAGTGTGAAGGTAGAACACCTAGAAAAAGCATAATTGCTTAGAACTGCAAGAATTCTTCGTAAGGTTCTTGAAGCATGACCTGTGAACAAGTGTCACCTTAGTCTGCTGGCTGTGGACAGCTGACACTTTCCATTACACCCAGCAAAATAAGCTGTGAGTTTTCATTTTATATATATATATATATATATATATATATATATATATTATATATATATATATATATGTAATAGATAAAGAGATAAAAAGTGCCAGATAATTAACTTTACAGTCCCAAATGATGTAAAAATGAATATGAGCAGTATAGAAAAAATAGCCAAATACCAGGACCCAGCCATTGAATTACAGAGACTATGGAGAGTGCGGGTAAAATGTATCCCAGTAGTTATTGGTGCATTGGGAATTATCCTTAAAGATCTGAACAGATTGATAGAGGAAATAGGGATAAAACCCAGTTTAGTTTAGCTCGAGAAAACAGTGTTATTAGGGACAAATAGGATACTTAGGAGGGTTCTTGGCATCTAAGTTTTTTTTTTTTAGCCCGATGTTAGGCGTTTTTTCTTTTCCAAGAGTCTAATCTGTTGAGTGTCTTTGAAAATAATAATAATAATAATAATAATAATAATAATAATAATAATAATAATGAAGGTTCATGTGCAGAAATGTGGAGTGGGTTTAGTAATAAATGAATCTCCATATTTGACTTTATCCCTTCTTGTGAGATTTTCGGGTGAAACAAAAATGCAAACAACAAGAATAAACAATCTCCAAGAAAATTGCTGAGGCGAGAGAAAGTAAAATTCCCGACAGATTTTAAAGAAACAAGAACAAAAATTAATACAAAATGAAACAAGAGAGAAAAACAAAAAATAATTTTCAATATTTTTACATTATGATATAAAAAAAAATTACACTAAGTGTTTGGGTCAGAGGGTTCAAAGGTTCGATCCACAGGTTGTAAAGCATATGAAAGCAAGTCATATATGTTAGGAAGGATAAAAATATTTTTGATGCAATTGTGGTCTGTTTGGATTTTGAAAGCAAACAAAACTGAAGATAACAAAAGAAAATACAAAAAAAAAATGGTAGATAAAAATAACTGCGAAAGGAAAGTAAAGGTAAGTTCTGTTGGTTTGTTTGACATTCGAGGATTTAATCTAAAACGTTTCCATTGGAATAGGTCGCAGGTCGAGTTAAGTTGCTGAGAAATGCTTTATCGCTTTCTCTTTTCTTTGTCTTTCACGGAAGTAAGTATTGAGCACTTCGGTGGTGCACACAAGGAAAGAAAAACAGCGATTAAAGACGTTCACAACACACCGACAACTAATATTATGCTACAAACTCACACACACACACACACACACACATGTGTCTATAGGTAGAGAGATTAATTGAGAGAGAGAGAGAGAGAGAGAGAGAGAGAAAGAGAGAGAGAGAAAAAGAGAGAGAGAAAGAGAGAGGCAGAGTGTGTATGAGGGTGTAAAGGTGGTTGTGTATGTGTGTGAATGTAAATGAAAGTGAGTTTGTGACATTTAGCGCCAGATGAAATTCTCATACATACTGAAAGAAAAATGTGCGAGAAAGTTACAGACACCTGTATATAAACACACACACACGCGCGCGCACACACAAGCACACACACACACGCATAGCTAACGTTGTAGCTCACTTCCGCTTTTTACAGCAGTGCTTGGAAAGAACGTGTGTAGCGTGTGAAGGTCGCATTGACCGTGACCGAGAAAGTTGTCATGGCGATACCTGCTTAGAGGTCAAAGCAAAACTGCAGAAAGTGTAATGCGAAGAGTGTCTGAGCCACACACGAGAGTACGAGTGGTGCAGGCGTTACTAAGATGGCCCCCAAAAATGTCGATATTTAACGAACGTTGTGGGAGACACGCAACCAGCAGAACGGAGAAAAACACATCGCTGACGTGTGTGCAGCTGCGAGGGGAAATCGTCGAATCCCCATCCGTGAGTTACCAAAGGATGTGCAGATTACTTACGATTCAGTTCAGTCCATCATCACTGAAAATTTGGCTATGAGATGCGTGTCTGCCAAGTTTGAGCCAAAACTGTTTTCAACTGACCAAAAAGACACTCGGGTTTCAGTTGCACAAAATCTTGATTGTGTCGAGAACGATGAAATCTTTTTGAAAACTTTGCGTAGGCCTCTGAGCAGGTATCGCAAAAGTTTGGCAAAATTTGATGCAGATTCTCTGCTCAACTTCCTCTGTCATGTTCAATGCGACGATCACACGCTACACACCTTCCTGCAAAGCACTGCTGTAAACAGCAGAACTAAGCTAGAATATTAAAATTTAGTGCACATGCACAGCATGTATATACATACAGTAATCCCTCGACTACCTCCCGCGACAGGTAAAACTCTGGAAAGTAGAAACACTACTGAACCGAATATATATTTTTAAGCATTTTTCTAATTTGTATTTATTTATTTTATCATAACTGCAAGACAACACCACACACTCGCCTCCCGAGGTATGTGTGCGAATCTTTCTTTACTCATTTACGATGCATTACGTTTTTTCTCTTAATATATTTTAATTAATGTGTTATACGGTGCAGTACTGTACTGTATTACTTATTATTATTAATTTACTAATTTTTAGGCGTGAAAATGCTTATTTTACCACAGGAATAATTAAAATCTAAAAAAACCATAAATACCGACCCGCAGCAGAAACCTGCTAAGTGATGAGGAGTCTGCAATATAGATTTACATAGATGAAGCCAGAAAATTCCGCGATGTGCTGAGTGCACCGCGATACTACATTGTACCGTTGTAGAAAAGTTCATTGTGGATAAGGTGCTCCTGAGTTCCAGGCACAAAGGAAAAATATGGGAAGATCGGGGGAAGTTTAGGATCAATAGCATTCCATCTTTGATGAAGGTTGACTTAGGGTTAAACCAGAGCGACGACGACAGGCAAATTGTGTTTCACTCAGGAAGGTTTATAAAAGCCGTGAATTGAAACCATTGTTTGAGCCTGTCACGTGTCTCTTGAATTCGGAAGTTTAGCAAATGTTTCAGTTTTTGGTTTTAAATGTTGTGAGCTGCGTTCATGTCTTGCTGTGTTTGCCGTGATGTGGTGAGGTGTATCTTTGTGATAAAAAAAAAAGAGTAAACCGTACACAACCAGCAAACACACATACACACACACACATATATATATATATCTATATACATATATATATATACATATATATATACATATATATATATGTATATATATACACATATATATCTATATACATATATATACATATTCATATATAGATATGTATATATATACACATATATATCTATATACATATATATACATATTCATATATAGATATGTATATATATACACATATATATCTATATACATATATATACATATTCATATATAGATATGTATATATATATACACACATATATATCTATATACATATATATATCTATATACATATATATACACATATATATCTATATACATATATATATCTATATACATATATAAATATATACATATATAGATATGTATATATATACACATATATATCTATATGTATGTATGTATGTATCTATCTATCTATCTGTGTATATATATATATACACATACACACAGATAGATGCATATGCATACACATACTTACATACGTGTTCATATTTATATACATATACACATACACACATACATGCATATATATATGTCTATTTGTGTATGTATGTGTGTGTATGTATGTATGCCTGTATGTAGAGAACAGCACAAACCCACGATTTTTAATGATTGTTAATAGAAAAGGCCGGAGGAACGGGAATCTTGAAAACCGGCAGCAGACATCGTCGTCGACACAATGGAGTCGATGTAAACACATTTAAAAGCGAAGTCAAGACAGGATATTATTTCCGATGACACCGAAATAACTCAGATATTTCCAGGAGATGAAAATAAAAAAAAAATAAAATATTTCTACAAATATATGAAAGTAAAGAAAGAAATGGAACGACGACCAGAAACAAGTGAGCAAACACAAGAGGAATATGTTCTGGGGTTATATATCGGTTCGATGATGTTTGCACGGTATTTGGGTGGATGCGAGGAAAGTCTTCAACGAATGGTGTTGTAATCTAATCGATAATGGAGGAATTGGTTTACAAAAATGTTATTTTATTTAGCGCATTCATGTTACATAATGCTACTTTTGGTAACGAAATGACATACCTGAGACGATTAATTATATGTCTACCTGTCTATCTAGATGCATACGGAAACATAACATATACACACACTCATGCACAGACACACGGACACGCATGCACACACACACACACACACACACACACACACACACACACACACAAATATGCAGGCACAAATTCGTGTCTTCACAAACATACATATATGCTTACACACAAATATATGTGTGTATACATACAGAACTATATATATATATATATATATATATATATAATATATATATATATGTATGTATATAGATATATACACACATGCACATAAATACATGCATATATATATGTATACATACATATAGATATGTATACTTACATATATATATGTATACATACATATATGCACACACGCACACATATATTTAGGTAACATATTTGTCAGTAAATAGTTTCCTTCAGGAAGTTGCCAGACTATTCAAGGGCCGCACACGTGGAAACATGTACAAGAAGACACCCAAAGCATACACACACACACACACACACACACACACACATATAAGTCGAACACATTTACACCTATATTTGATTCAATATTATTGACTGGTCATAAATTGCTAGAAAACAGCGTGTATTCAATTGTGTGGAAACATTAGAATATATATCAGCCTGAATATGTAAATGCTAATACTTAAGTACTATGTGTGTGTGTGTGTGTGTGTGTGTGTGTGTGTGTGTGTGGTGTGTGTGTAAAACATACACATATATAAACATGCATGCATATATGAATATATTACATGTGTACGTAGATATCTAATTTGTACACGTAAATTTGTATATGCATTATATATATATATATATATATGTATATATATATATGCATATATTCATATGTAATTATGCATAAATACACACACACACACACACAGACACATAGGTACACATAATACCTTTTCGTTGCCTAGAGATTACGATGTATATGCGAACCCGCACACTTGTGAGAATATAAATGTGATATGCATACAGGCACACGCATATATATATATCTATATATTAATAAATATGTATATGTACACACAGATGTACACACACTCATCCTCACCCTCACACACACATATATATATATATATATATATATATATGTAAATATATGTGAATGTGGATGCGTTAGTATGTATGCGGACGCGTGTGCTTACAACTGCTTTTGACTTGGTATGTTTCTTGTACAGATGGATAGTGATTTCATCACATACGCTTGGTTTCATAGAACTCGTTGACTCTCTCTCTTTCTCTCTCTCTCTCTCACACACACACACACACAAACACACATGCATACAGCAGTACGTGTGCGCATACACGTGCACACTCCCATATGGAAATATATTGCTATACATTCGCATATATAAATATTTTCTGAAAAAATATATGCAAAAGTACGCAATTATACACGCAGTTATAAATACTCCGAGATATATGTTATATGTATGTATGTACACACATATCTTCTATATACACATTTATATACATATGTACACACACACTTTTATATATATATATATATATATATATATATGCATTAAGGTTATAATATATACATATATGTGTGTGTATATGCATGTGTGTGTATTTGTATATACACATTCATCTACGTGTATTTATAAAAACACAAATGTATGTGTACACACAGAAAGCATCACGTCCTTACACTGATGCTGGGGGACATATCCTGATAGAAAAAAGTTATCATGAATGCACACACTAATGAGGTTCGTTTTACAAGTACCCAATCATAGTCTTTCATACAAAGCAGTGGTATATCTACTGGCACACCATTAAGACTCAACTGTCTCGACTTTTCTATGTGAAAACTACATCGTCAAGGATAAAGTAACATTGAAACTTTCAGAAACTCGACATCCTTTCCTTCTTTCCCATTTCCGTATGTGCCTGTGTATTTATTATGTATGAAATATCTTCTCTCTACCTCCGAACCAATGCGCTTATGTATCTGTGTGATTCTCTCTCTCTCTCTCTGCTACTTAGTCAACCAATCGCTATATATATATATATATATATATATATATAATATATATATATATATATTATATATATATATATATACGCATATATATGTGCATATATATATATGCACATATATATGCGCATATATATGCATATATATATGCATATGTATATATATATATATATATGTATATATATGCATATATATATGCATATATATATATGCATATGTATATATATATGCATATATATATATGCATATGTATATATATATGCATATATATACGCTTATATATATATGAATATAATATATATGCATACGTACGTGCATACATAGATACATGTCACCCATGCATGAATTTATTTCTATGTATGTATCTGTCTGTCTGTCTGTCCATCTATCCATCTCTTCACATATCTTTCTACATCAACAAGAGTAACAGACAACCACCTCCAACACGAAAAGCAACAATA
>NC_043019.1:9347852-9352852 GCF_006345805.1 Octopus sinensis | reverse complement strand
AAGCTGTCTTCAGATTTAGTACAGCTTTGCACGTTGTAAAAAAATGCTAGAATTGCATGGCCTTCCCCCCAGAGTAATATTTCCCCACTGCGGGCGCCAGTAGGTTGTGTGTATTAGCAGTCAGTTAAGCTGGTAAATGGCAACTTAGTTGAGGTAGGATCCGAATAAGAGACTCAGGATATTCAACATCAAACGCGTTTCTCTATTCAACAGAGAAGGAAGGACTTGTCCACAACTCTGTCCACGACTACTTCTACAGCTTGCGATATATCGTTGAGCAGGTCGGGAACAGAGCTGTCTTTTTGGATCAATTCAAAGCAATCGTCAGGTTCGACAATTGTCCCTTAATAGCAATCCTAAAAGCAGAGAATTTTAGAAGCTGGATCGCAACGCTGAACAAAAATGTCTCTTTGGTGGACAAACTAAACGGCCACTTCTTGGAACTGTTTAATATAAAAAAGCTAAGCCGGTCAAAGATTTCTCCCACGCTCTTCGGCCCTCGGGCCATTACGATATAACGATTGAAGGATTCTGCATGGACGTAGCCACATTTCTTCCGACCATTTGCGTTCAGTTGAAATGCTGCCAAGATCAATCCTGGGACGGTGATGTTCTAACACACATACACCACATCCAAAAGTCTGACTTCTTCTCCAGCGCCAGGACGTCCTTCACTTGCTTTTTCTCCAAATTCTAAGACCTGCGAACCCCTGCTTCTCCGCCTCCCCTCTCTCCTCTTCCCATTTAGCTCTGCTCTGACTTTTCTAATATTTATCACTTCACATCTTCTTTCAATCATTCTCTCATCTCACATCTTCTCATTCCTTTCTCTATTCCCGATCTCCCAAAAGCCTCATCCTCTTAATGTTCACGATACGGTTTGTGGTGGGGGGTGGGGGTCGGATGGGGGGCGAGTGCGTGTATATCTGTGTGTTTGTAATAGATATGCATTTTACATGTATATGCATGCGTATAAACACATATACACATACAGACATGCACACACACACATGCACATATAATATACTCACACATTACCTTTGCTCCACTGACACAGATCGATCGATCGATCGATTGAGGGAGGGAGGGAGGGAAGTTGCAATAGATCGATAAGTCAATCTCTGTTGCTATGGTTACTATGTAACATCACACCGTCTTGGTAATAGACTAGATTAGTCAGTATTAGTACGACTAGTGTATGTATGCATGCGTGCAGGTGTGCGTGTTCGAATGTGTGTACACACAGACACGCGCACACACATAAGTTATTAAATACAGATCTCTCCCTATACATACATACATGTATATATATATATATATATATATATAATATATATGTGTTGTGTGTGTGTGTGTGTGTGTACAGGTATGTATATATATATGTATGTATATATGTTTGTATATATATATAGACAAGCGTATGCCTCATCGTATGTATTTATATTATGATGGAATAGGTGATGTATGGCAACATCACATCTTCTAACGTCTGTAGATGTGGTCGGATTGGAAGTTGGTTGCGAAGGAGATTAAAGAGAAAGGTGAGAAGAAAGGAGGAGGAAGAAGAAGAAAAGAATAAGCAAAAGAAAAGGAAGAAGCAGAAGAAAAGAAAGAAGAAAAAGAAAAAGAGGAAGGAGGAGGAGGGAAGAAGAGGATTGGGGGAAGAAGAAGACCTGAATCGATGAAGGTGAGAAGATGGAGACAGTAAGTGTAACTCTAGCTGAAGAACGATAATAAAGACTTCTGCTTGTTCTACTACTGCTGCTGCTGCTACTTCTGATGTATATTTGAAATATATAACGAGTTGTGTGAACAGAAACATAAGGACAAACCATAAACAATATTTCAGACTTATTAAGCTTCATCTTTCGAGATGAAGCGTGTCTCTGTTTATTCCCATTCATATCTGCGTAACACATCGGTCGGTGGTCTTCTCAGCAGGCATCAGGTGTTTCATGTATCGATGAAAGTCCCTCAGAAGATTTGAAGCGGGAACATCAATGGCTTGTATGTATAGGTGTGTGTATGTGTGTGTGTGGGTGTATGTGCATCTGTGTTGTGTATGACAGCGTACATATTTATGTGTGTGTGTGTATTTATATATATATATATATATACATACATATATATATATATATATATATAGACATAAGCAAAAAGACATTAGTACAGAGATTTAATAATGATTAAGAAATAAGACTGAGATTATCCCTGTGATATACTCAGCTGCGTGAAGTATTCGGTAGCATGGTGTCCGGTAGCGAGAGTTTCAGGGTTCGTGTCACCGTTATACCTCTGTCTCTACTTGGTCGTTGCACTGCCATACCTTGTAACCCTGGGTTCCTCACTCAATATATCCATCCATCGATCCATCTAAACATATACTCTAGGTAAAATTATTGATCTTAAAATAGGAAGTCTACACACACACACAGATCCACGCTCTCATACGATCATCCGCACATACATACATACATACATACATACATACATACATACATACATACATACATACATACATACATACATACATACATACATACATACATACATACATACATACATACATACATACATACATACATACATACATACATACATACATACATACATACATACATACACGCACACACACAGTTATTTCACCGTAGTGTTGGGTAAAAATAACTGTCACTGCTAACAGAGCTGCACATAAGAGTTGCGTGAATGCAGGGAGCGAAACTAGTCTTTGCAGCATATCTGGCAGCCTCTATTGATTCGAGATGAGATCTTCCTTCTTACGAACAATGACACATCTTACAATTGACACCGTTCATGACGTATGTCTCTCGATCGATATTCCCATTAAATTGAATCACATAGTTTGAAGAGCGCATGTCCTTCAGAATATGTTTAGATGAGGAAGCTGTCGACACAAATAGGACACCAGTCATCAACGGATGCCATGATACAGATTATACGACGAACACGATCTCTGGGAAATAGGAACCGGAGAATCAGACTGCATGTGGCTGATCAATGAGCAAGAAAGAACTCCCATTTCACCCTCAGATTACATCCTAAAGTTTCAAATAGTCTGACGTTCAATAAAGCGACATGAAGCAATGAGGGAGCCTATATGTGGTTGTACGCTCTACTAGACATAACAATTAAGTCCACCGCCATCGAGTTCTAAAATAGGATTTTAAAAGGAAGGGAACATTAAAAAAATGTTATGTTCATGGAAAATTTACAAAATAAACGGGATTGTCACGGATGGAAGGCTATTGATCATATGTCTGCTTTAATAAGAAGAGCTATAATCCTTGGTGAAACAGCAACTACAACATCTATAACAAGAGACCCACAACCACATCGGATAGTATTGGCCAAAGTAGAGTATGTGGTATGTTCTAGAAAAAGTCAGATGCAGGCGTGGCTGTGTGGTAAGAAGTTTGCTTCCAAACCGCAAGGTACCGGGTTCAGTCCCACTGCGTGGCGTCTCCTTATATAGCCTCGAATCAACCAACGCCTTGTCAGTGGATTTGGTAGAAGGAAACTGAAAGAAGCTCGTTGTACATGTATATACATATATACCTGTGTGTGTTTTGCACCTTCCTTCCCCTCTCCCACCACCACCGCTTGACAACCGGTGCTGGCATGTTTACTTCCACGTAACTTAGTGGTTCGGTAAAAGATTTCGATAGAATAAATACCAGACTTTAAAAATAAACGCTGGGGCCAATTCGTCCGACTAAAATTCTTTAAGGTGGTGCCCCAGCATGGCCGCAGTCTGATGATTGAAACAAATGATAAACCATAGCAGAGTTGTAAGTATATCTTTTGAGTAGGAATCTGGTTGGCCGGAGCCTACTCGCGGTTAAACGACAATCGGTCAGCATTGGTTGCGTGAAATTATTTCTAAGATTGGGTCAAGTTTAAGGAATGACCAGACGGGAAAAAAAAGTGAGGTTGATACTGGAAATTTACGAGAAGCATTCAACAACGTGGACCCTCGGACGCAGGAAAGGCATTGGCGACTATACAGGACACAGAATTGTGAAGAATATCTATCTATCTATCTATCTATCTATCTATACAGTATATCTATCTATCTATCTATTCTACCTACCTACTTACGTATCTATCTGTTTCTCTCGCTCTCTCTCTATCTCCCTCTCTTCCTCTCTTTTTTCTCTATGTACCAATCGCCTTTCCCTCACTCACATGCACACCCACACAGGCGCACACACATCCATTGACACACATGCGCATACACACTCCGGCGCTTGTCACACACGCATGTTTCAAGCTGTAACCACCCGGCTTGAAATGGCCACAAAACAGCGCATTCGTTTGCTAGGAAATACAATGCAATCTTTGGATGTGTAAATAGGAACAGCGTAAGGCATGTTGTCTGTGTACTTTTATAACTGTCTGTCTGTCTATAGAGCTATTTGTCTATCAAAACATCACATTCCGACTACGAAAATTCTGTAAGTCTTACTCCTGAAACGGAAGCCACACACATTAAGTAAAAACCCATGAAGAACTGGAGGACCAAAGTATGAAGAATGCACACACACACACACACACACACACACACACACACACACACACACACACACACACACACACACACACACACACACACATTAATTCGTTCACATGCGAAAATCTGAAGCTAAATGTTTTGGTCAAATGCTTCGTTGAATCTTAATACAAGTCTAATTGTCTCTAAATCGTTCTTAACTTTAAGACAAGTATTTTCCAAAAAACAAAATGTTTGAATTTTTAATCGAAATGATATTAAACCCCTTTTCTGTACAAAAATTGCCACAGAAATCCAGTATTAAGTGTCCAAACTTCCAACAGCTCTTCCCATAAAATTCTTCCCGTTCGCTCAATTGTTTTCAGGCTTTAAATTAACAATTCAACAATTTATGTATTTCTGAGAAAGATAATTTATTGTGAAGATGTATTGACGGCTAATGATTAAGTTTTTGAAGATTATACTTGAC
>NC_043019.1:9295352-9342852 GCF_006345805.1 Octopus sinensis | reverse complement strand
TCCCTACAAATCGTTTCTGGGATCATCAGATCTTTTATTTAACGGTGAGCTGGTAGAAACGTTAGAACCCCGGGCGAGATGCTTAGCGGTATTTCTTCTGCCGTTACGTTCTGAGTTCAAATTCCACCGAAGCCCACTTTGCCTTTTATCCTTTCGGGGTCGATTAAATAAGTACCAGTTACACACTGGGGTCGATGTAATCGACTTTATCCCTTTGTTTGCCCCCTCTATGTTTAGCCCCCTGTGGGAAATAAAGAAACATATTTCTATTATATTTAGATCTGATTTGATAATTTTGAAACTTGCCGAGAAAAAATAATTATTTCCAACACATTTATTTTCGTAATATTTTATCTTCTTTCTTTTTATGAAAATATAATCCTTCCCTTCTCCCGCCAAATTTGAATATGATTCCATTGCAATTAACAGACAGCCGTAGACTTTGCTAAGTGAAACATGTACTCTCACATAAAAACATGCATACACACATAACACACACA
Organism: Octopus sinensis; assembly: GCF_006345805.1. Lineage (NCBI taxonomy): Eukaryota > Metazoa > Mollusca > Cephalopoda > Octopoda > Octopodidae > Octopus > Octopus sinensis. The sequence continues at coordinate 9,342,352 of NC_043019.1, read as the reverse complement.
CACTTGCGTGTGTGTACAAAGATGAGCAAAGTCTAATTAATTCGATACCTGTCGCTTTGCTGACGGCAAAAGGCACCATTTAAAATTCAAATTATTTGTTCATGCAATCTGTTAGATTTATTATGAACGATTTTTTTCTTTAAATGCAGATTCTTAGAAAGTATTGGAAACTTCTGACCTTTGCCTTAACTTTCAGTTTGATAAAAATACATATTATATTAGGGACTTTTGAATTGGTAACGAATGTTTCTTTCTCGACGAAGACACAAGAGATAATCTCTCAATATTGTTGAACTAAAAACGTTTATCTCAAAAATATTTTATGTCATTTTAGAAACAAACCAGACTGGCTCCATAGAAATTGTTCTTCGCCAATTTTCTGCAGTCATCATTATGAAACATCTTTTTGGCTTGAGCTTCTCTTTGGGGTTAATGGATCGTCTATTCTGCCGACAGCAACATGTAATTGTCTGTGTTTGAACATTGGAAATCGGAAAACACAATTCACACCTCTTTATACTTTGTCTTTAACTTTTTAGCAAAATAATAAAAATAGGCCTCATAGAAGATTGAACTTTTTTAGGTGAATAGTCAATTGATATCATGTAGTAGAAAAGAAATCCAGAGAATCTTTGGCTTCCTTCCGGCGTCCGAGCACCATTCTGCGGAATTTCTATGGTTTATGTTTCGGAGATGTGTTACTGGAACTTCCATCTTGTTGTTCATGGGGTGACGCATCAAATCACTATTTTACCCATTAAATCGCAATAGCGTCTGGGAAAAGGTGTTTTAGTGTTAATAATACTTTTTATATTACCTCCGACCCGTTCCAGGTTTGCGGGGTGGATTAGTGATTTAAATGCAACAAAATCATTGTTGCTCAAACAATATTTCGATATGCAAAACGGCGCATCAACTCCAAATGAGAGGCTTATTCAAGCATAAAGAACTAAAAATCGATGAGCTTTCTGGACTACTATAGAAGAATTTACCGAAAATCTCCGCTGAGGATTAATAATTTTCTTGTAAGAAGTTACTCGTTGTTCGTTCTATCGTGAATGTGTGATTCAAAACTTCGATAAAATGTCGGTGGCACATTTGGTCTTCGTCCCATATAAATACCCGAACATCGTGCAAAAAAGTGACCAGTAACTACACAAAGAGATATATGACTGGTTGTAGATTTTAGCCGAATGGCAAACTTAAGGCGAGAATGGACAATCCGATGAAACTGTAGCGAGCACAAATCGGCCATTTCTGCAAACAGAACAGTAGCTGTTTTTTCATAGTGCATCAATAAATATCAAACCACTTCATTATCAATTTTTTTTTCTATTAACTCAATAACAATCTTTTGTTCGTTGTCACATATATCTATGTGATGACTTCAGTGGAAGATTTATTTCACCTGGATGAAGAGACACTTGGTGGTGGTGGTCAGCAGTTGGCAAACCATGATGGGATGTTCAAGGCTCTACTGGTTATCCAGTGGCACTGCTTAGGTTTGGTTGCATTTTCAAAAGTCATTGATTCTCTTCTGCAACAGAAAATCTTCAATAAATTTATCAGGAAAGATGCTGCACGAATTGAGTCGCTGACGGAAAGCAGAAAGTAAGTATTACAACGAATTCCTGAAAGGGTCCGCAGACTGAGTCACTGCTGTCCCTTATGAAGATTTAGTAATTCTGGGTCATTTTCAAGGAGGTTAATTTCTTCGCAAGCATGTGGGAATCTTTCGCAGGTTAAATTATGAACTCTAGGCCAATCATCAAATCTTGTAGCTCTGTGGATGAAACAATAATCTTAGAAGAGTTCTTCCTGCGACAGGACGGACAGTGAATGCTTCCCCGGCAGTCTCTTGTGTTCTTTCTGGTTGTTTTGCTCTTATCCCATTACAAATCCACTCACAAAGCTTTGGTCGGCCTGAGGTTATAGTAGGAGACACTTGCTCAAGGTGCCACGGTGTGGGACTGAACCCTTAACCATGTGGTTGTAAGCATTTTCTACATTAGAAAATTACTATTTGTAAATCTCACAACGAGAGATATTCAGCAACAGTACTTTGGAGTAAAGATTATCTGCCAACATAACATGGCAGTCCTGGTTTAGGACGAATGTTGCTGTAATTTAGCCCCAGGAGACATCGTCTTCAGCTGTCTATACGACACGATCTGCGTGCTTGTGTTTTCGAACAAGGGAATCTAGCACCCAAACTCAGCTCAAAACAGTATCTGTGTATCGAGATTTCAGGGTTATTTCCATTTTTCTACATTGCTTACACATTTGAGCCAAAATGTTTTCGTTGCTCTTCAGAAAGCCACTCTCCTGCTCTCCTATGTTGCTTAGTATATTGTTTTAAAGACGTCCAGGCTGTTCATAAGAAAGTTATTCTCCTGACTGTCTTATGTAGCGAAGATTCTCAGCCAAAATGCGTTCGGGTTTTTGTCTCGTGTTTGACTTGGTTGAGCTGCATTCGATTTTCCCTTTCTGTTCCGTTTATTCTCCGTCTCCTCCTTTGCTACCGAATTCTTGCTGTTTCTCTGCGAGGCATTTTGCGCTGCTCATTTATATTTATTCCGTGTTGAATAAAATATTCGCGAACAAATTGAAATTACAAGAGAGAGAGAGAGAGAGAGAGAGAGAGAGAAAAGAAACTCATGAAATCTACGTAAGCGCCTTGTTTTGCATTTCCCGGTTGCAAGTGATTTTGATTCGTTTTTAAGGATAAAAGTAAATTGATGTTTAAAAAATGAATTTTATCCACAAATATTTAATTTGATAAACTGAATATTGATTATTTTCTTATTACATTATTCTAAAAATTTTAATGTTTTCGTGTGACAGAAATAACTTTGCCTCTTCTTTTATTTCATCCTTCTTGTATCATTGAATGAAATGTGCTTCAACAAAATGTAATTGCAACAGATAAGAGTAAAAAATCAGGAAATCTGAGTAAATCCCTTGGTGTCTTGAAAGAAAAAGGGAAATATTTTACTAACATTTAATATAACAGATTGCATATTGATTCCAAGATGTAAGATATTTGAATTGTAATTAATATATACTATATGTATATAAAAATGTTTTCGGTAGCATATATATGACAAGAAGTGCTTTGTTATTGTATTTCATTATATATTGATAATATTTTATTTAGTTGACTTTATATAGATAATCTTCTGTTTTCATGTATATGCTGTGTGGCTCTTTGGTTACATTGAAGAACACATAGCTGCTGTTTCTAGCAGGTTGGGTAAGGAGATAAGATCTCTCACATTTGTGAATATGTGAGTGTATGTTAGTGATATTTGTGGGACGCTTTAGTAATTGTCGTTAATATTGATGGAGCGTTTCAGTGAACTCAACTCAAAAGGTTATTAGACGTAAACAAAGCGGTAAATGATATGTTTCAGTGAACAGACAGACAGACAGACAGACAGACAGACAGACAGACAGATACACACAGATATAGATTTCGAAGTATGTATCAGCATCCCTGTCTCCATATCAGCTCGGTTTCAATCCTCTTATAGCCACACTTGATACCGTGGACCTAATGCCTGATGAAGAATTCGGGGTTTAAGTTCAATTCATTTCATCACTACCTCGTCTTTTCTATACTGAGCATATCTAGTTCCCAGCCATTATCTATATATACATAAGTATGTTTAGGTGCGTGCGGATATATATATGTGTGTGTGCGTGCGTGCGCATGTGAGATCTGATCAATAAGTATGCTGATTGGTATTATAAAAACAAAGCTACAACACGAAACAATTTGGCATTTAATCACCTTCGAAGCAGTCCTCTTCGGAAGCCACATACCTGACCTAGCGCTGTTTCCATTCATGGAAGCATTCCTGGAACACACTTTCTGCTTCGTTGCATTCACTTTGATTTCCCCGATGTCCTAAAATCTTCCTTTCAAGCGGGATTTGATTTTTAGGAGGAAGATGGAAAAAGTCGCAAGGGGCGAGATCTGGGTAATATGGGAGCTGTCGGACCTGAGGAATGCCATACCCAGCCAAAAACTGCTGCACAAGCTGCACTGAATGGGCAGGTGCATTGTCAGCTGAAAGCAGTTTTGGCACGAACTTAGCAGACACACGTCTCATACTCAAATCTTCAGTGATAACGGACTGAACTGAACCGTAACTAATCTGCACATTTTCTGATAACTCACGGATGGTGATTCGACAATTTGCCCTCACCGCTGCTTACCCATCTGCGATGTTTTTCTCAGTTCCGCTGGTTGCGGGTTTCCCACAACGTTCGTCAATATCGACATTTTTTTGGCTCATACATTCCTCTCCATACACTTTCAGTAACTTTGTGTAGGTCTCTAGGCAGGTATCACCAAGATTTTGGCAAAATTTGATGAATATTCATGATCAATGCAACGATCACACGCTACACACGTTCCTTCCAAGCACTGCTGTAAAGAGTGGAAATAAGCTACAACGGTAAAACTTAGAGCAGAGATCAAAGTCGATCCGTTCCAAGCGGCTTCACTCTGCGTGATTTAGCTTCATTGCAATGGCAACCACCCGGAGACTTATTGATCAGAGAACATACACTATAGTGAGAAACTGAGAGACGGAGAACGAAAGATTTATAATCGAGGCAGCAAATCCCTGGATTGTCTACGTGCGTCATTTTGTTTTATCAGAAACCTTCATTCTAAGAACGTAAAAAATAAAAATAAAAATCAAGTGGAAGTAAAGAATTACAAGAAAGAAGGTTGAAATCAATGACGTCATGTCGCATTTGAGACAACTGTTTAAGATTTCAAGATGACATGTGTATACAGAGATGTGGGCAAATAGGAAATAGCTCGCGCTCAGTGTGTGAATACATACATACATGCACACATATGTGTGCGTGTGCATATATATATATATATATATATATATATAATATATATATATATATTATATATATATATGTGTGTGTATACATATATGTATGTATATAAATGAATGTATATACACATATATGTATGTATTGTGTATGTATGCTTGTATAGGTATACTAATATATATTCTCCATTTCTTTTATTTCTTGCATATCACATTAAAAAAATGTAAATATATATATATATATTTATATATATACACACACAAGACGTATATATCATAGCATGTGTATTTTAAGAAATAGGAAGCAGCGATAATTCAAAATGTGACCTATATACATAGATAACGAAACAGTCAGTTACATACCTACCAACCTACCTACATGCAAATATATATATATATATATATATAATATATATATATATACATATACATATACAGAAGTACAAACAGTCATACACGTAAATATACACCAAACAAGAGCAAATGTAGCGTTGAGTAATAGGAAATAGTCACAATGTGAACTTAACCGCCATACATACATGCATGCGTATATACTCATGTATATGCCTATTTGTATACATGCATGCATACACACGCATTCATATTTGCAAGTATGCATGCATACATAAAATTGTCTACTCTATGTCTTGTACGATATATGTATATATATATATACAGTATATATATATATATATATATATATATAGGAAGATAGATGAAAACATTTGTACATAATGTATACAGATATATATGTGTAATGTGTATGTGTATATATGTGAGTGTGTATGTCAGTTAGTGAGTGTGTATGCATGTGAGTGTGTATGAATGCGAGCGTGTGTATGTGAGTGTGTATGCATGTGTATATGTATGGGTATGTATGTGCATGTGTTCACACACACAAACACACATATGTACATATATATATATATGCGCATATACACGTGTTTGCTTCTGTGTGTGTGTTTGAATATATATACACGCGCACACACACACACACCCATCCGCACAAACACATGTAGAGTCTTGCGTTTGGGTCTGGATGTGTATTCTCTGATACAGACTTCCTCACCACAACAGTCTTCGTACTTGATAAAAATACAAGTCATCTTTTCCTGGCCTTAAACAAACACCATTCCAAGTCGAGAGGGTGCGGCTACACACACACACACACACACACATACATACATTCATACATGCATACACACACACACGCACATATATGTATGTATACGTGCATATATATATATTTGTATGCATACGCACATACATATGTGTGTGTGTGTGTGTGTGTGTGTGTGTCTGTGTGCGTGCGTGCGTGTGTGTGCGTGTGTGTGTGTGTGTGTGTGTGTGTGTGTGCGTGCGTGTGTGTGCGTGTGTGTGTGTGTGTGTGTGCACATGTCCATTTGTGTGTAGTCAGGAGCGGCGCATGTCTGCTCGTTTGTATTCCAAACAGTAAAAAGAATATCCCAACACATACAAATTACATACATGCATTTAATATATACACACACACACGCACACACATTTATACACACACACACACCATATACATTCAAATGTACATAGATGTAGAGAGAGAGAGAGAGAGGGAGAGAGAGAGAGGCAGACAGACACTGGCGCGTGAGTACTGAAAGGTGTTCTGAGTCATGTGGAAATATGTTGTATTCCGAACTAAAAATTAAGACTAAATGAACTATAAGAATAAAAATTCCCTTAGAAATAATAAATTAGTCCAGTAATAAGTATATAAAAAGTATATAAAAAAGCTTAAATATGTTCAATTCAAGAAACATATTTGTGATGTGAGCGACAATAAAAATGACATTATCTACAACAACAACAATACACAGAATAACTGGAATTAGAATAATAACAGAAGCCTGTTATTAATAATGATCAGAATAAGTTTTGGTGTCTGGAACTGAATTCCAACAGGTCTGAATATCGATGTTTGCAGGCGAAATATATTAATGTTTGCAGCAGGCTCGTGTTTATAAAAGGAAAGTAGAAAGTCCCTTGGGAACACACGAAGAAATGCATGGAAACGAAGCAAACAGCATGGGACGGACATATTGAGAGAAAGACAATAAATAAGAGAAATGGTGTGTGAGTCGTTAATGAGAACAGTGACAAAAGGAAATTACCGAACCACAAGGAGAGACAAAAACGTATAAGAAATGATATGTACGCGAAATAAGAAGAAAAGCGCTGAAAGCTGTAGAACTTTGCTAAATCACAAACAATTCGTCGGTATGAGAAAAACGCCAACGATTCTTTGAACAAAAGAACCAGTTTGACTTCGTCCCAAACGATTCTACCAAGAACTTGGTAAAAATAAAATAGAAGTCAATGCGGCACCGACAGCAAGAGAGGAATTTTGGGAATGGGGATGGACTGCGATGGAATTATCCCAGAATATCTTAAGACAACAAAAAGCAGCCGAACATATTTGGACGCCAAAACAAAAGAAAAGTTTATTCAGGTACTGAGAAAAAAAAAATGAAATAACCGGAAGACACCAGGACATGAAAAGATGCCCAAATTTTGGTTTAAATATTTAACAAGCATAAAATATTGGTAGATAAGATTCAGGAGATGCTGACGGAGCCTGAAACAGCTGAACGGTTCAAGGTTGAGAAAAGCCATTTTAATTTCTAAATCTACTGAAACCACAATACTACAAAATTACAGACTCATAAATCTGTTTCGCTACAACTTACAAAACCCTAACTGCAATGATATTGCGGTGATGGTTCTTTTTTTTATCGGGAAGAAAATAATCTGTCTCCAGAAGAATAAAAGAGCTGCGGCGGCAAAGTGTGATACAGCTGTAAAGATCTGTTGTTGATCAATGCAACCGAAGGAAAAAGAATAATCTGAACATAGCGTGGATTGGCGATGGGAAGGCTTTTGGCATTGATCCTGGAGATACTAGCCATGAGTGAGGCGGTACCAACAGTTGTAGAATACTTAAAACATGAGTCAATATCAAACAGTTCTAACGCTTCAGACAAAAGATCAAATATAAGGAACATTCCAAAATACCAGGATCGGTCCTTTTCTTTCTTTTCTATCTGGCATCGGTGCATTTAACCGGCATACTAAACAGAACTGGACACGAATACAAGGATACAACAAGTACGGTAGACCAACAAACTACCTCTCTGTTATGGATGATCTCATGCCGCGTGCTACAAATGGTAAACAACTGTGTAAAACTCTCTCCAGAGAGTACATGGATTTACCATCGACTTACAAAGAGCAAACACGTGGTATGAGAAAACCCCAGAAGAAATAACCGAGAATGAGAATTGCAAAATCCCCCGAAATCGGAAACCGGACATTGTTGAGGTGAATAAAAAAGAAAGAACATGTATGATAATCGACATAGCATGCCTGGATGACGACAGGATCGATGTGAAAGAAGAAAAAATAAACAACTATGAGGATTTGAAGTGGGAAATACGAAAGGTTGTGGTCAATGAAGAGAGTAGATGTGATACGAATAGTAATTGGTGCACTTTGCAGTATCAGCACTCAACTACCAACAATGCCTGGAAAAGATCATTGCTTGGAACTGCAAGAATTCTTCGTAGGGTTCTTGAAGCATGACCAGTAAACAAGTGTCACCTTAGTCAGCTGGCTGTGGACAGCTGACACTTTCCACCACACCCAGCATAATAAGCTGTGAGTTTTCATATAATAATAATAATAATAATAATAATAATAATAATAAAGTCGATATATTATAATAAAGGCAAACGCAGCCCAATATTTGTGCAAACACTAACCTCATTAAATGTTGGTCATGGGATCTGACAGAACAACTGTCAACTGTAATTATATTAACCTCAATGCCTGTTCCTAGATTCGAACTTCTGCCTCTTCATATTATTTACAAATACTGCACTGTACGTAATAAGTGCTCCTCCATCAGCCTCACCCCGAGCCCTTTTAAATACTCTTAAAAGAATATAACCATTCTTTGAAAAACATTATTCATTTAAAAGAAAACTTTTTATTTCATCTGAAACGTAAAAAGGAAATATGTTCCTTAAAATTCAAATGAAACGTTTTACCTTAAGCAAAGTTTTACAGTAGAAATAAAAGAGAATGGAAAGTTTCCACATCCTGGAGCCTAGGAATACTTTTTGCCAAAGGCAAAATTTTAAATAAAATTTCCAAAACTAATTTCTTTTACGCATAAAATCTTGAAAATTTTCATTCATCTTCATTCAGTAATTATTCTCAAAAACATTCTCCCTTTCTGCACTAACTTGACCCCATTTTAACCAAACTCATTTCCTCATAGTTTATGCCTATCAGTTTCCTTTCCATTACTTCGATCCATTTAGCGAAGATTTCACTCACATCCAACCGAGATATTTCTAACCACCCAACTAAAAGCTTTAATCTTAATCATTTCTCAGTGGTTAGGTTGAGGTTGCTATTAAAATAACAAAACCTAAATTAAATAAATTCGGAATCTACTTTCTCCCCCAGTTCTATATTCTGTAACGATTTTCTCACCTCTTTCCTTTCATCCACATTTTTCACATACTTACCTACATCTGCTCATAGACTGATGTTATAAATACTTAATCATTTATATACGATTCAGTTATCATTTATTTATTCTGAAGTTTCTCTTCCACTTCCTTCCTATAGTTATTTATATTTCTATCCACCGATGAACTTTCTGTATATTATTCTATTTCTATGACCTAATAATTCTTCATTTGGAACACTCTTCAACCCAAAATATTTATCTCCTACATCTAACTTACCCTTATATGTCCGTTTACCAACGGATCTACTACACTTTTATCAGCACTAACATAGCACATACAGCATATTCCTATATATCATCAACATATTGACCATTATCGTTATAATTATTATTATCATTATTATTATTAGTGCCTTTGCACAGCTTCTAACGCTGGAGATGTACTACGGTGTCAGCTGTTCATTACCAGTGAACTAAGGTAACACGTCTTATGTTTCGAGCACCATCCGGAGTATTCGAGCGGTTTTCTGCAAGTGCTCCACCCTTATTACAGCCCTTATTTGTTCCATATACTTCTCGAGATTTTTACTCCCTGTTCCCAGGGCTCCGACAATTATTGGTACTACTACCACCTTTTTCAGCCACCCCAACTGCTTAACCTCCCAAACTAACCTGTCATACCTATCGACTTTTCTTTCTTCCTTATCGCATACCTTGTCAGCTGGGTGTGCTATATCTATGATCCAGCATCATTTGCTTTCTTTCCCAATTAACACTATATCTGGTCTCCCTATTCTCTATCTCATGGTCGCACTGAATCATAAAATCTCACAGGATCTTTGCATTATCAGTTTTAATGATGCCTTTGGGTTTATGTTCGTACCACGTTTTTGCTCTGTCAAGTCCATACTTGTTGCAAACTGTCCAATGGACAATCCTTGCTATGTTGTCATGACGTCTCTTGTATTCTTTCTATGGTAGTGGCGTACATTCACTGGTCATCTGTCATACGGTTTCACCACTTTGTCCGCAAATTCTGCACTTATCACTTTCTGATGTGTTGTCTATTCTGTATTTTATGTAATTCATTCTTAATGCTTGCTCATAGGTAGCACAGATTAGAACCCCCGTTTCCGGTTTTAAATCACTTTTAGTCATCCATAGCCATCTTTTTTCTCTGCCTGTCGTATCTTCAACATCCCTATGAAATTATCCATGCATTCTTTTCTTTATCCAAGTATTTTCAGTTTCATTCCTTTTCAAGTGCTTATACAGTGCTTTATCTTTGCAATCTTCCATCCTACACAAGCCTGACCCTACGTCCAATAACAGTGCTTCTGTAGCTTTTTTTACATACCATGCTATGTTGTTTTCTTCTGTTCTAACGCTGTGTTCGAATCCCCTTTAGGCCCCTTCTTTCAATATCATACTTCCTGTTCAGTGCTCTGTATTTCTGTTCGCTTTTAAGGTCCCCCTTTTCCTTTTCCGTATCCCTTTTGTTCTACTGGCAGAAAATTGTTTTCCGCCAGGAACATATATATTTTCCCTGTTAATACTTTCCATAAGAGGTTAAGACCTATAATAATAATAATAATAATAATAATAGTAATAATAATAATCATCATCTAGTCTTATTTCCTTGCTCCCTTCCCCTGCATTCCCCTTATACAGCTCTCTGCACTCTTAGGACATTCACTCGTTTGCTTTGCTTTTCTGGTTTCCATTTCACCGAAAGTGCTCAACACATTACGTGTCTCGTGTCTTCTGCTATTTTCTCTGTGCTATGCAATATGAAGCATATTTACAAGTCCTGAATTTTGATTATATTTTTTATCTTCATAATAATTATGTTATACTTTGATTATCGATCTATTTAAGTCAATCAACTAGCGGAAACGTTAGCACGCTGGACAAGATGCTTAGAGGTCTTTAGGTTCTAGGTTCAAATTCCGCCGAGGTTGACTTTACCTTTCATTCTTCCGGGGTCGTTAAAATAAGTCCCAGTTGAGCACCGGGGTCAAGGTAATCGAAATTGCTGGGCCTTGAGCCTATAGGGGGAAAGAATTATAATCGTTGTTAATCTTCTTATACTAGCTTAAACCGATCCACAAGACTTCATCTTCCAACATCAATTGGCACAACATAGGGTTTCTTCATCTTAAATAGTTTCCATAAATTTGTAACGTAAATCCAAACTGAATTTTATAAAGATTCCCTTTCATTTGTCAGTCACGCATCTACTCTCTAACTCTTGCTAAGTATGTGAACCTTATAAATATTTTACTTCATCCTACCACACACACACACACACACACGCACACCTGTTTCATCCCCTTTATTGCTTGTCTCTTGTTTGTTTTTACTTATTTTTATGGGGGTTTTTTTTTCACTTCTGTATTTTATTCTTCTCTTCTGTAAACACTTTCTAAACAACGATTTATTTACTGTTTTCCTTTTATCTCCACAATTCCTTCGTTTAGGTAATCGCTTCCCCCAACTACTTGTTTCGCTCCAAATTCCTCTCGTTCTTTGAACCGACCTCATTTATCACTGTTAATTAACAAACTCTGAAAAGCGTTGTTTATATATGTTATCCTTTTCAATATACTTGCCTTTCCAACTACGCCGGAATTATTTTTATGTTTATCAATCGAATAACCGAAGAAATGTTTTGTTTTGTTAATCGAAGATACCTGAATACATTTACTTTGTTTCGCTTGGCTTTTGACTCAGTTTAATCATTATATTATTATCTTAGCTTAATTACATCAAAACCATCGAGGATTTATTTTAAAACAACATCATAATCATTTATTAATTTTACTAAACCATTCTTCACTTACTCGTTCTTCTTCCTCAATATTCAAACGACACACATTGTTTTTATAACTAAATTTATTAATTTGAGCTTTGATGTCAATTTCTAGAATATTTACACAATCTATAACGTTACTTAATTACTTCTCAACATTTACTAATCTAACTTCATTAAATTTAATATAAACCATTATCCATTCGATACCAGGAAAGACAGATCTTTTCCTAGTTACTTGTCCATATTTATTTGAAATTTATTCATTTCTTTAGGGTTTTCACTTTTTAAATATGACCCTGTTTTTTGCCTACTATGGACGCCTCTTTCTATTCCAGAGTAAATCCTTCAGCACCAGATCTTTACACTTAGATTCATAAAGAATTCTACGATTACTTCCATCATTTGAAAATAAAATTATGAAACTGCAGAAGAATTTTAAACGAAAAAAATACAAAAAATAAAGCATACCAAATTTAGTGGATACTTTCATTAGCGGTCTACAAGTGTATGTATGTATGTATGTATATATGAATGTGTACATGTATGCATATATGTATTCATGTAGGCATGCATGCATGCATGTAAGTATGCATGCATGCGTGTGTGTATATGTATGTATATAAGTATGCATGGATGCGTATGCATGTCATTCAGTTTTATTTCAAGATTTATGGCCAATAGAGAAAGAGCCGGTTTCTAACCCTGATCCAAGATTCTTTCATTGGAATTTCAACAACAACAGGGTATTTTTGTTTGTTTGTATGTATGTAAATGTGCAGAGTTGTTTGTTTTGTTTTATGTATTCTCATGCATTTAGTTGTGTATCTAGATATGCTCATATATATTTAAATGATAAAATTCTGGAAAGTTGTACGGAATTTTACAGTTCCAGTGATGGACTGGATCTGTAGTCTTGGAATTAGCTTTCTCCTTTCTGGTTTTGAGAAGCCTAATTTCAGTATGTATGTATGTATGTATGTATGTATGTATGTTTGTATGTATGTATGTATGCATGCATGTAGGGTAATGTGTGTGTGTGTATGTGTGTATGTGTGTGTGTGTGTGTGTGTGTGTGTGTGTGTGTGTGTGTGTGTGTGTGGTGTGTGTGTGTGTGTGAGTGTATATGTATCTTTGATCATACGTAGTCGTATGAGGGTAAAATAAAAATATTCCTAGATACTTGTGCGCAATCCTTCGCTATTCTTCTCCGTCACAGTTTTCGAGCAAACCACGTGAGTGATTGACTTGGATTTGTGACTTAGTTTTTCAATTTCAAAAATTAATATAGGCGCAGGAGTGACTGTGTGGTAAGTAGCTTGCTTACTAGCCACATGGTTCCGGGTTGAGTCTCACTGCGAGGGAACTTGGGCAAGTGCCTTCTATTATAGTCTCGTGCCGACCAAAGCCTTGTGAGTGGATTTGGTAGACGGAAGCTGAAAGAAGCCCGTCGTATGTGTGTGTGTATGTTTGTCTCTCCAACATCACTTGACAACTGATGCTGGCGTGTTTATGTCCCTGTAATCTAGCAGTTCGGCAAACAGACCGATATAATAATTAGTAGGCTTACAAAGAATTAGTTCTGGGGTTGATTTGCTCAAGTAAAGGCGATGCTCCAGCATGGCTGCAGTCAAACGACAGAAACAAGTAAAAGAATTAAAGAATATATTATAATAAAGCGTTTTCGGTAGAAAAGAGAATAGAATGTTGCTAACAATGAGTGAATCAAAAGAAATACACATATATACACATATACATACATCATGTATACGTACATTATATATACGTACATTATATATATATATGCACATATGTGTGTGAAGTCGAGTATGAATGTAGACAGGTTGTCGTATACACCGCTATAATTCTTGGCAGCTTGAGTGCAACATGTCTCTTTGCACATTGAGAGATCGTGGTGTATGAGTGTTTACTTAGAGTGGAAGTGGAGTGAATGGCCGTGTGGAGTGGCTGAGTTTAGGAAAGTGGTGAGAACGGAGTCTGGCTGTCGATGTGGAGTGGGAGGACATCGAGTGGCTGCAGGGATAATAACGAGTGGATTTTTAAGTGACATAGAGGCAGACACGATTGAGAGAGAGAGAGAGAGAGAGAGAGTGAGAGAGTTGTATAGAAGTAGTCATTAAAGTGGAATGTGTGTATATATATGTGTATATATATCTATATATATATCGCGCTCTCTCCATTGATCTTCGTATGTTGTCATTAATGTACGACTTTCCGTATCTTAAGTTGTCTCTCGTTCTTCTCACATATCTACATGTATCACTTACTCTTTCTCAATCCGTATTTATATAGGTGTGTGTGCAGGAGCGTATGCGCCACCCCCACGTATGTGTATATATCTTATATATATATATATACACACCCATACATATATATATATATACACACACCCATACATATATATATATACACACACCCATACCTATATATATATATATATATACATATATATAAATTTTTGAAATATTCCTTGTACTCCCATATCTCTCTATCTATCTTTCTATCTATCTCATATATCCTATATAACACATTGTATCTTATATACATACCTATATACATAACTTCGTATACACGTACAGGCAAACGTGGTCTCTTTACAAATGTGTGTTTCTATAGAAAGGAAAGTTTGACAGAGAAGAGGAGAACGTTCGAGAAAGAGAGAGAGAGAGAGAAAGAGAAAATGAAGAGGTAATAAAATAAATCGATATATCGATCTGGCACCGTATCATTATGTCCACTACTTGAGGTTAACAATCTATGTTTGTCCTTATGTTCGGAGGAACACTTAGTAGTGTACATACATTCATACACACATATATCCAAGAGACACACAGACATACTTTGTATGTATGTGTGTATATATATATATATATATATAGATATATACACACACACACACACAAATATATATGTGTGTGTGGTGTGTGTGTGTGTGTATGGCCGTCAGTGTATGTGTGTGAGCCTATGTATCTATGTATGTGTATGCATGCCTGTATGCATTGAAATCCAGTTCCACATATGCGATACGCTTTGGTTTCTGTATTCAGAGACACGGATTTGCAAACAAATAACTCGCGGGGTGTAAAAGGAACACAGTCATACGGACAGAAATACCACCGTATACGTCGTATTTATATTATATATCACTTGTATTCTGGGTTCGATATCTCAGTGAGGTGCCTTGAAAAACCCATCATATATATATGTGTGTGTGTGTGTGTTGTCACATCCGCAGCCATCGCATGACCACCGGTGGTGGTTTGCTCACGTGCTTGTAACTTAGCGTTCGGCAAATGAGATTGATAGAATAAGCATCAGACTGTAAAATACATCCGGTGGTCGACTTGTTTAATAAACCCTTCAAGACGGTGCCCCAGCATGGCCACACACACGCACGCACGCACGCACGCGCGCACATATCTCACATCTGCCATACTCCTTTGAGCTACTTTCGTTTGTGGCTCGCAATGGTTCCTCTCCCTTCCGACGGCACCAATTCCTTCCTCACCAAAAGAATCTAGAGATTCCTTCCAGGAATACACAGATTCTGTTGCTTCACAATGCATCAGCCTTTTTTCTTTACTATCCCTCATCTATGCAGTTCTTATCTTGTTGCCTAATATACATGGGTATGTGTGTGTGTTTGTGTGTGTGTGTGTGTGTGGGTGGGTGTGTTTGTGTGTGTGTGTGGTAAGAAGCTTGCTTTCCAGCCACATAGTTCTGGGTTCAGTCCCACTGCATGGCACCTTCATCATCATCATCATTGTTCGACCATGGTCGAGACAATGGAACTTACTATGTTACGCCAGACTTCACGGTCCATCATGGCATTACGGAGGTCCTGTTGCTGGATGCCTGTATCCCTGGAAATTACATCAGGGTAGGAGAGTGTGCGCTCTCTGGTATCGCGAGCAGATGGCTTCCAGAGGAGAAGAGTAGAAATTGCCTCATTTTCAGCTCTACAACAATGTCCAGCAAACTGGACTCTCCTACCTTTCACAAGAGATGACACATGTGGTAGTTTCTCATATATTTGTACTTTGGTTGGATGATGCTTCTTCTATAGCTTCGGGCCGACCAAAGTCTTATGCGTGGATTTGGTAGACGGAAACTGAAAGAAGCCCGTCATATATATATATATATATATATATATATATATAATTCCTCTTGCTACAGTTAATAGTATCAGAGTGCAATTCAAATGCCAAGGAAAAGAATCAACAGATTCTCGTCCCGGCCGACCTGGGCCATCGGAATGGAAACTTCACTGTTTGAAGAGAATTGTGGAAAACAAACCCCTTTCGAAAGCTTCTGACATTGCAAAACAGCTAGAAGTTAGTCCAAGAACGTGTGTTACAATATCTGCATAAGCTTCAGTACTATGGACGAGCAGCTAGAAGAAAACCTCGCCTTCGACCAATTAATATCATGAAAGAAAGAAATGGGCTCAGGAGATATCAGAAAATCCAGTTCATTTTGGGATAAAGTGATTTTCTCAGATGAATCCAGATTTGCATTGTTTTTAGACAGTTGGCGTGTTTGGGTCTGGAAGCTTCCCAATCAAGAATTTGATTTGAAAATACTCCAGCCAACTGTGGAACATGGCGGTATCTCTGTAATGGTATGGGGTGTCTATTTACTCCCTGCATGTCTGTGTGTATAAATATATATTTGTGTGTGTGTGTGTGTGTGTGTGTGTGTGTGTGCGGTAAGAAGTTTGCTTCGCAATCACATGGTTCCGGGTTCAGTTCCACTGCGTGGCACCTTGGGTAAGTGTCTTCTACTATAGCATAGTTCCGAGCAAAGCCTTGTGAGTGGATTTGGTCGACGGAAACTGAGGGAGCCCGTCGTATATATATATATATATATATATATATATATATATATATATATATATATATAAATAAAAATAAATGAGTTTGCTACCCAGGTATCGATTAACCGAATTATCCATACTAGGATAATTCATTCACCTACTTAAATATATATATATATATATGTTTCTGTGTTTGTCCCCACCCCCCTATACTTGACAACCGATGCAGTTGAGTTTACGACCCTGTAACTTAGCGGTTCAGCAAAAACACCACAATAATAACGAAAACGACAATAACCACGGCAGCTACAACAACAATAACAGCAATAAGTAAATAACAACTGCAATAACAACAACAAAACCTCCGAGGGAAACCGTCTGAACCACTCGTATCGCGTCCCCAGACCAAACCTTGTTCCACTCAACAGCATCACCGCCACCGCCACCACCATCATCATCATCATTATCATCATCATCATCGTGACTGACGCCACATCTGACCATAAACAACCTTCGATCGTTGATCGACTGTAAATGTAGGATCTCAAGTAAAATTGCTTTTCTATGCTTTTATCTCCAACACAAACACACAGACATTCATATCATTCCCCCTCTATCCCGCCCCCGCACACTAATCTCTTTTACATTTCAGTATCTATCTATCTTTCTCTCTCCTTGCCCTATTTCCCAATGCATGTATATATATATATATATATATATATATATAGGTCAATCTTATCTATTTTCCAAACTCTCAATGCTTCAACTCTTTCTCTCTAAATTCTAAACATCTCATTCCTCGTCTTTCATTATTTGTGTATCTCTCTCATTCTTTATCCTTCTCACGCTTTCTCTCTCCTTCTCTCTTTTTCTCCCCCCTTTCTCTCTCTCCTTTCCCGCCTCCAATTTCTCCTTCTCTCAAATGCGCGTATGTATGTTTGGTGTCTACGAACTGTCTCCCCTTCTTAAACAATTTCAAGTGTCCTCGAGTCTCTATTAGCCTCTTTTGTGTGTAGCCATATTGTAGTCTGCATGTGACAGTTAAACGCTTTCTTGTTGCAGCACATTTGATGAACGCCATAATACTTTGCCTATCACATCAAACAACTTCCGTTGCACAAATATCATTAATACCTTTACACATATACACCAACACACCTACGCTCATATACATTACACACACAGACCTATACATAGATACAGATGCTGTATGCATATATATATATATATATATATATATATATATATACGCACATGCATTTGTATGTGTACTGGAAGCTACTTTTTGAGATCATTTTCGGTCGAAGATTTTTCGATAAAAAGAGCCGCCTGTTAACATTCAACAAATAAAGATTTGAATATCTCGCTAATTTCAGTTGCAATAGCGGGTTAAGGTTATCTATGATTATAATAACCGGCTGAATCTACTCCAGCGTACATGTATGTTTATACAAGTCCATGCGTATATGTAGATGTGCATTTATATGTATACACACACACGGTTCAAGTTTACGAAAAATAAAAGACGATGAGAGATGAACGAACACCAATTGTGTATAAGTTTGATTCAGGACAAATATTATTCTACTTGTTCGTTAAAATATTTAATGTATTCTATGAAATGTAATGAATGTAGCGAGGATTTCATTGGTCACATAAAAGTCACTCTCAGAAATAGACTAACTGTTCATCGTCAACAAATACGAAACCCCAGTAACAACCTAACTTAGGATACAATCATGACTTTTCCTCTTATGACGCTAAAGCAGAAATTTAGTGGAGAACAAATCGTAACCATTCAGCAACCACGCTACTTAGAAACAACTCTCACCATTTGACAGATTTAAATGTAGAGACTTTTGTTGCTTGGGATAGTTGTTTGGGATAGCTAATAGAAAATAGCAACTATTAACATCAAAGCAACGAGTTGGAAGAATCGTTAGCACACTGGACAGAACGCCGAGAGGCATTTATGGGGTTACATTTGATCTTTGGCTTGCTCGCAAAAATCGGACGGAAGCCCTTAGTCTTTGAGAATTTCCTTGTAAAATAGGATTATTTAATAGATATTATGTATCACAAACTAACATTCCTACCCAAACAGCATGTACAGAGTGAAAATTCGTAGATTTTCAAACCGTTTTAAAAGAGGCTGTGGCTTTTCGTTGCTCTTTAAATCAGTGGCTAGCGGACTCGCCGTCCGGTGTGTGAAGCAAGATTGTCGCTATTGAATGGATTTTTAGGAAAAAAAGCGATCTTTGGCTGTGCAAAAAAAATCTGTTTTAGTTGTGATATATGCACTGAAGTACTGGGAAAGCAAAAGGAAAAGTGAAGGTAGCAGAAAAGAGCAGAAGCAATAACAAGAGCAACATGCCCCAGTTCCCAAAATTCCATCAATCACAAATTCGAAAATGGCAGAAGAGGTTGCCACATACCAGGGTCTGGAGACCAACGATCCTATCACACAGCAGCACCATCTCATCGCCTGGTAAGGAGAAACAAAGAATAGAATCTGGATCGGAGGATTCACAAAATAGTGGTGGAGAATAGAAAAGACAAGAGAGAAACCCATGCCGCGCTAGAAGTCACAACGGTAATGGGGTACCTTAAAGAGTGCATAATAGAATAGAGGAGAGGAGGAGGTGGCTAGCTGAGTAAAAGAGGTTACTGAGAAAAAAGTGGGGTCGTCACCGAGTTGCTAACGGCCAGAGTAGACTTCGATGGAGTTCTTGAACGCGAAACACGAAAGTCGCGGTGTTAGAGACGAAACTCATGCAGAAAAGCAACGTCTTAAAAAAAGAACAAAATGGAAGGGATACATTCGACAAAGTCTTAAATATACAAAAGAAAGGAATGATCAAAGTAGAACGCCTGGGCTCAAAGAGGATTGAGTCGGCGCTAAGCGACAGGACTTAGGTCGATGCCAGTGAAGTATATAATGAATCCATTCTTTAAATAAAATGAAGGATGGAAGTTAAAATTGAAATTCAATCTTTAGGAGTGGAAGAGAATAGGCGAGTGGCGTCTGTAAAATTCTTGAAATGATGGAATGGCAGAAAGTAATATCAGTTTGACATTCTCACTTGTAAATAGGGATTGCCACTAGAATTGGTAAAATGCTGTAATACACACAAGCGCGAACACATATAAACATATACACATTACATACACGCACACACATACATATATATATATCAGTGAGGGCGAGAGAGAGGTGATATGCATACATCCGTCATCCCCACACAAATGCATAACTTATATACATACGTGTCTATATATATATATATATATGTGTGTGTGTGTATTTTTTAGTCTTTTTCTTTTATTTCTTTCAGTCATTTGACTGCGGCCATGCTGGAGCACCACCTTTAATCGAACGAATCGCCCCCAGGACTTATTCTTTGTAAGCCTAGTACTTATCCTATCGATATATTTTGCCGAACGTAAACACATCAACATCGGTTGTCTAGCGATGTTGGGCGGACAAACACACACAAAAACATATACACACATATATATATATGACGGGCTTGTTTCAGTTTCCGTCTACGAAATCCTCTCACAAGAGTTTGGTCGGCTCAAGGCTATAGTAGAAGACACTTGCCCAAGAGTGGGACTGAACCCGGAACTATGTGATTGATAAACAAGCTACTTACCACACAACCACTCCTTCGCCTACATACATACATATACACATACACTTGTTTAAAAGCCGCCCTATCAAGCGACTTTTAAGGTAGCTCGTGTGCAGGGCTCTCCATTGGGCCTTGGGCCCAACAGTGACATTTCATGCATTGAGGACATATTAAAGTTTATTAGATTTGAACAAAATTTTTCAAGCATCGAACAATTTTCATCAAAACAATAAAATAATTTGTCGACTTGGAATTTATTGCAAAGCTGCAGGATAAGCAACATTTTTCGTTTTCCCAATCCGAAGTCAGTTCTATGTAACCCACCTCTCTCTGTTTTACACACACATGTACGTAAGAAATATATATATATATATGTATGTATATATATATATATATATACACATATATGTATGCATATGTATATGCATATATATATATATATACACATATATGTATGCATATGTATATGCATATATATATATATATATATATGCATATATATATGCATATATATATAAACGTACACGTATAAACAAAAACATACGCATGTGTCTGTGTGTACAAATGATTTCCATATACACACGAAAATCTCTTGTACAAATATACAAACACTTCCGTCCCTCCACATCCAGACACATCAATGTACAAACAGAAAGCGATTCTTCGGTAAACACAGGACGCCGGTTTCGCGCTTGGTTTCGTGTCTAGGTCAGGGCTGAGTTCCACTGACTTCTAAATCTGATCTACTTTAGTTTTGTACTCCTCATCCACCAATGGCATCGCTGAAAGTCTTTCGCCTTCCCTCGACATCGCTTTCTTTCTCTCTCCATCACTTTTATTTTCTGATATTCATTCGCCCTCCCTGCCTTTTCCCAAACCTATATATATATATATATACACACACACACATATATATATATATATATATATATCAAATCAACGTAGTCAAATATACATTCACTCACACAAAACACACGCGTACATACACAGTCAGCCGTGTGTGAGTGTGCGTGTGTATACATAAGGTAGACACGGGCTTGAGAATTCGACTCTAGTCAAATGTTGTGTCTCTCTGCCAGCGCGGGCAAAAGAGGAATGCGTTGTGGCCACATCAGAAAGACACGTATCTCATCAACGCGATTTGTCTCAGCAAGTTTATTAATAACACTTTCTAATTAGTTCACTTAGCTTTACTTTATCTTGTGTTTCTTTGCATAAATGTATGCATGAATATAGCTATTGAATTTGGTGATACTAGTTGCGGATTCTAGCTCGCTCTGATACTGAGTTGAGTTGGTGCCTTCTAGTATCTCAAAATTCAATATATAATCATTTATGATTATAGTATTCTACGCTGAAGAGAAAAGAAGTTTTGGTAAGGTAGAATTATTTAATATTTAATTCTTATGCTTTCCTAAAAACTTGATTTCGAAACGTGCGTCCGTAGATAACTTAAAATTGTATGATAGATTGCCGTCAATTCATTCGCTCTTACCTGTTTGTGTCTGCCTTCCAATTGCTGTTTTTACTGAGATCTCCCTTTTTAGTAGAAGAAATAGCTATAACTCTTTGACTGCTATTTCTAAATTCGGTATGTGGTAAGGCAATTCGTTGCTAAACCCTTTATTGCTTAGTATATATATATATATATATATATATATATATATATATATGTTTCCTTTACTTGTTTCATTTGACTGCGGCTATGCTGGAGCACCGCCTTTAGTCAAGCAAATCGACCCCTGGACATTCTTTGTAAGCCCAAAACTTATCAGTTTCTTTTGCCGAACCGCTAAGTTACGGGGATGTAAACAAACCAACATCGGTTGTCAAGCGATAGTGGAAGGGCAAACACAGACACACAAATATTATATATATATATATATATATATATATATACATATACATATACACACACACACACACGATAGGCTCCTTCCAGTTTCCGTCTACCAAATCCACTCACAAGGCTTTGGTCGACCCGAGGCTGTAGTAGGAGACATATACCCAAGGTGCCACGCAGTGGGACTGAACCCGGAGCCATGCGCTTGGTAAGCAAGATTCTTACCACATAGCTACTCTTGCGCCTATATATATATACATCTCTCTCTCTCTCTCTCTCATATATGTATATATATATATATATATATATATATATATATATAATATATATATATATATATAATATATATATATATATATATAATTATACGCGCATATATACGTATATAGAATCATGTATATTTAAATAAGTGTCTAGGAACATCCGTCGACTCACCGTCGTCAAAATGGCAAGGTTCAAATGCATAATGTCCGGAAAGGAAGTTCATTGAAAGACGTCTTCATAGAAAGACATTCCCGTAAAATATATTCGTAGCAAATTATCAGCAAATAAAACAGAAACTTTGGTAAACGGAAGCATCGAAAGAAGTGAGAATCTTTCCCCGACTGATAAGCATTCACTCCAGCCGTGGCTAACATCTCGAGAAACGAAATGTCATCTCTATTGACTAAGACTGGCTTCCTGTGATACCTGCGCTCTTTAGTAGAAAGCACCCAAAATGCTGATGGCCGGTGCCGCAGTAATAGACATGTGATTCCCAGAAGCTAAGAAGTTACTGGAAAATTGGTTCTTTTTCTTCTTAATGGGGATTGGGAATCAAATTTGATAATTCGATGGAAGTTTAACGTCATTGGTTAAAAATAACCACGTGACGTGTAAAGGCGATCGGGGTTTGTCTCCTTTTGACTACGATGAACATCCGTGGCGTAGAATGTCAAAAATAAGATACCGGGCGTGTGTATGTGTGTGTGTGTGTGTGACTGTGTGTGAGTGTGACTGCTGTGGGTGTATGCGTGTAATATATATATATGTGTGTGTGTGTGTGTGTATGTGTGTATACACACACACACACACACACATTCCTAAATGTTATTTATGGAGTTTCATGACATCGATTTTCTATTTACTCAAAAAGGAATTTAATTACAACAAAAAAGATTTTAAAAAAACGAATTTCTCCAACCCCCCCCCCAAAAAAAAAACAACCCAAACCCAATGCAAATATGAAGCTTGAAGTTGTTTGGGAGACTTATGACTCAGAATGGAAGACGTGTCACAAACTGAAGTCGTTGAGATCCTCATGGCTCTATGATGTGAAGTGCCATCTTAATGAACAAAAGAGTAGAGAGCATCGACACAGAAATTGCTGGAAACGTTTTAGACTTCGTTCCGTCAGCACACCACAGAAGAACACTCGTTCTTAAAGGGATCACCACTTATTCCCTGTTCCAAAGACCTTTAATCATTGGTTTCACATTTTAGTACAAGGCCAGCAATTTCGGAGGCGTGGGTAGGTAGATCACATCGACTCCAGTTCTTAACTAGAGCTTATTTTTTATCGATCCTGATAGGATGAAAGGCAAAGTCGACTTTGATAAAATGTAAGGACGGACGAAGTGCCGCAAAGCATTCTGCCCAGTGTGCCAACGATTCTCTCTGTTCGCAGCCTTATTTCAATAATTAAATATTGAAGGAAGATTTGAAAGAATATTGATCAATAAAAATTTATGATTCCGGACAGTTGATGATCCAAACAGAATTTGGTGCTTTCAATCCCGTCCTCCCTTCAGTATCTGAGTCAAATTTGCAGTTGGTTTGCTTATGGAATGTTCGACAGCTGCCATGATTTGACCTGTTAATTGTGCACCATCGAGACCAGTATCTATGGAGAATTACACCCTTTAGTTTACGAGTTTATATTGGCGAAAAAAACGCAAACAAAACGAAAAAGAAACAAAACTGAAGGACAATATACTTACATCCAATAATATGTTGTCGGGATTTTCATTATAACATAATCAAATCATAAGAACAGCATACCACACACATACACACACTGCTGAGACCCCCTTCGGTCATGACTGACCGTGGGATTGTACCTAGAAAGTTACCCTTCCAGGCACCAAGTCCAGGTAAGGTTGTTTATGGAAGACCAGCAGTTACCTATGCATACCGGCCTCCCCTCTCTACGTCACCAGTGTTGTCCAAGGGAAAGGCAAGGGCCGATAAAGCTTGGCACTTGTGACGTCGCAACTCATTTCTACAGCTGAGTGAACAGGAGCAACGTGAAATAAAGTGCCTTGCTCAAGAACAAAACACGCAGCCCGGTCCGGGATTCGAACTCACAGCCTCGACGCCCTAATCACTGAGCCATGCGCCTTCACGCGCAATGGCTATGTTAAGAATGATATAGCAGTCCAACTGTTTCTCGATACACACCAAGGCAACACACACACACACACTATTTAAGAGAGATAATAAATGATTTCATGTGCCAGTAATAGTTTCATGTGTTGAGAAATACCCCCAAAATAGTCATCAGGCACAAACCACATATGATAACGAAATAAAACTTGAATTAGAGAAGAGACGCGAAAAGTTGAGAAGGAAGCATGTAGAAAACTTTGAAGGTTAAAAAACGGAAAACCAAAAACTGAAAACGGAAAGGTAAAAATTAAAAAGTAAAATGGTAAAAGCGTTATCTCCTTAGACCTTAAATTTTAAGAGTGGAAAGATATCAACAAGTCAATGAGGTAAAGGGAATTTTCCACTTATTCAAAATGTACTTCAACATATGTTTACAACTGCTGAAAATTTCAGACCTAGAGTTCAATAGAAAGTGAGGGATCTAAGCTCTGAAAAAGGATCTGAGCGCATTCAGTTACACGTAGCCTTCATTTATTTGATCAATTAACATAAGGTGTGGCGTCTTCAGTTATTTTCCACTTAATAACATGTGGTGTTTCGTTATCTTACAAACTCCATCCGTGGTTAGTCAGCTTAGTAGCTTTGCTTTTGTCCTTATGCCAGAAGCAGGCGATGTCATTGGTATAACGATTTTTAAAATTCTCCTCACATAATCCAATATATCTCTTCTTATTTGTTGGATTATCGTTTAGCGGTTGCAGCAACTTCTACCTCGTATATGACATAACCCTATATCGTTGGTCAAGTGGATAGGATCCCGAGTCCTGGAATTTACAGCTGGATACCGGCTCCTGATATTGACCTTGTGTAATGATACTCTTCATGCTGGGGCAGCAGCTATATGTCTGAATGTATGCATGTGGATGGATGAATGGATGGATGGATAGATAGATGCACATACATGCATACACACATACACACACAGACACACACACACACATATATATGTCTGTCTGTCTGTCTATCTATCCATGTATCTGCCTATCCCCCCATCCCCTGGCATTTATGGGATAAAATCTTCTCCAAACTCACCGATCTCCTGCCAGTTCTTTCGTTCTATCATCCATTTTCCGTCTCCCTTCGCATCGTCCTCCCCCGTGCTTCTCGCCATCTCCAACTGGGATTATCCCAAACGCAGCTTCCACAGTCTCTACGCAACTGACCCAACCAGCTGCATCATGACATCCGTATAAATACATCAATTGGTGTTACATTAACGATTTCTGGAACCCTTTCCTTGTTCCCATAATCTTGTCATCCGATATTTAATATTCTACATAAGGCTTTGTGTTCAAAGACTGGGAATTTAGCAGCAGATGTAGTTGTACTGTGCCAAGATCGATGTCCATAAAGTAATATTGATCCGCACTGATTATAAGGACAACAGAAGACATGCAACTAATATTGGAGAGTTTAATAAGAGAGGGAAGCAACGCTGGTCTGCTTATTAAGTGTTCAAAGAGAGAAATTATGAATATAAATCAAGCCACAACATTGAATTTATGGTAGAGAAGTAATAATAAAGTCCGCTGATCACTTCAGATATTTGTGGGCTGAGAGTTGCAAGGAACGGTTCGCTTGAATTGGGTTTTGGGGAAAGAATTTTCGAGGATGCAGAACGCGCAATGGCTATGTTAAGAATGATTTAGCAGTCCAACTGTCTCTCGATACACACCAAGGCAACATTCACGCATATCTATCTATGTGTGTGTGTGTGTGCGTGTGTGTGTACGTACATATATACATACAGGTAAGTAGGTTGGCAAATAGCCAGAGATACGTAGAGAGACGAAGAGAAAGAGAGGGGGAGAGAAATAGACAGACAGGTACACTGATTGATTGATTGACAGACCTTTCTCTCTCTCTCTCTATATATATATATATAAGAAAAAGAGAGAAAGATGAATAGATAGATAGATATCTCGAAGTATAGACATTGGTAGACAGACAGGTAAACAACCAGAGAGACAGATAAATAGACAGAGAGCCAGTCAAACATACAGACAGACAGACAGATCGATAGATGGTGATGTACTCCGTAGTTTCTCTGAGCTTCACGCTGCGATCGACTTTTACGACGGTCAACATATGAGGAGATGATGGACCTGAGTCGAAGTTCGAAGAAAAGAATACGCGCTGGAGGGAGATTCTTTCGATTAATTACGTGGATAAACTCAATTAAATGTGATTCCTTTCACCTTACTCCATTACACATGAAAGAGGCGACTTGATTTGTGGTTGTTATGGAGAATATTCTCTCGAGGTATTGCCGTCAGCCATATTGTTGACATTTAATAGTTTATAATTCAACCCCACCCCAGCCCCACATCAATCAGCTGACACAATGGATTACATATGTTTGAATGGAATTGGTAACAGTTCAAATCCTCTTTGTCCCTCGCTCTCTCTGCCTCGCTCTCTCTCTCTCTCTGTATAATCCGTCTACTTACTAGGGTTCGCCTACTTACGTAATGCCGCTGTTGCAGACGTCCTCGGTGATTAGGAAGTCCAATGTAGAAGATGGGCTGATTCTATTATAGATAACATAAGCATTAACAATATATGAGTGTGTGTGTGTGTGTGTGTGTGTGTGTGTGTGTGTGAAGGCATGCGTGTGTTGTATTGAAACTACGTCTGTTTCCAATACAACTTGAAAAGTTATTCCCTACACACACACACACACAACACACACACACACGCATACATGTAGCTGAATAAATAAACTGCCACTTTCTTCCCCACTCTCCAAGGCGGTTTAACGTATACAGAGCACGTGCAAGTCTCCACACATAAAGCAATTACAAACACACCTTAATACATAAATAAATACATACATGTATATTATACATACATTTATACATCCATATATAGTTGCTGTTATTTCTAACCGCCCAAACTCTTCCCGCCACCCACCCCCGTCACCATTCTTTCTTCAAAACTGCTTCACGCAATGGCGTCATTCCCCCGCAGCCTAGACACTTCGCATCGTATCTGCTCCACTTCTAGCAACACAGAGACCTTGAAAATAGCTTCGCCTTATGCGGACATGA
Source organism: Octopus sinensis (assembly GCF_006345805.1). NCBI lineage: Eukaryota > Metazoa > Mollusca > Cephalopoda > Octopoda > Octopodidae > Octopus > Octopus sinensis. The sequence continues at coordinate 9,314,379 of NC_043019.1, read as the reverse complement.
CAAGTCACTCTTCCTCAGCACTACCAACGCATTATAATCATTAAACTTTTAAAGGAAGCACACAGCAAGACACTTCCTTAGAACTTGTACAACAACCATGAAAGTAGAAGAGTCGGTGTTTTTAAATGCTGGTGATTTTCATGATAATCTCTCAAAGAACGAAGACTGGAAAGGCGTCATTTTGGAAATAGAGAGAAACGAAGCTTTTCGGGATTAGAAAATGTTTTCAACCTGTCTCAGTCACCAGTCCTCGAAAATATTTATTAAAATGTAATTAATACCCACTTAAAAGTGCTGCTGACTTTTGTGTGACTGTACTGCTCCTACTACTACTGCTGCTACTACACATGGAACTAAGCTGAACAATCTTGGCTTTCTCTTGAGAATCAACCAGAAAAAACGGTTCCGTCCTTTTATTGAAAGCTCCAGTCTGATTCTCTAAGAACTACTTCCATATTTAAGTAATCGACTCGTCACCCCCCATACATTTCAGGCCTTGTGCCTATAGTAGGAAGGATTAGATTAATTTACAACTACGTCATCTCAATTCGATCTCACGGATCAATATTATGAAATAATATATGCAACTAATTAACTAATTACTCTTGAGGTGTCAATCAAAATTATGCGTATCAGTTATTTGCAGCATGTCTGTCTGTCTGTCTGTCTATCTGTCAGACAGATATGTTAATACAGGTATATTTCAAGAGGAAAAACTGTACAAGGATTGCTTGCAAGCTGAAAAGCTGAAGCTTTAAAATAAAAGAATGAAGAAAACCATTCTTTTATTAATCCTGCTTGAGAAAAACAAAACTGTGTTTGTTTGTGTGTCTGTGTTTGTCCCCCTAGCTTGCTTGACAACCGAAGCTGGTGTGTTTACGTCCCCGTCACTTAGCGGTTCGGCAAAAGAGGCCGATAGAAAAAGTACTGGGCTTACAAAGAATAAGTCCCGGGGTCGATTTGCTCGACTAAAGGCGGTGCTCCAGCATGGCCGCAGTCAAATGACTGAAACAAATAAAAGAGAGAGAGAGAGAGAGAGAGAGAGAGATTAAAGAGTGATTAACGCGCTATGTCTTTTTTTCTTTTCTTTTAAGATGCTGAAGTTGATTTAGTTCGGATTTTCGTTAGTCTTAAATTATATTTAAAAATATCTACACAGAGGGATTGTCTTTGCGGGCACCGATTCGGCTTTATTACCTGCTATACAAATCTCAGGTATGATTATATCTCATTGATTCAGTACCGCTGGACAATTTACACACACACACACGCGCGCGCGCGCGCGCTCGCACAAGCAATCTTGTCAGTCGATATCTAAAGCAAAAAGCCACACTTCCAATGGCTTAATTCCCAATTAGCGTCGCATAACAACCATCGGCTCAGAAGCTTCCCGTGTCCACTCCTGGCCTCCCCCAGGAAAATGAGCCAAAAACTCAACCTGAGTGGCCGCTCATATTACTAGAAATAACAGCTAAATTTTCCTCAAATTATATAAGATCGTACATAACTGTAAAGACGTAATAATATACTTCATGTGACTTTCATCAATTTCTGAGGTGGTGGTCGTGGCGGAGTTATGGGAGACTAGCTGGCGTATATTGAAGCAATTATAAAATGTGTTAATATGAAGGTTCTTGTTAATTTAATTATTTGTTTCTGTTATTATTTTTCGTTGGTGGTGGTCATGTAGTTTTTGCTGTTCTTGCTGATATGTTTTATGGGTGTTTTCCTTCCTTGTTTTTGATGGTTTGATATTGTTGTTGTTTGTTGTTGTTTAAAGTTCCTTATAAACTTGTTTATGTAGTTTTGGTACCTTTTTCTTTTTTTCTTAAACCTTTTCTTTCTCTTCGTTTTATTCTATTCAGGTTCTCTTCTCACTCACCACCACCACCAACACCAGCGCCACCATCGCAGACCATGTTGTGAAACAATCATTTACATCAACGTGGTTTCTCTTTATATCGACAGCCGTGTCAACATGGCGGTGTTCGTGTTGTTACTGGTGAAAGTAGCAGCAGCAGCAGCAAAAGGAGCGATATTAATTACTTTCTCCTTTTCATTAAACTGTTGTTTACATAATTGCAACTCTTTATTAATTCTGATTTTCGGGAATTTATTGTTGTCGTTATTTTTGTTGTTGTTCGTGTCATTGCTTCTGTTCTTTGTGTTACCGCCGCCGCCGCCGCTGTTGGGGTTGTTGTTGTCATTGACGCTATATTTGTTTTTGTTGTTAGTGTTGGTAATTGTTTGTTGTTGTCAAATGATTATAAATATTGAATAGATCAAAAGTGTTGGATGAAAGAATCGGCAGAGCATCAGATAAAGCCGTGTGTACTTTACAGTTGCGTCACTTCACGTTGTGAATTAAAACATCCATATTTTCCGTTACATAAAAGACCAGCCAAAGAACGACGCTTCGCTCATCTTGCAACCTCAGAGTAACGCTAAGTGAAGGTTTCAGCATAGAATCAATAAACTAGGAAAAACGCAAAAGCAACCACCCACCGGCACACACGCTCCATGTATGTATAAACATATACATACATATATGTCTATATATCTGAGACCCCCTTCGGTCACGACACAGACTATGGGATTGCACCTAGAAAGTTACCCTCCCAGGCACCAAGAACAGGCAAGATTGTTTATGGAAGACCAGCAGTCGCCCATGCATACCGGCCCCTCCTCTCCACGCCACCAGTGTTATCCATGGGAAATGCAACAGCAGATACAGCTTGGTACCTGTGACGTCGCAACTTATTTCTACAGCTGAGTGAACTGGAGCAACGTGAAATAAAGTGTCTTGCTCAAGAACACAACACGCAGCCTGGTCCGGGATTCGAGCTCACAACCTCACGATCGTAAGCTCGACGCTCTAACCACTGAGCCATGCGCCTTCACACACACACACGCATATACACTCAAACACATACACGCACAAATATATATATGCGTATGCTTGTGTGTGTATATATTTATATATATATGTGAAATGAACAATTTTCTTTAAAGGAAACCTCTTCCTGCAAAGTGAGTCACGAAGTATAATAGAGTGAGTCTATGAACGGTGGTGTTGCTACTACAGGTATTCCTTCATTACGATCGTTTCAACAATACGTTGTTCAGACAAATTATGAATATAAACAGTGATTATGCAATATCTTCCAATACTGCGTAATCATTTATGTTAATGATTTGCTTGAAACATCGTTGAAACGATCGTAATGTAGAGATAAATGTGATAGAAACACTTGCATTCTTCGACCTACCACACACACACATACTCACATCTATCTATATGAATATGTGTGTAAATACTCGCTATAGACAAGAAGCAAAATTTATTTCTTCCGCCGAACTTCAAATTACGTAACTGTGAATTACAGGTCTCCTATGCTGAACGAAAATCTGTTCGATGAAAGACGCAACCATTAAAAAGAATATTGCAAAACTGCAGACGAAAAGCAAAACAAAGAAAGCGTTTTCTGGCAAAACATGAACAGAGACAAATACGAATGAATAAAGGTATTTGATTATATGCCTGCGTGCATATATACATACATGCCTACATACATGCACACACACACACATAAATATATACGTTGTGTGTGTGTGTGTGTGTGTGCGAAAGAAAGATTGGATTAGTAGTCTATAAAATAAATAAATTAGGATAAAGTTTTCAATATTCGCTGAGAGTTTCTCAGTGCATTTGTAAAGAATGTCACTCACATACGTGTGTGAGTGTATATGTTTGTGTGTGTGCATGTAAGTATATAAATATAAATTAATTAATGATCTAATTAATAATGCACTTAGAGCGTTTTTTTTTTTATTTAAGCACTTTCAAATGGTGACCTCGGGTAGAGTAGTTAGGTCGAACCTAGAAACTGAGCGTCGCAGTGAAATGTAAAACCTGCGCATTTCCTGACGTCGAGGACGCTCCGACCTGAGACGCACCCAGTTTTCACTGAAACGTTTCGTGGAAAAACAAGCAAAAGATGTAACAATAAAAACAAGGTCACAGCACTTTATACATCTCTAACCGTGATGTTTTTTCTTTATTTTTTATTCTTGAGGGAAGAGATGTCGAGTGGTTTAATGACTGAGAGTTCCGCTGGATCATTAAAAGTCTGCGATTTTGCTCTTATTTTTAGACGGCAACGAAACAGAATTTGCTTAGTATAGATATCCTTCCGCTGGGATTAGATCGGCCTTCGAAACATTCGACATTCCTCCTCGAGGACGAACGGTAAATTTTTGGAAGGGGGTGGGGTGGGGGGAATAACCATTTCAACGCCGAGGAAAGTCGCTACTTTATTTACTTTCCACAGCGAGACTTAAAAAAAAAGAGAAAAAAAAAACTATATTTATCCTGTTTACCAAACAGTTGTGGATTTTACATTGCGTTTCTAATTTTATATATTTTCGTTGACGTCGTCTTCGTGCAGAGGACATGAAAAATTCATTGAATTCTCTTCTGACATTTTGTAAACTATCAGCACAGACATTCGTATATTCCCTGCGCAGTTTCAATTCCATTTATTTCTTCTGTAATACTTGTTTGGATTAATAACATTTTACATACGTACATACATACGTATACACATACACACACATATATGTATATATGTCAGTGTGTGTATGTGTGTGTGTGTCTGTGTGCAGGCGTGGGCGTGTGGTAAGATGCTTACTTACCAACCACATGGTTCCGGGTTCAGTCCTTCTGAGTGGCACTTTGGGCGTCTGTCTTCTACTATAGCGTTGGGAGGGGATTTGGTAGATGGAAAATGAAAGAAGCCCACCGTATATATATATATTATATATATATATATATATATATATGTATATACACACGTGTGTGTACTACAGGACCGCTTGATGAGCGGTGTTGGTGTGTTTACGCACTCGTAACGTAGCGGTGCAACAAAACCGACCAACTGAATAAGTCTCAGGTTTACGAACAAAGCAAAAAAACAAATTCACTCTGTACAAGTTACATATTTTCTAAGCCCGTTGAATTTATCGTCCATCATAATAACAGCCAATTTGTATGATTCAGTTCTCTTAGTTTATTTAGTATCGTATTTCTGTTCTTAATTTTCCTCATTTCAATGTTGCATTAGCCCCTTTTTCCCTAAGCTGTGTCTCATGATTTCTTTGAGAAATCCGTGTAGTCTCTGCAGGAGAGTTTCCAGTTGTTTACCATTTGTAGCATATACCTTGAGATAATCCATATACAAGAGATGGCTGATTGTATCCATATCCAGTTCTGTTTACATACCAAGCAGAAAAGAAGAGGAAGCGATTGTATCTCGTTGGAATGATCCTCTTCTATCGGGAATAACCTTAGGTTTCTTAAATCCCCCATTTTTCTGTAGCTGCAGCCTTCCGGTAGCCAATCTACGCCGTGCTCAGACAATTCGATTTCCTTCGGCTGCATTGATCAATAACCGATCTTTACAGCCACATGAGACTTTTGTAACAACTCATTTTGTTGTTCTGGAAACAGGTTGCTTTCTTCCCGTCTGATCCCTCACTACAACATCATTGCAGTTAAGGTTCTGTAGTTGTAGGGAGACATTTTTGCGTCTGTAATTTTGTGAAATTGCGGTTTCTGTAGATTTAAGGATTAAAATGGTTTTCCTCAACCTTGAACCATTCAGGTGTTGTCTCAGGCTCCGTCAGCGTCTCGTTAACCTTATCTGCCAACATCTTAGGTCACCCTGCTAAATATTTTGACCAAAAGTTGGGAATCTTTCCATGTCTTCGTGTCTTGAAGTTTTTCACTTCCTGCGTAAGTTTTCCTTTTGTTATGGGATCCAGACATATTTAGATGCTGTTCTTCTTAATCCTTTCTGAGATAATTCCTTCGCAGCTCATCCTCCTTCCTAAAATTATCCTCCTCCTCCTCCTCCTCTTGCTGTTGGTGCCGCATTTACTTCTTTGTTATTTTCCCCAAATTCTTGGTAGAATCGTTTTGGGACGAAGTCAAATTGTTTCCTTTGTTCAAAGAATCGTCGGCGTTTTTCATTCCGACGGATTCTTTGTATTGTAGCAAACATCTATTGTTTTGGGCGTTTTTCTTTATTTCACGTACATATTGTTTGTTATTTTGTATTTCTTCATTGTTTCTCTCTCTTTCCTGTTGTTTATTAGTTCTGTCCTGTCACTGTTTTCACAAAGCATTCACAAATCATTTCTTCCATTCTTTCGCTTTTCCTGAATATTTCTCTTCCGTGGTGTTTGTTTGATTTTTCATTCTCCTATTTCAGTGAATATAAGAAAGGATCCAATTTTCTTTGTGACCACAAAGGCTGTTGCATATCTTATTCTATTTCTCTCAATAATATTCCTTTCATTTTTGCTTTTGTTCAGGTTAGCTATTGTTTGGTTATTACTATTATTGAGCGAGAGAGTAACGCATGCCATCAAAGTGACACTGGGGTACAATTATACGAAGCCCAATATACCCATCATGACTACTTGTCTGAGAAAAGTACACCAGGCACATGCAATACAACCATATGTGCGCAAAATGGTGATCTCATATCAAGATAAACAGCGCATGGTCTTGCAGGTGAGGCCCAGTTACAATTTTCTTCGCGTTGAGTAGCCCATCCCGCCCAAAAGGTCCCTGAATAAGGATTGTTTAAGGATGATGAACAAAACACCCATGTTTCCAAAGGTGATTTATTCAAACCTCATTGAATTCCTCTCAATATATCGCTATGATGCTCCCCCACTACTCCGTCAGCCATTAAGGGACATGCTCAACTGGTTAAGGTCAAACAACTGACAAGCAAATCTGTGGTATTGAGCAGAATATTTGCTGTCGCCCATCTTTTATACCAAGACAAAACAATGATAACACTTCCAATCAGTTAAGATAGTCACTGCTTGGTACTGCATCAGGGCATTTATTATTATTGTTTTTGTTGTTGCTGTTGTTGCCATCTTTGTAGCAGCAGCAGCAGCAGTAGTAGTAGTAGTAATAGTAGTAGTTGCCGCTGTTGTTGTTTATTTCGATATATATGTTCTTCGAATAGCTTTTAGGGTCAGACGAAACGCACGCAGACATACATATACACAAACACATAAACACATTGACATACGCGCACCAACAAACACACACACACAGACAGAGGCAAGCTTATAAAGAGTGAATATTAAGCATAATGTAAGTAGAAGAGGAGAAAGCAGCCGACGGACAAAATAACGACAATGAAAAGGAAAATATATAAAAGAAGATAGTTTGCTTTTAAGAGCAGCAAATAGATGAAGGATGGACAAGAATGATGGAGAATGAGAAGGATGGAGGGAGGTGGGGAAGAGAAGGAATGTTATTAGTGGAATGAAGGGTGAGGAGATGGAGGGGGAGAAGGTGGGGGACTGTGGTGTGGGTGGGGGAGAAGGAATAAAATTTGAAATTAGATGGAGAAAAAGAAGGGAGGGCAAGGAGAATGTTGAGGAATGGAGAAGAGAAGAGGAGGGAATAAGAGAGAGAGAAAGAGAGAGAGAAAGAGAGAGAGAGAGGAATGAAAAGTAGGAGAAAGTAACTGAAGTGAGGTAGAGTGAGAGAGAGAGGAAAAGAGGGAGAGATTAACAGAGAGAGTGAGACAGAGACAGAGAAAGCGAGAGAGAGAGAGAGAAAGAGATTGAGGTCGAGACAGAGAGATACTGAGAAAGAGATTCAGAGGGAGAAAGAGAGAAATTGAAGGTGATGGGGGGGGAGAAGGAATGGGGGAGCAGGTTATAGATTGCGTAGAATATATTCTGGTCGTTGCGGTTGTAAAATAGGTCCACCTGTTAAAGACAGAGAGATACATACGTAGATACACACACACACACACTAACACACAGATAGAGCTCTACTTGCACAACTTATACACTCCTACACACACACACACACACATGTATATATGCGTACTAAGTGTGGTTTCAATGTTTTTCTCTCCGTCTTCCGCTAGTCTCTCTATATGCATATATATGTGTGTGCATACATACACACACACACATACATACATACATACATACATACATACATAGAGACAGACAGACAGACGTGTGTATGCATGCATATTTTTTCGTATGTATTTATGCATTTCTGTATTTATATTCGTATACTTATCTATTGTCTGCGTATTTGTTTATCTATCTACACACACGCACACACACACACACACACACACATGTATATATGCGTACTAAGTGTGGTTTCAATGTTTTTCTCTCCGTCTTCCGCTAGTCTCTCTATATGCATATATATGTGTGTGCATACATACACACACACACATACATACATACATACATACATACATACATACATAGAGACAGACAGACAGACGTGTGTATGCATGCATATTTTTTCGTATGTATTTATGCATTTCTGTATTTATATTCGTATACTTATCTATTGTCTGCGTATTTGTTTATCTATCTACACACACGCACACACACACACACACACATATATATATGCATACATACAACCCCTCACACTCAACACATCTATGTATATAAATCGACAAACAGCGAAAACAGTAAAATTAGAAAATATATTTTAAACATAGAAACTATGTGTGTGTGGACTTCTATCTATCTATATATGTATATAAATATATATATATATATATATATACACACACACATATATACATATATGTATTAATGTGTATGTATACACTTATATGCATTTCTACATCCATGTTCATATATGGGGTATGAAAATAAAATTATGAATAATAAAACTATTTCCTAAAAATGATACCATTTACTGAAAGGCTGGTCGGGTTGTCTGAGGTCAAGAATTACAAAATGTTTTACCATTCTTCACAAGTCTGGTCCACAGCACGATTTGAAGAATTATTCATAGGAGGACCTCTATCAGCCAACAGACAGAAAAACACATCTACAAACGAACGTAGACCTAGAAGAGGCAGACATACGTATTCACACGTAAAGCTAGAAACACATCTCTATACAGAATGATCAACCAACGAATAAAACAGCACAACAACAGGCATGACAGGAGAAAAATGCACCCATGATTGCAGCCAAGAAATACACGCGCACGCACACACACACTCGGTTGTGACAATATCATAAAAATAAGGCGGCGAGCTGGCAGAAACGTTAGCACGCCGAGCGAAATGTTTAGCGGTATTTCGCTTGCTGTTACGTTTTGAGTTCAAATTCCGCCGAGGTTGTTTTGCCTGACTTAAACTCATAGCATTAAACTCATTCAATATCGATCAATCGATTTATTGACAAGCGTTTACTTGAGGTTTGTTGACAAATCTCAAATCTGAAGAATCCATCTCAAGGTTCTTGCAGATCGTAGGAGGGCGCTTTTCTGAAGGAATATTGGAATTAAAACGGTACTTCTCTCAATTCGATGCACGTCATCCCCACAGACAGCAGTTTGGTTATCGCGGCGAGTCTACGAATTAACCACAGATATATTTTCCATCTTTGTCTTTCATATTCTCTTCGTCTCTTTAGTTTAAGTTCAGATATTCCTCAATTCTCTCAGTTTCTTTGATATCCGCTCTATTAGAATATGGTATTGCAACGTCTACGATCTTACCATCATATTTGCCATTTACTACCGCGTCTGGTATTATCATCATCCTCATCTTCGTCATAGATGAATGGTTCCAGTCGATTGATGTGCTACACGATATGGCTGTTGATCATTTTTAAGACGGACCCTCATTCCAATACTGCAGAGCTTTTCGCGAAAAAAGTGGAATGGTTTAGTATGAGTGGATTGTGTCTTTATTTTGCTCCAGCTAGGACTTGCATGTGTAAACTATCATTTCCCAGTTTAACACTAGGATATATATCTGATTTCAGTATAACGAAGCATTTTGAAGGAAAGGAAAGATTCGACTGACTGAAACAGACACCATTGTGCCAGTGATGTGTCTCCATACCATTATTAACCCCAGGAAGAGGACAGAGGACGTCAGCAAATTTGAACTCATAATGTAAACTGAACGAAGATTAAATACTATAAGACAATCTCCACCAACCTTCACTTATCAATGACAACGATGATGATGATGACGATAAAAAAATATTTTCTTTGTTCCTTTCGTTATTTTGTTTTAATCATATTTATTTTTCAAGTAGTAGTAGTAGTGGTAGTAATTGTTGTTGTTGTTGTTGGTGTTCGTGTTGTTGTTATTGACATAATTTGCCGAAACTAAAAAGTAGGACAATTCCATTGTCAAAAATGAAATGGTGGCCGCGTGAAGAATATGAAGTCGCTTCGTCAGCAACAGGCATCAATGGGGGCAGCCGTGTGGAGGAGGTGAAAGAGGTAGAGGTGGGAGGGGAGAGATAAAGTGGGAAAAAAAAGCGGAAAAGAAAACAAGCAAGGAATGCCGTCGTGCGGGATGTGTGAAACAGTGAGGGGCGGGGTTCGCTTCTCAGTGCTATCTTGAAGACACCGTTTTTAATATATTTTTCTCGTTTTCTATAATTTCTGAGTGCATCATCATATACGCACAGCAACACACAACACTTATGAATATATAAAGCTACAGAGATATAAATGTTTATACAAGTGTGTATATACGTAAGTATATATGGATAATAAAGCAAAACTGTATATTTATAATCGCTTGCACACACATATATATATATGTATGTGTGTGTGTGTGTGTGTGTAAAACATATATTACCATGTATATAGATATATAACTAAGAAGGAAAGAAGCAAATTTCAAAAGGTCGGTGTATATATTCATTCAGTCCGTTTCAAATTGTCGAAATTCTCCACAATATACATAGATGCCATCACATCTATGAGACACGATAAAAATTCATAAGAATTTATAAATATAAACATACGAAGCTTTATAGACATGCTCTTTTACTCTTTTACTTGTTTCAGTCATTTGACTGCGGCCATGCTGGAGCACCACCTTTAATCGAGCAACTCGACCCCGGGACTTATTCTTTTGTAAGCCCAGTACTTATTCTATCGGTCTCTTTTGCCGAACCGCTTAGTAACGGGGACATAAACACACCAGCATCGGTTGTCAAGCAATGCTAGGGGGACAAACACAGACACACAAACACGCATATATATATATATATATATATATATATATATATATACACATACATATATACGACGGGCTTCTTTCAGTTTCCGTCTACCAAATCCACTCACAAGGCTTTGGTCGGCCCGAGGCTATAGTAGAAGACACTCGCCCAAGGTGCCACGCAGTGATAAAAATTTGTAAATATATAAAAAAAAATCTTTAAAATATATCAACATATAAATAGATGTACTTTCGAGGTTTGAATGTCCGTATTAGAATCAATGAGAAGGGCAGATGAGAAAGTTAGTATAAGATGATTTAAGAGGAATCCTGAATAAGGGCAAAGTCTGTCGGCCGTTTCGAGAAGGTATAAGTTGGTGTGGGCGAGCTAATTCCAACCATTGCTATTCTCTATATTTCTCTCATCAGAATTAAAAAATTCAAAGAGTTGTTAAAATTTTAAGAGTCATAAATTTTTAAACAACGAATTCTTTGTCGGACTACACTGTTCATATGGATGACATAATAGTATTTTGAAATGAATCCATAATATGAAAGGTGACTAGATTAAAATCCTATAGGCTAATTATTTCTGGGGAAGAATTAAAAAGTTGAAAGATATGTCTACAGGTAATTTTGACATCAGATATCTTATTAAGTAAGCCTTTTTTTTTGGTTGGCACGGAGATTGTGGATCGCCTCCTTCGTCCATAAATTGCAATTTTTAGTGTGTGTGGTTTCCGTTATTACAAACCAATCTTTATTTACACTTACGTGTTTTATTTCCAGGTTTAGCCTTTCTGTTTTTAAATATTAGGGTTTTTATTATTAATCTTCCTATTAAGGTCAGCTATGTTATCATCTCCGATTTTGAAATAACACCATTAATAAAGTCTATTGTTGGACGCGATTATAGATCCTTGATTGGGTGTTGTTGAGTACGATAATTTAAGGTAGGATCTATTAAATATGGAATGATATTTATGACCTGGTGGGAAGTTCCTATCAATAATGCTAAAAAATAATTTACGGAGGTTTCTGACCTGGAGGGAAAAGTGAGGTGTAAGCCATATAATTTTCCGCTTCCTCCCCGAGTTGTTCCTGTTCTGCCCAGTATAGTTATTGTTATTATAAGTGAATAAATCATAATATCTTCTAAAGTGTTGATGGTTTCTATATTCGGGGGAAAGGGGGTTGTTGTTCATGGGAGGTGTGTCGATGGTTAAATTCGCAATATTTGGAAAACGTTTGCCTAATTTATTTTTAAACATTGTGTTCTTAATATATTTTTCTCAAGAATCCACTGTCTTTTAGTGCTGTATCATAAAGGGGTGCAAAATCATCGAAGATCTTTTCGTTTGCGGATAAATTCGATATTCTTGTCGACACACCTTCGATTATCCCCTTTGTGACACTTTGGAGATGATTTGATAAGGTGTGGATATACTTAATAGCTTTGTTAGGCTTATGGTAAGGATAGAGATAAGCCGTCATCTAGATTTAATGCTACGTCCAATATGTTAACACATTTAGTGACATTTTCAAATATAATATCTAAGTTGTATAACTTTAAAACAATTTATTAATCCTTATCCTTTCAGTTGCTCGTGCGGTGCAGCCAGATGCAGCGAATAAGGTATCATCGTCTCTATAATTCTTCCTCCATTTTTGAGAGTAAAAATAGGCCAACATTTCTGTGACCAGGACAGAGTTCGAGCTTCCCCATTGTATCATCAAAACCGCCATGCAGGTCACACCGGGTCCATGTCCTATTTCTGAACGATATCAGTGTATTTTTTTTGGCGGTAAAAATGTTATTTTTTTCTACTGGTGTAATACTAGTAAAATTCTTCGCAAAAAGTAATTGCTTTGTCGAGCAAATCCGGCTTAATGGATTGGTAGCACATACTAATGGATTGGTAGCACATACTAATGGATTGGTAGCACATACTAATGGATTGGTAGCACATACTAATGGATTGGTAGCACATACTAATGGATTGGTAGCACATACTAATGGATTGGTAGCACATACTAATGGATTGGTAGCACATACTAATGGATTGGTAGCACATACTAATGGATTGGTAGCACATACTAATGGATTGGTAGCACATACTAATGGATTGGTAGCACATACTAATGGATTGGTAGCACATACTAATGGATTGGTAGCACATACTAATGGATTGGTAGCACATACTAATGGATTGGTAGCACATACTAATGGATTGGTAGCACATACTAATGGATTGGTAGCACATACTAATGGATTGGTAGCACATACTAATCTCCAATTCTGCATAGATTATTTTATTCTTGTATTCTTTCACTTGTTTCAGCCATTTAGCTGCAGGCCATGCTGGAGCGCTGCGTTTATCGAACGAATCGACTAAACAGGACTTATTCTATCGGTCTCTTTTGTCGAACCGCTAAGTAACGGGGACGTAAACTCACCAAAATCGGTTGTCAAATGATAGTGGGTAGGTGGGTGGAACAAAACAGATACACACACATACACATAAACATACACGATGGGCTCCTACCAGCTTCCGTCTACCAAATCCGCTCACAACGCTTTGGTTTGCCGGAGGTCATAGTAGAAGACACTTGCCCAAGTTGTCACGTAGTGGAATTGAACCCAGAATCATGTGGTTGGGAAGCAGGCTTCTTACCACACAGCCACGCCTGCATATCTATCTATCTATCTATCCCCCCCTCTCTCTCTCTCTCTCTCTCTCTTTATATATATATATATATATATATATACATATCGTAATACAATTTTCACTCACATATGTATGTGTGTGTCTGTGTATGTTTGCATCTATCTTGTGACAATTTGCAAAAAATTTGCAATGTACAAATACTGGAGACTTAAAACAGATTGCCAACGCATGTTCGAGGTGCGTGTGTGTGTGTGTGTGTGCTTGTGTGTGTGTGTGTGTGTGTGTGTGTGTGTGCGTGTTCATTGTCCTTGCTGTGTGTTATTGTCATCCCAGTTGTTTTTTGAAACACCATTTCTCTATTCTTTCAGTTGGTGGGGGTCAAGGACAGTATTGACAATAGTATTAGTGGTAGTGGTGGTTGTGGTGGTGCTTGTGCTGATGGTTGTATTAGCGCCGGCGACAGTGGTAATGGTGATATTGGTGGTGCAGGTTGTAGCTTCGGTGGCTGTGTCGATGACGGCGGGGAAAGATGGCGATGGTTGTCACATTTGATGCTGTGGTAGAGGTAGAGGTAGTGGTGTTACGACGAGATTTGCTGTTGTTCGTGATACAGTATTGGTTGTGGTATAGTGTTGGGTGTAGACCAGAGGTGATTGTGGGATTATCGGATAATCGGATTAGTGAAGCACTGCAGTTGTTAGTAGTATAGTGTTGGTGTGGATCTGGGGGGTGGTGCTTGCCGTTTTACTTGCCTGTTACATGTTTCAATCATTAGAATGCGGCCATGCTGGGGCAACCGCCATGATGATTATTAGTCGAACAAATCCACCCCAGTACTTATTTTTTTAAAAGCCTGTTATTTACTCTATCCGTTTCTTTTACCGAAGCGCTTGTTTATAGGGATGTAAACAAAACAACACCGATTTACCAGCAGGAATGGGAGGGGGAAAACACAGACAAAAAAATGCACACATGCGCGCGAGTAAACACGCACATAAATATATACATACGGCGGGCTTCTTTCAGTTTCCCCCTCTCAAATCCACTCATAAGGCTTTGGTCGCCCCCAGGCCTATAGTAGAAGCCCGAAGTCCCAACCAAAGCGATTGCAAAGCAAACCTCTTTACCACACGGCTACTCCTGTGGCGCTTTTAGTCTTCTATGATTGGATCTGTTGCTGATGATGGTCATCTGTGTCTTCCTTCTTTTTGTATTAATGTTCAGCTCTTGTTCAATCCTGATGCAATATCCCGATGCAAAACAAGCGTTCCAGTTGTGACCATCCACACTAATGTTTTATTGGAAAAGTTTGTTGGAATTTGAGGCAGACTTCGTTGCTATTTTTTCTGGTCTAGCAACAAGTAAAAGAAATCAAGCTGCTATTTTTAACAGAGAGCTTTCACGTATAAAATGCATTGATGTTGTGACTTGTCTAACCCCAGGTCAGCCCTGTGGTCAATGATACATCAGCCGTGACCATCCCATCTTTCCTCCTATGTGAGGGGGATCCAGGACCACATAACGCAACGTGTTCTTTGCTAAGATAGTAAGGGAAGATTCGAGGGAGGTTTGACTGCTGTTTCTATCAGTTCTAATTACTACATGAATGTCTCTCTCGTTGCCTAACATATTCATATACACACGTAAGACTGCAGAGTACGATTTGAGGCAGATTTAGCTGCTATTTCTCGTTGTTGTCTTGCTATAATAAACCTGTTGTCAGCGTCGACGCTGCTTGTTTTAGCCTTTTTTGCGTTTCAAGCTTATTCTTATTTTTCGATGTAATTTCCTGCTTGTCGACTCCTTGTATGTATGTATTTACGTATGAATGTATGTATAAATGCATAGAAGGTATCTGTATATATATATATATTTAAAACACATACGTGTACATATGTTCACACACTCACACACACGAATATGAAGACGCATATGCACAATTGTTATGTCTATAAAGCAGTCTTCGAGATTTCCTTCATTTCTAAAATTCCAACTCACGCAAACTGCGACGTTTCTTTGTGTGTGTGTGGAGGGGGGGTATGTATGAGGCCTTCAACGTGAAGCACTTTATGGTATGAAGAACCTTCGCATTGACGACTCAGAAAACTAAACCCCCGTGTTGCTGCTACTACTACTACTCTTTCTATTTCTACAAATAGTTTCTGACTTCGGCACAAAACCTAGAAACTTGAGGGCGAAGGATGAGGGTCATAATAATAATAATAATAATAATAATAATAATGATATTAATAATAATAATAACAGTTTCAAATTTTTCCACAAGAGCAGCAATATTGGGGGAGGAGATGCGTCGATTCAACTGGTACTTATTTTATCAACCCCGAAAGGATGAAAGGTAAAATCGGCCTCGGCGGAATTTGAACTCAGATCGGAGCGACAGGCGAAATACCGCTAAGCATTTCGCCCACCGTGCAAACGGTTCTGCCAGCTCGCCGCCTTACTACTACTACTACTACTACTAATAATAATAATAATCCTTTCTACTATAAGCACAAGACCAGCAATTGTGGGAGGGGATACCTCGATTTCATCGGTCAAAGTGCTCGACAGGTAATTATTTTATCGATCCTGAAAGGTGAAAGGCAAAGTCGATCTCGGTGGAGTATGAACTTAGAACGTAGCGACAGACGAAATGCTGCTAAGCATTTTGCCCGGTGTGCTAACAATTCTGCCAGCTCGCCGCCTTTAATAATAATAATAATAATAATTATTATTATTATTATTATAACAACAACAATAATAATAATAATTAAATACAGCAACAACAAGAATAGTGAGAAAATGGGTGAACAAAACTCTTTCCTTTTTCTCCATTCTCCTGAATTCTATTTATTTTAAACTAAACCCCCACCCATAACTCACCATCTTCTCCACTAATTAAGTTTTTTTTCCTCATTGTGTTTTAAAGAAGAATTCCTAAGCAGGCGGCGGCTTTTTTTCCTTCGCTCGCGAAAGTTCCTCAAATCGTCTGTCCATATAATTCCAGAGAAAAGCAGACGACCACCCAACATGGCTGATTCAGGCAAGAACGAGATAAACGGAGAGAAAGAAGTAAAACAAAACAGAACAACGCAGAAAAATGAAGAGGAAATGAAACGGTTAGAAAAATACACTAAAATAATCCACTTCCTCCTCATTTTATGCCCTGTCTCTTTTTTTCTTTCTGAGGCATTTTAAACTAGTTTTAATTTCACTGGTACAACCTCCTATACTCACCAATCTCTCACTTTCTTAGAAATAGAAATGTGCGTTTGTGTGTGTGAGAGAGAGAGAGAGAGAGAAGAGAGAGAGAGAGAGAGAGAGAGAGAAAGAAATATGTTGTTAATTTACGTTTTGCTCTTTTGAATATGTACTTTTATTCAATACTTATCGATCTATCTATCTATCTATCTATCTATCTACATATATAGACAGACTATCTATCTATATATGTATATGTCTTACATGAAACGAAGTACTACTTACAGACTATAATCATTTGTCTGGACAAGAAGAGGACAATGGTAAAAGGGTCTAAACACACACACACACACACACACAAAATAAATAAAAAGAAATGTTCGCCGATGCGTGAAGAATTTCAGAGGAAAAGATTAGATGGAAATGGCAATGAACATATACTGGTCATGCATCATGATGAATGGATATTTCTAAAGGGGTTGGTGAGGGTGGGTAGAGATATTTATATCAATATGTGCATGCAGAAATAAACGGTATACGCAGGCCCACACAGAAATCGGCAGAGGTACTGACTTTTAAAGCATGTCCGTGTATGTGTGCATGCGTATACATACATACATATGATATATATATATATATATTACTTGTTTCAGTCATTAAACGACGGCCATGCAGCAGCAGTACCATCCTGAAGACTTTTACCAGAACGAATCGACCCCAGTACTTACTTCATGTAAAGCTGATACTTATTCTATGGGACGTAAACTCACCAACACCGTTAGGGACAAACACAGACACCGTAATACATGAACACACAAACACCCGCCCACCCATACCATCCACCACCCGTATATATTATATATCCATTGATACTTCACCTTTTGAAACATTGGCGTTTCGTTCAATATCCTTAAACAACCCTTATTCAAGGACTGTTTGAGTGGGATGGGCTACACGACCTGAAGAAAATTCTAACTGCAAGGTCATGCGCTGTTTTTCTTGATAGGAGAACACCATATCGCGCACATATGGTTGTGATGCATGTGATTGGTGTACCCTTATCAGACGGGTAGTCATGATGGGTACATTGGGTTTCATTTTCTTGTATCCTAGTGTCAGTTTTATAGTATGCACTGCTCTCTCACTCGATAACAATAGTAATAATAATAATAATAATTATTATTATTATTTGGAAGGGAGAGTAAAAGTCGATTACATTGACCCAGTCCTTGACTGGTACTTATTTCATGGACCCCGAAAGGATGAAAGAAAAATCGACCGCGGCGGAAGATGAACTCAGAAAGTATAGGGCAAAAAGAAATCCCGCAAAGGAGCTGGATTTAGTGAATTCTGTGGCCCTTAGAATTATAAGTTATTTACCCCAGGAGGAATGAAAGTCTATGCTTCCTTGCCGGCACTTAATAGAGAACGCGAATAGCTGGAATAAATATTTAAAGGCTTTAACGAATTTGCCAATCTATAGCCCTAGCAACAACAACAACAACACACACAACAACCGCAACAACAAGAGCAATAATTCAGAATCCGTGAAACAACAACATCAACAACAATAACAAGTATGATCATGTAATAACGTGTGGCGAAATGGCGGAGGATCTTTCAGATGTTTTGCCACATTATATTACATAATAGCCACAAACACTGATTCGCGAAGTTCTTGAAGTTCTTCCGTTGGTATTGCAATATTCTTTAATAAAGCAGATATTGAAAGAATCACAGAGATTCTCCTATCAAAGAACCGTTGAAAGAATTATGATGGAATAAAATTACGGTTCTTTTGCCGTGGGGAAAGGTGGGGAGAGAGAATGCGTCCATTCTGAGAGTTTGTTTAATATCAAAGGATTGTGTTTGAGCGGACAAAGAAAGCAGAAGGAGAGGAAGAGGGGTGGGAGTCGGGGAGAAAGATAAAGAGATAGACAGAGAAACAGTGCTTGGGTTAGAGAGAGAGAAAGAGAGGGAGAGAGAGAATCGGGAAAGGAGATATTGAAGTAGACATGTTGAACGATAGACATTCTCACACACACTCAGTTGCACATACATCGAATTACACTTGCATAACATAATAACATAAACGCACGCACA
>NC_043019.1:9227852-9285352 GCF_006345805.1 Octopus sinensis | reverse complement strand
ATATATATATATAATATTATATAATATATATGTTATCTAAGTATTTGTGTTTGTGTGTATATGCGTGTATAATATCTATATATGTATTATATATATTATAATATTGTATACATACATACATACATGTGTATATATTATATATAATAATATATATATATATATATAAATGATAATGTTTTTTTTTTGTATACACCACACACACAGACACAATTTTGATTGTGTATATCTATGCATATTCCTGTTCGTATACTGACAGATAGAAATTTATACATACATAACCACACACAAGTATACGTATGATGCATGTGGATACGTATCTATGAGTTTATGTAATATGCAATAACGTATCATATATATTTATATTCATATAAGTGTATACAGCGTTCTAGTATTCCCCGTGCATTGTGAATTTATTTAGAGTGCGCAGAGCGGTGAATTAAGAGTCTGCGAGTGACAATTAAACAGTGAGCCACGGCCGGAAATCTACCGACGGATTTCTCTTTCATTCAGCTTTTATAGACCCCCCACCCACCACTTTCACATTTTTTACAATTAAGTGCACATAACCATTTATATACGCTCATATCTATCTCTCTATGTATCTATCTATGTATCTTTCTGTGTATCTATCTATCTATCTATCTATCTACTTACCTACCTATCAGTGTGTTTGTCTCTGCACCTGCTAACTTGTTTCTCTGTCTCTTTATGTATATATACATACCTATATACATACCTATATACATACCTATATACATACCTATATACATATATATTTATGCATACATGCATGCACACACATACACATATGTATATACTAACTGAATCTATACAGTAGGGTTTATTTCCAGTTCCCTTTCGCATTTCCCTGTTTCATGTCCTACCCCGTCCCCTATTCATCTCTCGTTTTAGTTCCGCTCCTATTCGTATCCCCTAATCCTATGTCAATATATAAATTTTAGAATCAGTCAGGTGTAATTAAACCATTTAATATTTTATTCACCTTTATGATAATAGTTTACTGCTAAAAATAGGTATTACAGACTATTAATACGATTTGTGGGTGAATAAGGAATCTCTATATTATTTTAACAAGTGAATATGCATCTGAGTAAAATAAATGAGTTGAACGGTAATACGGAGAAAGAAGGGGGGTTATTCCCAGTTCCCGTTTACCATTGCACTGTCCCATGTCCTATCCCGTGTCCCGTTTACCATTGCACTGTCCCATGTCCTATCCCATGTCCCGTTTACCATTGCACTGTCCCATGTCCTATCCCGTGTCCCGTTTACCATTGCACTGTCCCATGTCCTATCCCATGTCCCGTTTACCATTGCACTGTCCCATGTCCTATCCTGTGTCCCGTTTACCATTGCACTGTCCCATGTCCTATCCCGTGTCCCGTTTACCATTGCACTGTCCCATGTCCTATCCCATGTCCCGTTTACCATTGCACTGTCCCATGTCCTATCCCGTGTCCCGTTTACCATTGCACTGTCCCATGTCCTATCCCGTGTCCCGTTTACCATTGCACTGTCCCATTCCTATCCCGTGTTCCGTTTACCATTGCACTGTCCCATGTCCTATCCCGTGTCCCGTTTACCATTGCACTGTCCCATGTCCTATCCCTGCAGACACGAACCGTTGAGATGGCAGAGCCATTGGCGCGCCGGGAAAAATACAGCACTTGCTCTTTCTCTACGTTCAGTTTCAAATTCCGCCGACGTCGACTTTGCCTTTCATCAATTCGGGAGCGATAAAATAAGTAATCGACATGTATCCTCTTTCGAAATGGCTGGCCTTGTACCGCCATTTGAAATGATTATGTACGAGGTCCATGCCGATCTCTCTCTCTCTCTCTCTCACCTTCTTTGTGTCATTTACTAGTTTCAGTCATTTGACTGCGTCCATGATGGAGCATCATTTTGAGACGTGAAGATACTAACACCGGTTATGAAGCGGTGGTGGGGGGACAAACGCAGACATAAAAGCACCCACTCTTAAGCATTTACACACACATATACGAAGGGCTTCTTTCCGTTTCTGTCTGCCAAATCCAGTCACAAGGCTTTAGTCGGCACCAGGCAATAGCAGAAGAGATTTGCCCGTGATGCCATGCAGTAGGAACGAACCTGGAACCATGTGGTTGAGAACACACACATATACAGTTATATATGTACATATGTATGTGTGTGTGTGTATATATATATATATATATATATATATATATATTGGAAGGTTTGGAGATGATGTACGGTATTATCTATTAGAAGAAATGAGGTAATCAGAAGATCGGATGGTTTATATTACAGATACTTATTTATATATACA
This sequence comes from Octopus sinensis, assembly GCF_006345805.1. NCBI lineage: Eukaryota > Metazoa > Mollusca > Cephalopoda > Octopoda > Octopodidae > Octopus > Octopus sinensis. Next base: position 9,283,020 of record NC_043019.1, on the reverse strand, counting down.
TTTTTTTATATATATATATCATATCACTTAGATATCTAAGTGATATGATATATATATATAAAAAATGTAATATATAAATAAGTATCTGTAAATATAAACCATCCGATCTTCTGATTACCTCATTTCTTCTAACATATATATATAATATATATAATATATATATATAGCATATATATATATATATAATAGATATATATATATATATTGCATAAATATATGTATGTATGTGTGTATATATATGTGCATGAATGTATGTACGGTGTGTTTGTAAATATACCTCTATCTATGTGTATCTACACACACGCGCGCGCACACGCACACACGCATTATCCTAACGGTTGATGTTTAGCTTATTTTTATTCGCCAGTTTCTCTCCTGGCGATGGACATCGATATTCGACTATTCTAATGCTGCCTCTTCTCTACAGACGATGGTTAAACTAAGAGATATTTTATTGGTTGATCTCCAGTTTAGAGTTTGTTATGATGCTTGTTGTTGTTGTTGTTGTTGCTGATCTGACTCACGTTCCACTTCTGTTCACTGTGGTTGTGAGTACGTTTGATATAATTGCCATGTGACTGTCTCCTTGTCTTGTTGCTATCCCATTAGCAGCTTCCCAGGGATGTTTACTACGAGTTTGGTTTAGACACTCACGGGTGCCCAGACCCCACCGTTACTTTCGACTTTTCGGAAAAAGCAGGAAAAACATCCCCGCAAACACTCACGTAATAAAGGCGACCCGTAGCGGAATTGAAACTAGACCCATGTCGATGCGACAGCAACGCGTTCACGCTGTGTATGTGTATCTATAAATATGTACATATGTATATGTGTATACATACACACATAATATACACACACACACATAATATACATGTATGTATGTATGTATGTATGTATGTATGTATGTATGTATGTATGTATATGCAACATGCACTGCTATACAGATATGTCTTTACGCATATTTATTTCCTAACTAGATACCTGCTTGCTTCCTATCTGTCTACATACAAACACATATACATACTATTTAGTTATACGTGTGTGTGTATTTGTGTTTTGTGAGTGTGTAGACACTCACACACATACTCACATACACACACATATATATATATATATGTATGCATGCATATATGTATAAGATAGACACACTATATTCCTATATCTATCCATCCATCTCATTAGACAGACACAGACAGACAGACAGACAGACAGACAGACAGACAGACAGATAGATAGATAGATAGATAGATAGATAGATAGAAAGATAGATAGATGGAGATAGAAAGTCAGAGAGTGATACACACAGCGATAGAGACAATGAAAGAAGCAGACAAACGTGACAGTTGTGAAAATATTACAGATGTCTGATCGTTATTATTTTGATAAATGTCTACAGATATAAATATGTGCGTGTGTGTATTACAGTATATACGAGTGTGTTTATGTATACAACTATGGAAAGAGAGAGAGAGAGAAGTGAGCGTACATATGTACGTAACTATCTGTCAATGGATATACATGTCTACGTGTGTTTCTGTATATAATACACTCGCGCATATACGCACAAGTATGTATATTTAGACTTCATTAGTAACAAATACATATATGTCTACATAACATACACGCGCACACACACATATATATTCACCCCCCACCCACACACATATATGCTCGTATGTAGGCATATGCTTACGTATATATATGCGCATAGCTAGTGAATAGAGACATAAGTATACACACACACACACACATGTATAGACACACTCGTCACATAATGTCTATGCGTTTGTGTTTGTCCAATTCTCTTAACATCTCTTTTGTTCAGAATCATTTTCACGTCGTTTTTATCTCTTTGAACAGCTTGTTATTCTTAATATCACTTTAGATTCTCTCTCTCTCTCTCTCATATATATATATATATATATATATATATATATCTGTATCTCTCTCACACAAACATTCACTCACTATTTCTTTCTATGTTTCTTTCTCTCTCGATCATTTTCATTCTTTATGTTTGTGCGTGTGTGTGTGTGTGTGTGTGTGCGTTGGTGTGTGTGTGTGTGTGTGTGTGTGTGTGTGTGTGTGTTGGTATGCGTTTCTGTTTACAAGAAAGAAAACGTATTTGATTGAATATAATCTATTCTCTTCAAAATCGATTGATGACTCATTTTGTTGATACTCGAAGTTTCCTGCCCACCACATCGAACCTGTACGATGGCTTTGGCATTGTTTGGGGAATGAGTGAAGCTGTGTCCTGCACACATCACCTACGCCGTTTCTCATTTTCCCATGCCATTTTGACAAACATGATGCCGGTCAGAAAATATTGTCAGCTGATTACCACGTTGCACTGGAAATCACCTAATTTTGACCTTTAGTTATCAAAGGACAACTACTTCGATGCTTAGGCTTAATGGCCATTGAGTTGTGAAGGCAAGCTTTCATCTGCCATATTTTACAAAGTTGCTGCTTTTCAAATACGTTGTTTTCCTTTACACAGAAGTCTTTCATACATAATGTCACACGTTCGGTCACGTGAGCCGGCTTGATCGTGGCAACATCGAACATCTCTTCAACATGAAAACATGGCCACGTAGCGTATTGCACTATAAATACAGATACAAACGAACTCATTTCACAAATAAAAATGGACGCTATCACGGCGTCGTCGTATCATCATAAGTTAACCTTACATTAATTTCGAAAACCAGAAAGCCAATCTTCTCTTTGCAGGATAATCGATCATTCAAAGGTGAACTTGTAATACTCGGCCAGTGCATTCTAGACGAAATTAATCTCAAAATTAAATTTACTAAGAGACTAAAGATAATGGAACCGCATCAGCATTATTATGAAGTTGTTTAACCACATGGACGATAAAGAATAATGCTGATTCTTCAAATTCTATGTTGTACACTTTTATCTGTCAAACTTGGAATTATTTCTTCCGAAAGTCCTAAATCTTTCGAGAGAATTTAACAGATTTAGCTACCAAGATTTCAAGATACTAATAAACTCTACGAAGTCAGTGTTGTACTGCGATGATTTCCACCAAATGAAAAATGATGATATCTCTTTGTTCCAACTTTTAATTGGAAGTAAATCGAGATAAAGTTGAATAAAAAGACCTCCTCGAATTTTTCATCTTCGACCTCTCTCTGAAAATGTACGAAACTCATTGTTTTTTGCGATACATAAAGTGACGGCTTGTAATTATCACAGAATACGAATTGTTCTCCCACCACCCATCAACCGATCTGCAAATAATAGGTATACCTCAGATGTTTAATAAAACATATCTATCACCGCGAACTTAACAATAACCTTATCACCCAAGCATGGCACCATACTTAGTCTCCCGATTATACAAGAATTACAGAAACCTGAACGAACCGACTGTATACGCGCACAAAACGACGGCCATTCTTATATAATAAGAGAAACTTCCGATCTGTGGTGGGGAGCGAATGAGGGCGCTTCGCAGGATTATGGATTAGCACTGGTCGGATTTCGTATCCAAATAATGACTGATTCAAGAGCGTCAGCTCAGACTGTTCGGCCATCTTGCCTGATTTTCCGTTTACTGCGTTCTCCCTTCACTGATGATCCGGCTGGGTTGAAGGTTTGTGTGGGTCGACCACATGCCACGTGGTCAAGGCAGATGAGGAGAAAATGGCATCGCGGAAATGCATACACACACACACACACACGCACACAGGGACTCACATATACCGCCATATACACAATCCCACGCACACACACATACACAAACGTGCACACACACACACACACAATATCAACAGACACAAAGGTCACTCACACAAACACATAAACAGCCAGCACCACTCACACAACACATACACTCAAGCTATTACACACACATACACACACTTGTGTGCACGTACATACCCACACACAGATACCTCCTCCTCTTACACTCTTAGAAAGAACATTTTCTTCACCCATTCCATTCCGGTCATTTCAAAATGTAACCACAGCTGAATCGTTGGCGATTTCTTTCCCCCGTCTTCCTTATATATATATATACATGGTCCCGGGTTCAGTCCCACGCAGCAAGCTACTTACCACACAGCCACTCCTGGGCCTATAATTTATATATATATATATAATATATATATATATATATCAATGCAGAATTAGGTAGCGAAAAAGGTAGAAACCAGTTGACAGAGAAGTGAATTCAGTCTCTAGTAATTATATATATAAAAAGTGAGAGAGAGAGAGAGGTGAGACTGTGAGTGGGCGAGAGAGAGAGAGAGAGAGAGAGAGAGAGAGAGGGAGAGAGAGAGAGAAACAGTTTAAGAATGAAAAAAAAAAGGATATTAGTGAACAGTGAAGTAGAATGGCCAAAGATATAAAATATTTCTCGACAGGTATGTACAAAGTAGATAGGTTACCATGGCAACAACATCCGCATTATATGACACCACTAATTAACTGTAAAATGGTTGTCCAGACATTCTCGTTTGAAGTCGGATCTGTAGACCGGCTAATTGTGTGAGTTATGTAGAGAGAGTCGGACTAGACTCGTTATCTATTTACTCTCCGGTTATTGTTGATGTTGTTGCTGTTGTCGCCGTCCTCATCAGGCTGCTGCTGCTGCTGCTACTACTACTACTACTACTACTACACTACTACTACTACTACTACTACTACTACTACTACTACTACTACTACTACTACTACTACTGCTGCTGCTGGTTAATATTTTTATTGTGATTCTTTCTGTGGTCTTCAGATTCTGGTTGCGTGATTTCACTGCGACACAGTGCGCGGCTCAGGTTGCAGTGTGCAATGCACGAGATGTTTGTCCATCGAAGTGAACCTATTCTATGTAATACACTCACATTCACACATTCACACAGACAGACACGCACACAAGTATATAATACATTCATATATAGTGTGTGTGAGTGTGTGTGCATACATTCAGGTATATATATATATAAATATAATTATATGTGTTTGTGTGTGTGTGTGTGTGTGCATACATTCAGGTATATATATATATATATATATATATATATATATATATGTGTGTGTGTGTGTGTGTGTTGTGTGTGTGTGTGTGTTGTGTGTGTGTGTGTGTGTGCATACATTCAGGTATATATATATATGTGTGTGTGTGTGTGTGTGTGTGTGTGTGTGTGTGTGTGTGTGTGTGTGCATACATTCAGGTATATATATATATATATATATATGTAAAAGTAAAAAAATATACAAACTGGGACAAGAACGTGAAACATTTAGAAGTCGACACAAAAAACACGACGGGACATTCGAAGCCTTCAGTGTGTGTGTGTGTGTATACATTCATGTATATATGTTTTATCGGCAGAAGTTACAAACCGACTCAAGAAGCGACAGATTTGTCCATGGCACTAAAATTACGTATACTAATCTACAATTATATATGCGCGCGCATGTACGCGTGTGCTTGTGTGTATGATGTGCACAGCAATGGTATTTTGCGTATGTTTTTATCCGTCTGTAAGTCTTCGCGCTTTTCCTTTCTTAGTCATATTGCAACGAACGATTTCAAAGAAAAGTGATATTTCTTCACTTTTCTGTTCTTACCCCGATCGAACCACAACTCTTCCCCGTTAACGTACTCACCTGGCAACGAGAGGCAGAAATAATGATCCTCAAACACATAGTTCGGTAATTACTAGAAATAAAATCAAATGAATAGAAATGCTGTACGGTTGAGTGCAATTTTGAAAGAAAAGTAGGAGACATTTCTCTAATCATTACTGATATTGAAGATCAGGATTTTGACGAGGATTTTATTAATATCAAGAACGGTAATAGTACGAACCACATCAAAGCACGTATATACGTATATACAAGCTTTTTCAAACGAAGCTAATTTCGTTTGTTTTGAAGAGAACAATTTTAGCGGAAGGCTAGCCTTTCATTTTGCAAATGTGATTCACAACTGACGACATTTAGATATGAACTTTAAACAAAGCAAAGGTAAGGTGGCAGTACTACGTTACAAAAACAAGTGCGTTTCTACCAGAAGATGTTTCACAGATGAGAGATGATACTGAAATACGATGTACATGGCGAAAGTTACAGAAGTATTGTCTGCGTTTTCCACATTAAGTGTAGAAAGCCTTTGCAGAGATATGGGCTGAGATATCTTCCACAGAGTGAGGAAAGATATATTGTACTGTTTTTATAACTCCGATTAAACAAAGGAAAACCTGTTAGTTTGTCATACGCCTGTCCATACACTGACCCTAGATTATTTGGAACCAAGAAATGGGTTGAAAGACATAACATACCAGATTACTTGATTACTCGAGCAGAAAAACAAGGGCAAAAGGTTAACATTGATGTGGCTTTTGGCGATATTTGTAAGGATGGAGTTCTTACTGATATACAAATCCTGATGATTTCTGAAAAATCACAAAATGATTCTGGTGTTGGGCCCTATAACATATGCTGAGAGATTGGCTTTGCGACCAAATGTTCAGAGCAGAATGCCATCTTATAATGCAAATAGCACTAAAGGCAATTTAAGGGTTTCACTTCAGAAGAGCTGCAGATGCTACAAAAGGAAGGACAGCAACTGTAAGCACCGACAATTGTAACTCTAGAAACGTAGGAGAGGTCGTCTCGCTCTCATTTCTAACAGCTGGTCAAGAAGTTGTCCACTTCCTACAAATGCAGCCCGTAACATCTCTCCATCATCTGACAGCAATGACGGGTGGATGGGAAACATGTAGGTGGTGCCCAGTTAGCACTAAGCCTGGTAGCACTGCTCCTTGCCAGACACTGAATCTCCTGATCCACAACCACCTTGAGGTAACTTCCAATATTTCCACAGCCAACCTGATGGCCCTCCATCAACGGGTCTCTGTGATTCCAAGCATGTTGTAAATTCTGCAGAGGGATTGAACTGTAAATCCTCTGTATTGCACCTTGATAGGATTGCATTTCGCTTGCCACCCATAGTTTTGGCATAACTTCACCAGCTCAGTACGTTTCCTTGTCTTCGCCTCCTTGAATTGGTCCTCCCACGAAATGGCGAATTCTAACAAAACAACTTCCCCGGATGCTTCTGAGATCAGCACCATAATCGGTCATTGTTGTGTTGCGACGACAGCTTCGGGTTCTTCATCTGCTTCATCCGATCGACTTTTAGCTCCCAGTCTTTTGATATTGCAAGTAGGTCCAGGGAGGTTGGCCTAGCAAATCGCATACTCTTCACACCAAGCTTGAAAAAGGTGAGAAACCTGTTTGATGGGTGGCGGGGTTTGCAATGGCTAATCCGACTTCGGATGGTGTCAGCTATGACCTTCAAATCTTGGTAGAACCCTTCCTTCCCCCGGGGTATCTGGACAGTTAGTGAACATGTGCTCCAAGGATCCTCTTCTCGAGCACAAACAAGGGACAAGGCTTTCTCAGCAAAGCAATTTGTATGGTCTCGCTAGGCCATTGTAAGCTGTTTGAATTCAGAAATTTATCTGGTGGGGTCCCGCTCTCCAAAGACCAAGTCATGAGAATTCGTGTGCGTCTGCCTGGTTCTCTCACATCTCATCGCCATACACTTGCTGGTTCATTCCTGTTCGATTGAAGCCGGCAATTTTTTCCCGATAAGTGCCTTCCTGTTCTTTCCTAGCACCTTTCCACCGAGGTGCTGTGGTACTGTACAGACTAACAGTTCCACGAGGTACAACACCCACCAGTGCTCTGTATATAAGCTGCGACTCCGAAGCATTCACAACCTCCACTTCCATCCTATTCTGATCTTAATAACTTGAGACTTTAGGGTTGTATTGCGACATCTAACACCACAAATTCTTATCTCAGCCAGCAAATGGAAGGTTTCAGCTTGTTAATCATACCATATGCAGGGCGGTGCTGCTCAGTTACTGCGTAAGTCCAAGCTATTTCCTCAAGACCTTAATGACTTTCCTCTCATATACCAAGAGGATCCAAAGAATCCGTGGCAGGATGTCATGCTGGAAAATCCAGGCTTTAAAGTTGCAAAGAAGACCTGACTTGTCCATTGTGCATAGATAGGTCTTCAATCCTTTGTTGGTTTTATAGACGGATGATGTCTATCTCAAGCTGCTATCAAACACCTCTCTCGTTTGGCTCTCTCGTTTGGCTCTCCCCTAATTTCTCAGTGACGGAGAGCATCTGGATGCTACCAGCCAAAAAATGTAAACCTGAATCGAACTTTGCCTTTCTTCATTAAAAAATTAACTCATGCGAGCACAAGTCCCCAATATCTCAAGCCTCTTTAGGGCCCACCTTTCCCTCATGACTGATGTTGTTGTTACTGTAAGATCCGCCATAAAAGCCTCAATAGGAAGGTGCCACAAACCAGACATAGTGAGTGGGCCTCTATACCTCACTTCCCGTTGTCTTTACCAATATTTTCATTGCAAGGATATAAAGAATCATCCCTGAAATGGTACATCCAATGGTAACGTGCTTCTCGTGGTTCTGCCACTCTAACGTTTTGGAAGTAACAGAGACTGTCACACTGAAGCTGTCCAGAATGGGACCTCTGAAACAGTCTGCGACATGGTGCCTGATCAGAGCCTCTTCAACCAGCTATGAAAAACATAAATACAAACACATATATATAAATATAATCACATGCATATATGCGTATCTCTATAAATCAGTCTGTCCAAACGAACAGCGAAAGAAATTTGCTTTTCGCTATGTCTTTACATTAGGTATGATACGCTGATGGCTAATTTGATTTAATACTGCTTCTGTTGCATATACACACACACACACACACACACACACACACACACGTGAGTTTAGATACGTATGTGCATGTGTGTGTGTGTGCGTGCGTTTGAGTGTTAGTACGCATTTAAGAAAAAACAAACGAGACGCAGATATAATGCAGTAATTACACAAAACCCAAAGTCGATGCCACACACGCCATTTTGTGTCAAAATTTCATTCTGGCGCTATAGACTTAAAACAACACATAAATACACACACACACACACACACACACACACATACACGCTTTCTCTCTCACACACATGCATACACACAAACGTAAACACACACACATACATACATATAAAATTCAAAACTAAATAAAAGGAAACTGCATATACACAAACACAAACAGTGACACAAACATAAATACACACACACACACATGCACACACACATACACACACGCACACACACGCACGCACACACACATACACACACGCACACACACACATGCACACACAGGGGTGTTTTCATTTTGTTAGAAAAAGAAAACAAATATGTTTTCTGTTTTGTTTTTGCCATCTTCTCAAGAACTCTCAGTCTTTATCACTTCCGGTAAAATTCAGTGCTTCCGGTGAAATTGTTCTCTCAATTACATCCCCTCCTGCCATTTCGCTCCGTTTAGAATGTTCGGAAGAAGTTGTCTTCTCTTGTATTGTCTTCGTCTAAGTGGTTTCCTCGTATTAGGAACAGCGTAATTAGAAATTCTTAAATTAGCTTTTGGCTTGGAATAAACAACACAAACAGCATAAAACAATGGATTGTTAAAGAAAAGTCAGAGAGGGTCAGAAGTTTAAAGAGCCACGGCGGTCGGTCGGTGGGGAGTGAGGCGAAAATATCAATGACGGCTTTAAACTTTCAGAAATATTTAACACACGACATTCGTTTATTCAGTTATTCCTTACGTTTTCATTGCGCCCATGCTGGTGCACAGTTCCAGTATATTTTTTTGTTCATTCAATTTTGTACAATACAATAATTTATATCAGTTATTTTATCCATTTTGATTGAGAATGAAAGACTAGAAGGCAACTTCGTGTAAAGAACCGGATAGATAGACATCATTCGGTATTTTGCTTCAATCCATCGATTTTATCAGTCAGTGTCTATATATACAAACATCTATACATACAATGACACACACATGTATAAATACATATTCATTCAAAAATATAAATACAAACATACGTACGTATATATATATATATATATATATAACCTATATAGCGCCTTTATAAACAAGTTTAATTTAGTTGTTTCTGCGTAGATTGAAAAGATCATGAACAACCATAATCAGTTTTCGAAACTTATTGAATTCTCATCAGAGGTTTCTGGTGTCCTTTGCATCCCTGGTCACTTTTAGTGACAGGGAATTATATATATATATGTATGTATGTATGTATGTATGTATATATATATCTGGCATATCCCGCGGTTACGACGATGGGTGTTCCAGTTGATCTCACTGGCAATACACTTTGCTCGAGAAATTAACGTGCAAGTGGCTGAGTACTCCGCAGACAGGCGTACATTCAACAGAGTTCTCATGGAGATCAAGCGTGGCACAGGATGAGTGGAGTGGAGCAATGTGAAAATGAAGAGTCTTGCTCAAGAACAGGTCACGCTACAGGGAATCGAACTCGCGATCTTTGCAGAGTATCCTAACCAATGAGACACACGCCTTCGCACACCACACGCGCGCGCTCACACACACACACACACATGTAGATATGAGTGTATGCATATACATAAATTTTTACACATACCCACACGTGTATGTAAATATGCATATATGTGGATATAAACATGTATGTATATATATATATATGTATATATATGTGTGTGTGTACGTGTATAAATATGTATGCCTATCCATCTATATATATCCACCTACATGCATATGTATCTATATATCTAAGTATATGTGAGTGTGTGTATGCGTGTGTATACGTGTGTGTGCGCATGTGTGTATACGTATACTTATCTATAAGATATATAAAAGCAAAGTAGCTAGTTCTAGACTCTAATGGCGAGTAATAAAACAGTCGACAACTGACGAGGAGTTATCTTCTTTTGCTATTTTGTCCTGTACATAATGTGTATTTTTTTATTATTTATAATTGAACGCCAAGCAGCCGCAGCCATGTCCACAGTATGATCTTATCTATCTATCTATCTATCTATCTATCATTTTTTCCTTTCTTTCTTTTTTTCTTTCCCTTTTACGATCCCTTTTGATCGAAAAGCTACCATACTTTTGTTTTTTTTCTTTTTTCCCCATAAAGAAAAGCTCTACTTTGTAATCTGTCCCGTCTGGGTGCAGCCGTGTGTGGCTAATAAAGAAACATATCTATCTATCTATACATATGTACAGAAAGATGTATATTTTTAAGTCTCTACACACATACATACATATAAATCTATCTATGTATCTATCTATCAATCAATATGAGAATGGGCAGGTAATTAACAAGGTAGACAGACAGCTAGTTAACTACAGTTATTCGTTAATTAGGTCGCTGCTCAAACTGGTCGGCAGAGTCACAGCTTGAAGTGTACAAGAGATTAACGGACTAATTAATCTGAACAGTCATTGATATAGAAACCATGAAACACATCTCGGAGATGGTTCAGACGTACTGTAGGGAATATATGTATGTGTGTGTGTGTGTATAGCGAGGGGAGGGAGGTAGGGAGGTTATCACACGTATTACTGATATGTGAGATTGATGATAACAGAGACTTTTCAGAATATAGCATTTCAAGAACATAAAATTAGTGTTATCGTCAATTAGATAAAGAGAGAGAGAGAGAGAGAGAGAGAGAGAGAGGGGAGAGAGAGCAAGAAACACGTTTGTACAGACACACACACAATCAGGCACACCCTCTCATACAGCCAAACACACACGCGCCGCACATCGATACATGTATATTTGTATTCAAATTGTCGATCGATCCGTCTGATTGTTTTCTCATCTATCTATCTATCTATATATATATATATATATATATGTACATCTATCTATCTGTCTGTCCATCTATCTTTACCTACCTATCTATCTATCTATCTTTATCTATCTATCAACCTAGCCCCCCCCCCGTCTCTCTCTCGTAACCAATCTATCTTTTCGCAGATCGTCTTGTTGACATAAAGTAATGAACCGCCCACGTGCAGACATAAACACACACATACGACCACACGAACACGCATATACCAAACTATATACTTTATGCATATAAGCATGCATATATATGTACCTACCAACATACGTACATTCATACATACATACATACGCACAAACATACATGTATATACTTATACATACGTACACACACACACACAGAAATACACAAACACACTTATATGTGTGTGTGTGTTAACATTTATATATATACATTCTTTAAAATATATAACGTGTGTGTGTGTGTGTGTGTGTGTGAGAGAGAGAGAGAGAGAGTGTGTGTGTATGTTTGCTAACATATATATTTATGTATACGTACTTAAACGTTTGATTCTGCATATGTGAAATATGAAATTAAGGGAAATGATGAGGTTGGCTTTGATTTAGAGAATAAAAGAATTGACGAAGAATACGGCGGCGCATTAATTTTAGAAAAGTAGGCAGCATTGTTGTTTGTGTGAATAACTTGTGAAAGAGACGATGCGATGATTGATAACGAGTGGTGTATTATTGTCGTTGTTGTTGCTGTTATGTGTGTCAACATAATTCTATTTTGACAGACATAAAAAGACGCCTCTTTGCTTTTAAGGAAAAAGGCAAAACATACGTCAAAGAAAATAGATTCAGAGACTGATTTTCGTGTGCACACATCCATCCATACATGCATAGATGTATATATACGTACATACATAGATGCATACATACATGCATACATACATACATAGATGCATACATACATACATACATGCATACATAGATGCATACATACATACATACATACATACATAGATACAAAGAAAATACGCTAAATTGTTGAGAAATCTACATTTAATTTATCCAGATTACCAGTTCAGGTTTGTACCTGTAATTACTGGGGCCCGGGGATATGTAACTCACTGCCTAAATACCAAGCTTGAGAAATTAATCTTCTCAAAACCAGAAAGGAGAAAGCTGACTCGAAAACTACAGATCCAATGCATCACTGGAACTGTAATGATCTGTAAAACTTGAGCAAGGTACTTTAATTAAAGTTGCTCCAGTCCATTCGGATGGCAAAACTGAGAATTACCTGGAATTCAAAATGCCAACCTTCGTCTCATTCTGTGTCTCCCCGATAACTACATAAAGGGTCCGCGTGTCTGTGGAGTTCCCAGCCATTTGTACGTTAATTTAACGAGCAGGCTGTTCATCGGATCAACGAGAATCCTCTACCTCGCAACCAACGGAGCTCCATTTACATAAACCTATGTTTACAAACATTTAAGATCCAATCAATACTCTCTAGTAGAATGAGGACTAAGGAAAAGTGTTTTTTGTAATGATGTTTGAGGTTCGGCTTTTCAAGCTCTGTATATGATGTCCTTGGCAGGGTTCTCCTTTGGTTGGTGCATCAATATAAATGATAAATGTGGTGTTGTCAAACAGGATAACTGGTTGTGTAGTAAAGGAAAATAAAGGACTGGAGGAAGGTATATGCTTGTAGTTTGAAGTTTGGGGATGGTGGAGACAGTTTTTCTGGTTTGATAAGAAAGTTGGTCATTGATTGTTTGTATATAATACAGCTTTCTCCTATTTTAACGTTCATAGAAGAATATTTATTGATAATACTGATTGAATTTGTTAGAGATTACAGTTAGAATGAATGCTAAAAGATTTCTTTAAGAAATAATAAATTGAGTTCTTTTTATGTTGGTATAAATGACTTATTGGAGAATTCTGATATGTTTCTAACTGAAGGTATCTATGGGAAAGGTTTCTCTAATGAAATGTAAACATATAAATACACAATTATACCTCCGCACCCCCCCCATATATATATATATATATATATATATATATATAGATAGATAGATATATAATCTAAAGAATGACTGGAATGAACAGCTCACCTGTACATTTATGACTTTACAATTTGTGGCATATAAATTTTTGTGTGGCTGCATATCTTTTGTCGGTGACAAAGTGTGCCGCCTAGATATGGAAGCAAGAATAATGTTCGTAAGAATTCTACGTCAATAAGGAAACATTGTGTGGGACATCATATTTCTGACACCATAATCATATCATAACTACGAAGAAAGTATATCGGAAATTTCAGAATGAAGTCAATTCTGAAAATTCGTCACCAATATCGACAACGAATTTGCTTTTCGTTTATTGGTAAAGTTATTGCTAACAATCTATGCATGGCCTCCACCTATTCCACATACTTAGGCGGAGAAAAACTAAATTAATATTTTTTTCTTGATAATGGCCTTTTTATAGCCGAAATATTAAATTATAAATCAGCAGTTTCAAACCTGTGCTGTCGAATACAATCCTTTATTTCAGTCTTGGATTGCAAAACTGCAGAATTCTTCACAATTGTTTAGATCTTACTACTTTAATGTCGACAGATACACATATCCGGAACGCAATTCCAAAATCGTATCAGCATGATACAATATGCGAAAAATCATGCAACATCGAATTCCCAAGCAAAATCCTACTCCATGCTCTTCCGCACAGTTTCTGTCTCTTAATTCAACCGGACATCTCCTGACATTGCTACGCATAGGTGGCCTCGATCCGTGGAGCTCATGCCTGTGAAACGAATATTTTAACCCCTCTGCCATACATACATCTCCCTTTGAACACAAACACACGCACGCTCACTTGCTTGCTTTTTCCCCTTCAGCCATTTTTCTTTGGTAATAATAATAAACTTTCTAAAGTCTTAATCAATGTCTTTCGTCTGCGCAGACAGCAAAGTCAATGATACAGGACGGAATATTTTAACACTTTACACAATCTCTGGACAAGCTACTGCAACTGAAGGACACCTATAGACACACATATACTGACGCACGCGCACGACCATACACATGCACACAGACACACACACACACACACACACACGCGTATGTAGTGTCCACGAAGGAAACACGTAAAAAGAAGAGAAGAGAGAGTAAAAAGAAAAGCCGTGTTTACATTTGTCCGGTGGATTTGATTATAGACCGCAGCGACGGCTAATAACTTGCATAAAGTCTATAGACTTCTGTCGTGGGTTTCCATTTGCCAAAAGAAAATCACGCTGTTTAATGCTTCATTACGCCAGCCCACACACGCACACACACATTATGAGAGAGAGAGAGAGAGAGAGAGAGAGAGAGAGAGAGAGAGAAAGAGAGAGCATGAGGAAGAGATTTGTAATGTTAATCTATTTGTCTGTATGTACATATATGCTTAGCGAATCTCTGCTTTTATCCTCTGTGTCTATGTATGTGTATGTATATGTTGGTATATATGTATCTATCTATCTATGTATGGTTATATGTATGTGCCTGCATACACTTACACATTATCCACATACAATGCATCACAGAACATATAAGCTTACATCAACACACACTCATACATACATACGTATGTGTGTGCGTGTGTGTGTATGCATGTTTGTGTATGTATATCAATCTACATGGTTGCATAAACATACACATATGTGTGTATATACATAATTGAATATGAATACGTGTGTGTGTGTGTGTGTGTGTAAACGCATATGTAAACGTAATGTATTTATGTAAATATGTTAATCTCACGTTTTCTGGGGACCCTTTTCCTTTGCAAAAGCCACAAAAGGGCCAGAGACAAAAGAAGTTGTCATTTGTTGATTTTGTTCTTTTCCCCCCGCTTTTAATCCAAATTCTGTTTATCAATAGTTTTTGCCCAAATACGAAATTGTTCCTATTTCAGAAACCAAAATTACAACATGAATAAAAGCGGTGAAGTGACAGAATCGTTTGTATGCCGGACAGAATGCCTATCGGCATTTCGTCCGGCTTTAAGTTTTGAGTTCAAATTCGGCCGAGATCGACTTTGCCTAACATCCTTTCGGAATCGATAAAATAAGTACCAGTTGAGTACTGGGGTCGATGCACTCGACTTAATTCTTTCCCCAAAATTGCTGGCCTTGTGCCAAAACCTGGAACCAACGGAAATGGATGTTGCTCCGGTCTTTGGCTTTTTTTCTTTTATGTGGCTCTGTCAGTCTACTGCGCCCATGGTGGAGCACCAGCGCGAAGAGTTTAGTCGTAGAAATCGACCTCAGTACTTACTTTTTTCTCGAACTGGTATGTTACGGGGACGAAATCAAACCAATACCGGTTATCAGGCGGTAGGGGTAGGACAGAAGCAAACTTAATGAAACACGCACAAGCTTATATACGACGGGCTTCTCTACAGTTTCTGTCTGTTACTCAAGTTATTGACGTGTCCTGTGCTTATCATTGGAGCTACTTGCGCAAAGTGCCGCGCTGTGGCGCTGAACCCGAAACCACGTGGTTAACAAAGCGAGCTTCTTTAACCACACACGGTCATGTATGCGCGTGGTATCTGTTGTCGCGGTTGTGTTGCTGATGTTTAGCCCTAGGTCAACTCAGACCGACCAGTATTATTAGTCATACCAGCTATATGAGCACCATTTTTTTTAGATATCCTTTGTGGGAGATTTAGTTGCTATATCTAGCATATTGTACTGCCATGTAAAGGTCGTTTCCCTTTTGGCCCCTTTGATGGTTTAAGTGGTGTTCGCGTTGCTGCTGTTCGTTTGATATTTTTGTTATGGTTGTTGTTGCTGTTGTTGTTACGGTTTTTATTTAACCCCAGGTCAGCACTGACCAAGGAGATCGAATTCAAAACACTTTCACAGCATATCTTATCTTTTATCTTTTACATGTTTCAGTCATTAGACTGCGGCCATGCTGGGGCATCGCCTTGAAGCGTTTTTGTCGAAAGAATCGAACCAAATTAACTTGTACCTCGTAGCAGGTCAGAGTTGACGTGTTGAACTTAAACGAAATACATTCCAACCGTGACATTACCAACTTTTCTGCAGAGGTCTGGTCTACCTAGAACTACATTATCGTATGTAATCGCACTTTTAAGAGCTATAACGTTGGAAGTGAACAAGATTAGACTGTTATTTCTAGCAGATCTGGCGACCCTAATCAATAGAGCTGTAATCCCGTTGTGTTAAATTTTGTTCCGGTTGTCTGAGGTCTCTCTTCAAACTCCTCTCAGGTTAACTTTGCAGTTCATCGTGGCGGGTCCCACACGATTAATAGCGGACAATTATTCTTCACACTTTCTCTTCAAATTTCTTGTTGCCTTCTGAGAAGTGTCTGGAAAAAAAAACAACAAAAAAACTGTTGTGCTCTGGGTTAGCAGAATCGGTGGAGTGTTTGAAAAGGTACTTCACAATATTTATTTGTTGAACGTATGGTCCGAGATTAAATCTGACTGATGTCAACCTTACCTTTTATAATTCCTGGGGCGATAAAGTAAAGTACCACTCAAGTACTGGGATCGATTTAATGTACAAAATATTGCTCTGTTCCATTTCATTTTGAGCGATTTCAGGTGTGTGTGGGGGGGATTTAATCAATTATATTAATACCAGTGCTCACCTGGTAATTTATTTGACAACGTAGAAAGGATGAAAGAAAAAAAACCGACCTCAACGAAATTTGAACTCAGAATGTAAGAGACTCCAGAAATGCCTCTCATCATCTTGTTCGACGCTTTAACAATTCTCCTCGCTCGCGGCCCCAGGCATTGCGTCAGAAGATCAATGTTACACCTGCCCAGCTTTGTCAGATCAAAGGCAATAGAGTCAGAAACACTCACTTTTCGTTTTCCAAACGGCGTGTGAGCAATGGCCAAAGCGTACCAATAGTTTTAAAGTCGACTGAATCTAATTTGAGGGGCAATTGGCTGCGAGACTTGGACGCCTCTTCAAAAAGCGAAACCGTTTCCTCGTGAACTGCCAGCGAAAAACTGTTGAAAATCACCTGGTATGAGAAGGTTCTCTTTCGAGCTCACTTGCAAAGCTTCTACACACTGCTGAGGTGGGTGCAAAAGTTTGGTGAGCAGGCCACGTTGTTCGAATGCTCGATGCACTGTTTTACAGTGAACTGGCAACAGAGGAAGCGCATGCAAGGTGCAACAGAGAAAGCGCTTCAGGGACACACACAAACCTCACTGAAGAGCTTTGCCATCAATTCTAACACTTGGGAGACGAAAGCACAAGGACGCCCTGCATGGCAAAGCTGCACCAACATACGTGCCAACCCCCAACGAACATAACAGGGTGGCTGGGGTTCAAAGCAAACGGGACCTATGTAAGTCCAGAGCCAACTGCTTGGCTTCAGCCCCAACAGACCACCAGTGCCCGACCTATGGCAGAGCCTTCCGAGCACACATCGGACAGATTGACCAAAGTCGGACCCACCGCGACCCGTCTTCTTCCCACATTTGATGTCAATGACGGACGAACGAAGAACAGTATTCCTTGTGGTTCTAATGTCTTCATGAAGACTTCTTCCATTAGTCTTGAAATCAACAAGATATATCCTTTTGGTTGCAAAATAGGAAAAGTATCGCAACATCACCGGATACACTCCTCATCACAAGCGTCGTCCTCTTCTCGTGGCTGTTTGTTGTTATGACAACAGGAAATAACAATAACAATATCCGCACCAATTGTATCTATCTATCTATCTATCTATCTATCTATCTATCTATCTATCTATCTATCTATCTATCTATCTATCTACCTATCTATCTACCTATCCATCTATATCTATCTATCTATAATGAATACATAGAAACACGTCAGTCTGTGTGTGTGCACAGAAACGTACATATATATATATATATGTGTGGAGAACGAGATAAGAGAGACAATGAGGGAGACATTGAGAGAGAAAGAAGGAGCGATAGATCGATAAAGATATATATATATATATATATATATATATATATATAGAGAGAGAGAGAGAGAGAGAGGGGAGGGAGGGAGGATGGTGAGGCGGACATATTGTCGTTCTTGTGAAGTAAACATCGTCGAATGGATGGAAGAGAATCCTGTTTTGACTGCGTTGTCTGTCTGTTTGTCACTTCACTTTCTTTGAGAACAATTCTGTTCATGCTTTGTACAAGAAGACATCACAGAGTCCATCACCGCCACTCACAACACTTCACAACACGACGCCAACAACAACGACAGCAACGTTAGAAATAGAAATAAAAACGTAACAAATGACAACGGCAGCATCACCAGCATCATCATCAGCAGGCAGTCAGTCGGTCGCACTTGTTCTGCTGTGACAACAGCGATTACCACCTTCACCAACACCACGACCACCACCGTCGCCACTGAGGCTGCCGCGTCGTCGCAATCACCGCTGCCACCAACAGCAACATCATCATCATCATCATCATCATCATGCGTGTCGTCATCGTCATGTTTATCTCTCTCATAACCTTCATCATAACCGATTTCGTTTCCATCAAGCAAATCGTGGCTACAGCCATCTTTGGCAAAATGAGTTTTATGTGGAAGCACACCCACGCACGCACCCACGCACCCACACACGCACACACCCACGCACGCACGCACGCACGCACTCACGCACGCACCAACGCACGCACCCACGCACGCCCAATCGTTATAGCAAAGTGAAAATGCGACGGTTCAAGCGAAGAACATCAATGAAAACATCATCATCATCATCATCACGACAGAAAACGCCTTCTTCGAATGCTGGAAGGAGCACTTCAGACCCCTCCTCCATCACGACCCCAGCCTAACCGTTACTGCAGACAAAGCCGCAATCAGTGACACTTGCAGCCTCAATCCTTTCAGTCCCGACAATTCAGTGCCACTCTGAAAATGCTCAACAACCGCAAAACCCTTGAAATCTGCACTATCATCGAAGAGATGCACAGACACACACACACACACACACACACCACACACACACACACACACACACACACACACACACACACACGTATCTACCTGTTTATCCATATATAGATCTATATACGTATATAAACACAAATAAACATAGAAGATGCACACACACAGATGTGTATTATTAAAACAATAAGTCTAACAAAAGGCGGTTAGTTTCATTCTATAACACACCTGGGACTAATCGCAGGATTAACGTATTTATCTCTATCCAACCGTCTATCCATCTTTTTGTCTGTCTTTCTCTCCGCCTCGTTGTCTGTCTGTTTGTCTGTCTCTCTGCCTGTCTACATCCAGGATATAAAACTCTACCTTCGATGTCTGCTCCAGTGTCATGGCCTCCAGTGCACCCAGACAGGATGTGGCCATCTGCGTCTCTTGACCCTCAAAGCAATTCTGCCACCAATTTTAATTCTGTGAAGCTGAAGATTTATTTATTTCTTCTAAGCCTCGTTTGAATAAAATACAAACATTCCACTAAGTATATTCACATCAAATATGCCTATGTCCACACTGGATGGTCATTAAGCACTTTGAATTTATCGGCCTTTTGACAAATCCTTCAGAGAGTCTAAAATCACCTTCCTCACCAATGGTTGCCGGTTTAAAAGCCGACTGGCGGACCATGCAACAGACTGGGTTACATGCTTTCGAGGGGAGAGGAACAAAAGCAAACATCCAGAGCATTCTTCAAGGGAAAAATCAATCGAATCAATGCTGTCATTTGTCACCTAAACTCGTAGAAATACTCTGAGTTCCTGGAAATACGCTCTTTTGTGGTCTTTTCTTGGTTCTGTCCAAAATCAAACCTTCCAATGCTTTTCATCCGCTCAACTTTCCTCTATCGATCAGAAGCTTAGTCACTGTCGCAACCCCCGTCGAAAAAAGCTCAATCATTTTCACATATTTTGCATAAGGAAAATTCTAAATATTAATTGGCAAGATAGAAATTCCAAAACCGAAATTCTGAAGCGTGTCAGAGTTCCTTGTTTATTGCTAAGTTGAAGCTGACCCACATCTGTTGAACTGGACGCGTTGGAAGAATTTCTAACAGTGGAACAGAGTTGCGCCTATCAAATGGAAGATTAAATGAGCACTAGTGAAGTACTAGGGTCAATGTAATCGACTTAACCCCTTGCACCAAATTGATGGTCTGGTTGCAAAATTTTGTTGTTTCGTTTTATCCCATCTCCGTTCCCTACGACGACCAGAGGCAATCCAGAACGCTCGTTCCTCTTTCCGCCAAAAGTGTGAGTTCAAAGAATTTGGCAGCGCTTTCTCGCCAATAAACAATCTTGCATAACCAAGTCTACCTCCGTATCTCTCTCTTCCTTTTGTCATCTGTTTACCTATCGTTTTCATCTATCTTCTTCATCCATCTTCTCATCTATTCCTCTGTTGTCAGTTATTTTCTTAAGCAGTTTATTGATATTTTCATCTCGTATTCTTATCCTCCTGGGTGGCATGCATTGATTTATTTCAGTATTAAAGGTAGAGAAGGTATCTCTCCTAGGTGTTGTTTTCGAGCGACAGCAGCTGTAGAGAGAAACGTACTGACAGTTGGAGGCGTGTTGTTACATGTTTTCTGCTCGTCCCCAGCGATAACATTTAATAAGAAGCTGTTCGGGTTATTCTTCCTGCGCCTCAACCAGTCCTTTATCTAAATACCGTTTGGACAAAATGGAAAAAACCAAGTAAAAGGAAAAAAATTCTCCTCTGACTGAGATTGGAAATTGTTTTTAAGTTGTAAATATTCTGGGGTAAAAGTTCGTAAATGAAAAGAAAACTAGTTGCGAAAGATGTGGTAAATATAGTTTCTCACAATCGTCTTTCTGCAGTCACACACTGAAATACACACACACACACACATGTATGTATGTATGTATGTATGTATGTATGTATGTATGTATGTATGTATGTATGTATGTATGTATGTATGTGTGTGTGTATGTGTGTATGTGTGTATGTATGTATGTATGTATGTGTGTATGTATGTATGTGTGTATGTGTGTATGTGTGTATGTATGTATGTATGTATGTGTGGTGTGTGTGTGTGTGTGTGTGTATGTATGTATGTATGTGTGTGTGTGTGTGTGTGTGTGTGTAAAATAAATATACACATCAGTGTGTATATATGTATATGTATGTATGCACATACTTGTATACGCCTCGATTCTTAATGAATACTTCGAGCTTTATGCATGCATAGGCACACATCAGTGCATTTGTGACTGCAACAATACGTTTGTCGATAAAGATATCAGCGCATAGAACTAATACACATAAATCCAGCTCACCAGCCATAGACATAAATAAAACTAACTTCACACATGTCAAACAGACCACGTATACATACATGCATGCATGCATAGATTTGACTAATCTGTGTCCTTCCTATGTGTAAAGAATCCACGACTTCATTAACAAGGATTATCAAAATCCTATTCGATTAATGATATTCTCTTTATTCCAGTTCCGATAACGTGGAGAGGGGCCTTGGGGATTTAAGCTTTCTACTGTAGCCTGCGCTTGACTGAAGCCATAAAAGGGGAAGTTTGTAACTGGACACTCTGTGGAAACCAATCTCGAGCGTGTGTGTATATAATTAATGCATGCAAACATCCATACATGCACAGACACACACACTCATATATATATATATATATATATATATATATATATGTAGTATGTGTATATATGTAAGTGTATACATATGTATACATATGTATGTATATGTATATGTATATATATATGTATATGTATGTATATATATATGTATGTATATGTATGTATGTATATGTATGTATATATATGTATGTATATATATATATATGTATGTATATATATATGTAAACATATACATGTATTTATATGTATTTATATATAACTGTATATATAATAATAATAATAGTAATAATAATAATAATAACATCAACAATATCAAAGGGTAATTATATATATATATATATATATATATATATATATATACATACATATACATAGAGAGAGAGAGAGAGAGAGAGAGAGAGAGAGAGAGAGAGAGAGAGAAGAGAGAGAGAGAGAGAGACTGTCTCAAAAAATATGCATACACCATAACAGTTGCTGATGATAGCTCAATTTTAATGTGTTTTTAGCTTTGTGCCATTAGGAAGAAGTCAGGTAGTGAGGCTAATGTTTGAGCAAACGAAATTTGTGCTGAAGTGTTTCTGAACGTGGGAAAACGGAATCAATGTTCAAAGACAGGTCAGCAAAGAGCAACAAACAGATAAACCTGCGTGTCTTACAATCTAATTAAAGGTAATTCATCGTCCACGCAACCATTCGCCCATTAAATTTGAAGATGTTACAATTTTACAGAGTTTCAGTGATTTAGAGATCGGATTCCATGCAGCTCAGGAATTACGCAGCCAATTTCTTTCTGCAAGAATCCAAGTTCAGCCACACTTTGCTCAACATACATAACTTTATATATACTTTCATTCTCTAATAATAATTGGTAGATGTCTGCTCTCCAATGAAAGGCGGCGAGCTGGCAGAAACGTTAGCGCGCTGGGCGAAATGCTTAGCAGTACTTCGTCTGCCGCTACGTTCTGAGTTCAAATTCCGCCGAGGTCGACTTTGCCTTTCATTCTTTCGGGGTCAATAAATTAAGTACCAGTTACGCACTGGGGTCGATATAATCGACTTAATCAGTTTGTCTGTCCTTGTTTGTCCCCTCTGTGTTTAGCCCCTTGTGGGTAGTAAAGAAATATATACTTCTCCAATGACATTTACATCAAGGGGGCAGATAACAATCATATCAGGGAATACTTTCAGTTTACGGTTCCAGACAATGACCTCACGTGGGTTGGATTTCAATTTCTGAGCTGTTTTCATTCTTAGTTTTCACCAAAATTCCTTTCCTCATTCGATCTCAAATTTTTCTTTCTCCATCGTTCTAATATTTTTCTTTCTCCTCACTTTATTCCACATTGTTCTCGTTCCAAAGACATTCTTCATCAAAAGGCAAATCGGTAATAATGGAAGTTATTGTCTTTGCTATAGACTCTTATGATGCTTGTTTTTTTTTTGTGTGTAATAGGTAGTTCTTGTTCCAAAATTATTTAGTGTTAATTATCAAGGTGAGGTGTTATAAAATTGTAGCCAAACCGTAACAGGTTGGTCTTTTTTTTTTTTTATCTTTTACCTGTCACATGTTTCATTCACCAACCGCGCCATTATGGGGCACAGAGAAATACTATTTTACGCAGACATCTACAAGCGCAAGCAATTGTTTTGTGCGCGTGCATGTCATTCCGTGTGTCAATCTCTCTCATTTCTCTTATATAGACATCAACATTTACAGAAGCCTATACGACTACACCTGTAATTTGCATACATGTTACAGGTGAAACTGCTGCAAAGTTTAACATGTCTTTACATTTCCATTAATGGTACTTTTTTTACAGTGCCAGGTTGGTACTGAGGCAGCTAATTGCATTCTTATGAACTCCACTATCTGAGAATATGCAGACGTATTCGTTCATCTCTCTCTCTCTTCCTCTGACCTTGTCTCTCTCTCTTTCACTATATATATAATTAAATATATATATATATATATAATTATATACATGTCTATATATATATATAATTATATACATGTATATATATATATAAATATATATATAAATATATATATTTATACACACACATATGTATACTCACATACATATATATATACACGTACATATATATGCATGTATTTAAAACATCTACGTTCGTATAGACATGCACAGAGCCATAGTTGTTGTGCGTATGTGCATACAAACATATTATATATATATACGCATAGCCACATGTAAAAGTCCGCACCTACCTACATAAATATATGCTGCATTAAATCGCTAACATATGTAGAAGAAGATGTAATGGTTGACTTGAATGTGGAGTTAAACGAGGCTCTGCTGGTTGGAATAATTATAACTCGAAAGAATGGTGAGACACAAAGAAAACACACGCGCGTGTGTGTATGTAGGTATATATATATATATATATATATATATATATATATTATATATATTATATAAATAATATGTACATATGTGTACATATATATATATATATGAATATATATATTTATATGAATATATATTACATATGTGTGTATATATATAATATATATAAATATATACATGTACATATGTGTATATATACATATAAATATATAAATATATACATGTACATATGTGTATATATACATATAAATATATACATGTACATATGTATATATATATATATATATATATAAAGATATACATGTACATATGTTGTGTGTGTATATATATATATTATATATATATAAATATATACATGTATATATATATATACATATGTGTATATATACATATAAATATATACATGTACATATGTGTATTATATATATATATATAAATATACATGTACATATGTGTATATATAATATATATATATATATATATATATATATATATATATATATATATAAAGATATACATGTACATATGTGTGTGTGTGTGTGTATATATATATAATATATATATATATATATATATATATATATATATATATATATATATATATACATATATACATGTACATATGTGTATATATATATATGTACATATGTGTATATATATATATGTATGTAATATATATATATATATATATATATATATATATATTATATATAATATATACATGTACATATGTGTATATATATATATGTACATATGTGTATATATATATATGTATGTATATATATATATATATATATATATATATATATATATGCACACACACACAGATATATGCGTGCAAGAGAACAAGGGAGAAGCAGATATAGTTGGAGAGAGAGAAACGGTGGCATTATCAGAAAAAAATACGAAGAAAATGCTTTGAAACACACACACACACACATATGTATGTATGTACGTATGTATGTATGCATTTATGTGTATATGTTAGTACGTGTGTGTGTGTGTGTGTGTATTGGTAGCTTGTTGTTGGATGATGATTCACTCCAGATGAATCTTTTTCTGTCGCTTCGAGTGTTGCACGTAGGCAGGAATTCTGAGCAGCGATAAAAGAAACCTTCCGATTCCACTGCAGATGCACACTCTACCACATGTATTGAGTACTTTCTTTCTTTTGTTTATATAAGCGTGGTTACGTGTTAAGAGGTTTATTTCCCAAATCATATGGATCCGGGTTCAGTCCCACTACGCGACACCTCGGGCAAGTGTCTTTTATTCTCGTCTCAGTCTGATCAAAGCCTTTCTGGTGCAGGGAAACTAAAAGAAGCCGTCGTATTTCATTTATCCTTTACAGTCAGTAGATTGTGACCATGCTGGGGCATCGCCTTGAAATTTTACTCGAATGAATCGACCCCCGTACTCCTTTTTTTCTTTTGTTTTAAGAAGTACTTATTCTATCGGTCCGTTTGGCGAACTGCTAAGTTACGGAGACACAAACACAAGACCGATTGTCAATCGATGATGGGAGACTAACACAGACACGAAGACACACACACACACACACACACGGACTCTATATTTGATATATACCGGTTGATTTAAGGAAAATCTATTTCCCAAACACATAAGGTATAAAACCAGTGTTTCCTTGGATGTAATCATCTTTTTCAGAGGTTAATATATCCTCTAATTAACTTATATATATACGACAGGCTTCTTTCAGTTTCCATTTACCAAATCCTCTTACTAGGCATTAGTCAGCCCTAGACTATAGCAAAAGACACTTGCCCAAGGTGCCATGCAGTGGGACTGAACCCGGAACCATGCGGTTGGGAAGCAAGCTTCTTACCACAAGGCCACGCCTATGTATGTTCATGTGTGTGTGTGTGTGCGTGTGTGTGTGTGTGTGTGTGTGTGTGTGTGTGTGTGTGTGTGTGTGTGTGAGGATATCTTCGTGTCTATGTTAGGTCTGCCACCACAACCTGACAAATGGTGTTGGTGTGTTCATGCCCCCTATAACTTAGCAGTTCGGCAAAACAGACCAATACAATAAGTACCGGCCGTTAAAAAAATAAGTATTGCGGTCGATTCATTCGACTAAAAATTCTTCAAGGCGATGCCCCAGCATGGCCGCAAGTTAATAACTGAAACAAGTAAAAAATAATAGATAAAATTAGTTGATTAATTAATCCATGTTGTTAATGAATTTACTGCTATATTATTTCAAGAGAGCTGTTGTGCTGATTCCGTTTGTGAATAAACTCTAAATAGCTATAAACTGTTAATACCAATGTGGATTGAAGAGAATAAGGCTATCAGTCCCGAAATGGAGGCCAAGTAAAACTGGATATTAATCGGAATGAGCTCTTTTTCTACTCCTGGAAATTTAAAACATCTCGTGTGACCACTTCGTTCACTTTTCACAGTCAGGCTAAATTGTATACTTATTAAATAGCCATATCCTACATTTCAAGTATCTGTCTGTCTGTCTATCTCTTCTCCCCTCCTCCTCCTTTCTCCATTTAGATATATAGCAAGAGGGAAAGAGAGTGGGAGAGAGAGAAATAAATGTGTGTGAGTTGGAATGTGTGTCTAAATATATATATATATATATATTGTGTCTATGTGTGAGCGTGTGTGAGAGTGTTTGTGTGTGTGCGTGAATAGTCATATTGGTGATGAGGCATGTCTGTGAGAATGGGGTACCGATTAGAGTGCGAATAAAACAGCTACTTATAGTGCATTCGAAAACCATGAAGACATGTAATTTAAAAATGAAGGGAGCAGACGACAATAATCGTCTGCAAGCGTTTTATGTGAACATGGCGGAAGTCCAAAACATTATATGCATCGTACATAACACGAAAAAGGCACAGATATACATACATATTTACATATATGTGTATGTATACTTGTATATATATTTGCCTAAGACTCTGTAGACATGTATAAATACGCATTATAATGAGAAAACTAATTACATTTTGGGTGTTAGTTAAGTTGCCAATAAATTCCCACCCACGACTTGTTTCATGTTTGCACAGCATGAAAGGGGAGTCGACATACACTCATACAGTTCTGCTGGTATACACGCATCGCACATTATTTACGGATGTAGCTCTTTAGATTTCTCTTCTCTCCCTCTCTCTCAAACATTTGTGACATCTATCTATCTATCTATCTATATATCTATCTATCTGCTGTCTATATATCGTAACTAAATGTAGTTCCACATGTGGTATGAATATATGTATATACATTCATAAAATCAACCACACGTGCGCTCACATAGGTGCATACATGAATATAAATGCATATTTATGTGTCTGGGTGTGTTTGTATATATATATATATATATATATATGTCTCTGCGTTGAGAACTTTATAAGAAAAATCTCACAAGAACAAACTCATACATATTTCCACAAATATATGCGAAGAAGTGTGTATATATGCATTCAGAGCAAGAGAGAGAAAGAAAGAGGGAGAGCGAGTCAGAAAAAGTGTGTGTGTGTGTGTGAAGCAGAGAAGAGAAACGATTGATTCTGCGACTTTAACCTTCTTCGTTAATTGTACTCAATATCAGATGACCTTGAGAATATTTGCAGAAGAGAAAGGGAAGGGTAACAGAGTAGAGTAACCCCAGCATATGTCTGGTACTTCAGATTCAAATCGACAGCATTTGAAATTCGCCCGTATCGCCAAATAGATGTCACCAAATATCAAGACAGAGTAATGGCAGACTAGTGTTACGTTTAGAGGTGCAACAATAATTTGTTGGATGAAGGGAATCACCCAAACAACGTCTGTGAAACATCGTGGGGGGAAGATTGCTGTTGATGTTGTTTGCCAATCCCTATGATTAAGAACATTCAGACTTGGATGAATTCCTTTTCTCTGTGCAGAGGAAACCCATGGCAGCATTCTCAAACGTGTTTTTTGCAAAGACCGTAGGGTAGAATTTGAGAGAATTTAGTAGCTATTTCTTGTAGAACAGACGACCACATGCAGTTTCCTTCGTAAAGTTATTGAGCAACGCGCGTTGTGGGGTCACCTCATCCTAATTTTGATTTCTAAGATTATCCTCTGTCTGATAGTGTAGTGTGGACACCTGAATGTGTGACGGACATCGTTAGTACTACTCTCCCATCAGCATCGATGTTTAAACATTATTTCAGAGACTCTTACTACCGCTATGGCCTCTTATACGACACGTAACCGTCTTTCTGGCCGCTTAATACGAACCATGGACAGTGATTGCTTGGCGCTTCACACTTTCGAACAGTTTGTGATCTAAAAACCTGTTGTTATTTACTTTCAGATAAACTTTTATAAAACAAACGTGTGATCAAGGACTACCCATCCATGACCTTCTCGTTGTTTGCTAGGCAAAATACGAGACCGTAAAGCTTGACGGTGTGAAAGCGGTAGGTAAGATGCAAAAAAATTTGGGACAAGGAATGGTTCACTGGGAAAAATCCAGTGACGCATTGGCACAGAACATTATGAAATTCTGGAGGAATGAAAGGTAAGGTAGGTCTGAGGGAAATTTGAGCCGAGACCAATACCACTAGGTATTTTGTCTGTGAGTCTTTCAAATAGAACATTTCCCCTCCACTGACAAATAATAATTGTTCGTATTAGAAGCACAAGGTCAGAAATTTGGTGTTAAACAATTAAATGGAGCCAATACGGAACTGGTAAGTTATTTATCGACCCCGGAAGGGGGGAACCGAAAGTGACCTTGGTGAGATATGAACTGAGAATTTACAGATCGGAAATAGAAACCCTAAAACAATTTTGTCTGATGTTCAAACAATTTTATCAACCCACCTTCAAATAATTTTCGTATACTAACACAAGGGTCACAAATAAGGGGGAGGGATGCAGTCCATTACGTCGATCTTTGTATTATATTAAATACCAAGGATTTTGCCGTGGCCAACACTACGTCCAACCAAGCCAATTATGACGATGATAAATACGAAACTCAAATAATTTCGTAAGGATATTAGTGAATGCGTGGAGTCGATTTCATCAAATCTACTTATTAACCGTAGTGTATTACTGGTATAATAATCGATATGAAGTAGTGAAGATTCTCCAGATGGATTTCAAAATAAAATTGTAAGAAGACAGAAAGTCGGAGAACGAATTCGGAATGTTAAAAATCATTTAGTCAGGGTATTTATCAACGATGTCAATATACCTCTCCAGCTTTTCCCCCCTCCCTCCCTCCCCCATGCATGTATTTATAATGTCTCTCTCTCTCTCTCTCTCTCTCTCTCTCTCACTTCTATCTTTGTTTCACTCTCCTTAAACCTCTCTTTACCTGTTTCTACTCTCTCTCTCTCTACCCCCTCTTCACATTCGTACCCTCCTCTTTTCTCCTCCCCGCCCCCTTCCTTTAACTATTTTAGGTAAAAATTATTGATTTTTCCTCTGCACAGTGTCCGACAGATTCGAGGCTATCGATACAGCATAGACTGAAAAACAGCGACTACAACACTAACAAGAACAACAACATCAATAACAACAAATACAAGTAGAAGAAGAACAAAAAGAACAATTACAAGCAGAAGCCACTGGAATGATAGGAGGCAAGGCTTCGCGAAGAACCGATAGAAAGCTTTTACATTTTCGATGCAGCTGCCGTTTAATCATAGATTTCCGTCTCCCCAATATAATTACATATCGGTTTCCTTTCAGCAGATAAAACGCCAAATTTTGGAGTTTATAAAACAAGAACTATTTTCCATTATTGTAAACGCTGTCTCCCTGTGTGGGTTACCTCCCTTAGCATTTTCCGGCCAAATTGAGCTGAAGATCGACTTTACCGTTTCTTTTTCAAGATTTTGAGAAAATAAAATATATGTTATCAGTCAGGTTGTGGGATCGATAAAATCGAATGTTCCACGACCACCACCAAGATTCGTAGCTTTGTGTCTGTGTTAGAAATCGTTATTTATGATATACGGTATTTTCAAATTCCTCCAAGTTTAACTTTGCCCTTCATCTTACATGGATCGGCAGACTGTATAACCAGTTACGTAGCGGGGGTTTCTCCCCATTTTCTCACAGAACTCGGGGGTCTTGTGACTATGTCGTAAAACATTACCACGAGACAGAAGTAATTCCACGAGACAGAATTCCATTTGGGTTTTAATGAATTCTTCTGGTTTCGACGTCAACGCTTATCATTCATCTTTCACTTGTTTTAGTTATTTGACTGCGGCCATGCTGGGGCACCGACTTGAATTTTTAGTCAAATGAACCAACCTTAGTATTTATAATAATTCTTACAGCCTGGTACTTATTTTATCGGCGCCTGAACCGAACCGCTATGTCATGGGGACGTAAAGACACCAGCACCGATTGTCAAGCGTTGGTGAAGGATATCCACAGATAAAATAGCACCCCTTCACACACACATAAATGTACGACGGGCTTCTTTCAGTTTCCGCCTACTAAATCCATTCACAAAGCTTTGGTCGTCCCGAGGCCATTGTAGAAGGCACCTGCCCAAGGTGACACGTAGTGGGACTGAACCTAGCACCATGTGATTGGAAGAGAAACACAGCCACGTCTTCCAAGAAATAAATGGAATAATTACAAGAGACTGTTCCGTGCCTTGATGGAATCGGTAGAGCATCGAATGAACTACTTTTCATTTGTTGTTCTGGCTTTCGGGTTTCCAAATAAAAATCTTCATTTTTTCTCTTTCATTTATTCTCCTGGGGCCGATAAAACAAATTATCAGTCGAATAATGAGGTCGATAGCATCCCTTGACACTCTCCTGCGAAATTTTTCGCTCTGTACCAAAAATCAAAGAGAATTCTTCTTCTTCGACTTCTTTAGTCGAGCAGTGGGCAATCGACTTACCCCCAGCCTTGAAATTGCTGGCTGCTTGTGCCAACATATGAAATCATCATCATCATCATCATCATCATCATCAATCATCATCATCATCATCATCATCATCATCATCATCATCATCATCATCATCATCATCATCATCATCATCATCATCATCATCATCATCATCATCATCATCATCATCATCATCATCATCATCATCATCATCATCATCATCATCATCATCATCATCATCATCATCATCATCATCATCATCATCATCATCATCATCATCATCATCATCATCATCATCACATCATCATCATCATCATCATCTCATCATCATCATCATCATCATCATCATCATCATATCATCATCATCATCATCATCATCATCATCATCACATCAATCATCATCATCATCATCATCATCATCATCATCATCATCATCATCATCATCATCATCATCATCATCATCATCATCATCATCATCATATCATCATCATCATCATCATCATCATCATCATCATCATCATCATCATCATCATCATCATCATCATCATCATCATCATCATCATCTCATCATCATCATCATCATCATCATCATCATCATCATCATCATCATCATATCATCATCATCATCATCATCATCATCATCATCATCATCATCATCATCATCATCATCATCATCATCATCATCATCATCATCATCATCATCATCATCATCATCATCATCATCATCATCATCATCATCACATCATCATCATCATCATCATCATCATCATCATCATCATCATCATCATCATCATCACATCATCATCATCATCATCATCATCATCATCATCATCATCATCATCATCATCATCATCATCATTATTTGGCGGTGAGCTGGCAGAATCGTTAGCATGCTGGACGAAATACTTAGTAGTATTTCGTCTGCCGCAACGTTCTGAGTTCAAATTACGCCGAGGTCGACTTTGTCTTTCATTCTCTCTGGGTTGATAAATTAAGTACCCCTGAAACACTAGGGGTTGATGTAATCGACTTGTCTCCTCCCCCAAGGTAGCAAAATTTGAAACTATTATTATTATTATTATTATTATTATCATCATCATCATTATTATTCGATGAAAGCTCTCAGTTTATTTTACTGTGTATGATGGGGGTCAGCTGTCCACGGCCAGCAGACTAAGGTGACACTTGTTTTCTGGTCATGCTTCAAGAACCCTGCAACGAATTCTTGCAGTTCCAAGCAATCCTGATTTTTGTAGGTGTTCTACCTTCATACTTGCCCCGATCTTTTTCAGCCATGTTGGTAGTTGAGTGCTGATACTTCAAAGTGCACCGCCATCACGTCTACTCTCCTCATTGACCACACTCTTAGTAATTCCCACTTCAAATCACCGTAGTTGTTCAGTTTCTCTTCTTTCTCCTTGACCCTGTCATCACTTAGGCATTCTTCTTATTAATATCTAAGGAGGCGAGCTGGCACAATCATTAGCTTGCTCGGCAGATGCTTAGCAGCATTCAGAGTTCAAATTCTGACGAGGTAGTCTTTGCCTTTCAACCATTCGAGGTTTGAAAAAAAAAAAAAATACCAGTCACGTATTAGTGTCGATATAATCGACTTGCATCCAACCTTCAAAGTTGCTGTCTCTGTACCAAAACTAGAAAGAATTAGCGTTTGCTGTCATTTTTGTTGTTGTTGTGATTAAATGGCGGCGGGGTGCAAACTCCGTCGAATATCGATCGAAATGACTTGTGGTATTTAAAAATGTTCCTTTACGGGAGTGGAATAGCAACAATAATAACAAAAACAACAAAGCAAGAAATGGACAGGAGAAACACACGAAGAAAGAAAAGGAGAATGGTGAGGAAGAGGTCGAAGGAGAAAAAGATATGAAGAAAAAGAAGAAGGAAGAGAAGAATGAAAAAGGAATCGAGTTGGAGCAGAGAAGAAAGAGAAAAGAAGTAAAATAAAAAATAAAATGAAGAACGAGAAATAATTGTACAAGGAAAATAAGATGGTGATAATGAAGAATGGAAAGAAGTGAAGGAGAAGAAGGAAAAGAAGAAGACAATGTCACTAATGAGAGATAATGAAAGAAAGACAATAGACAGGTGGGAAAAACTGAAAGGTCAAACGGAGAGAGTATTATACTATGATATATATATATATATATATATATAATATATATATATATATATATTATATATATATATATATGTGTGTGTGTGTGTGTGTGTGTGGTGTGTGTGTGTGTGTATGTATGTATACGTATAGCTAGATATACAAGCATACAGTTATACAGAGATACGTAAACACATATTTGTGTGGTGTGTGTGTGTTGGTGTAAGTAGAGATAGGCATATGTATATGTGTGTGTGTGTGTGTGTGTGTATTACGTTATGAGTTTTGTGGCATATAGAAGTATGTATATATAAACCCTTATATTATATATCCATATCTACCTCCCTATCCTTGCATTTATTTTTACATACGCACACACACACATACATCAGTGTGTATGTGTTTATACATATATATGTACATATATATATACATACACAGACGCGTACACACACACATTTCGAGTGGGAGAGGGACACACAGCGATAGGTGTATACATGTAAACATATGTATATTTGCTATATAAGTCTGGTTATAACTCTCTGTTCCTTTCACCCTCTCTCTCTCTATATACACACATATCTCCCACGCACACTCCTGTATTTACCATTTCTTGCTGTCTTCCATTCCTCGGAGTGGCGGTGGGAGCTGGAGACTCTGTTGATGACGTTTGTCGTTGCTCATGGATTGGCGTTAATCGATCTGTAAGTATTTGCCTCTTGATAAGATTGTATTGATCGAACACAAACTATGATTAAAGACACTCCAGCCGTGACTTCCAGTCTGATGTGTATCACAGGAACGTCATTAATTGCCGGTTGTTGCTTCCTGATGACGGTAGGCTGATGGGAGTTGCAGGGGAATATTGGTTACCTTTTCTTAGGGGAAGCCCTGCAATCAGATGTCACGCTTTTCAGTATTAACACCTCTTTATATGTTAGCATCAAATGTCTTATTAATATCGAGATAAATAATATCTATTCCCGTTTCAACGAGAATGTTCCGTTAGAGCAACCAATACTGCAGTAATTACCCTGAGAGGACCTTTCCTTTTGGTTTTCTTTTGTACAAAACGCACTCCGGTTTACAGTAATCCCCCGGCATATCGAAGTTTACTTATCCCGGTTTACCCATCCGTGAAAAAATATACAGTACAATGCTGTTTCTACTGCGCGGATTTTCACTTATCACGGGGTTTTTTGGAACGTAACACCCACGATAGTCGAGGGATTACTGTATATCGCTTTGCGGGTTCACCACCCCACTCCGCTAGAGCCTCGTGGAGCATAGGTGTTTTTGCTCAATAAACATTCACAATGCCCTGGTCTGGGAATCGAAACCGCATTCTTACGACCGCGAGTCCGCTGCCCTAACCACTAGGCCGTTGCGCCTCCACTCTTGCTGTTGTTGTTGTTATTGTTTCTGTTATTTTGTTGTTGTTTCTATTATTGTTGTTGTGGCTATGGTTGTGCTGTGGTGTGGTACGGCCATTTTGCTGTTGTTGTTGTTGTGGTTGTTACAGTCATTTTTGCAGCTGTTGCTTTTGTTATTATTTTGGCCCTTTTGCTGTAGTTCAGTCTTATGTGATCCTTAATCAGTCAGACCCTATTTTCGAGGACACTCCAGTTATTTTAGTCAGTGTTCCATTCTTCAAGGTATGAAGGGTCGTCGTTTGAGTGATAAAAATGGTAGAGAGACAAGAGGAGGGGGGAAATGTAGACAACAACGAGCGATAAAGCAAAAAGGAGAGAAATAGATAGATAGAAAGAGGGAGAGAGAGGAGAGAGAGAGAGGAGAGAGAGAGAGAAGAGAGAGAGAGAAGAGAGAGAGAGAGAGACGGAGACGATGGGGATTTTAAAAGTCGAACAGAATAAAAGAATAATATCTATCTTGAAAATATAAACAGGATTGTGAATAACACAAAGTTGGATGATAGTCGATAAGCGACGACGACGACCTATGAACTAGAAGGGCGTCAATAGGGCAGGAAGGGGAAAGGCGTCATACACGAGTGTGAGGTAAAGAAGCTGTCTTTGAAAACACTTGGGTGCGAGTTCGATCAGATGGCGCGCTATTTTGGACATGTTTATTCACGAATTTCGTGAATGCACAAACAAGAAGCAGAATTTCGTCGAACACACACACACACACACACACATACATACACATACACACACACACGCACTCATGCACACATACTCGCGTTCATTCACATACACGCGCCCGTACACACACACATAGAGTTATAACCCTCACTTAGTTATCAGCCGCATAGCATTAAATAAATGAAATTGTGATCGACATGATCCTATTTATATTTTCTATTTGCAGGTCTTTACAGTGACTGACGAGTCTAAAGAAAGCCGAAACTAGTGAGTCTGCTCCTGGTTCTGAGCTGCTGGAAGCCCTGTCGTTTAACTATGGGAACGAATTTCACAAGGACTCAAAGTATGTTTATTAATTCATCTGTCTCGCATCCATATGTTAATATGGATGCGGGACAGATACCCATTCACAGATACTGAGACACACACACACACACACACACACACACACACACACAGGTATACTCATATACAGATACTCACACATATACAGATAGGCAGATATATACACAAACAAATAGTATACGCACACATACATATAAAGGGTTGATTTTATTTATTTAGAAAAGGTCATGAATCTGTTGATTTTCAGCGCAAAAGTAGAAACGTTCGGATGATCAATATTATACAACATCATTGGCCACAACATCAAGAATGCCTGAAGAAGAAGAGGAAGGGGAAGAGGAAAAGGAGGAGGAGGAGAAGAAAAAGGAAGAATGAGGAGAATGAAGAGGAGGTGGAAGAGGAGGAAGATGGGAGGAAGAGAAGGAGGAAGACACAGAAAAGGAGGTGGAAGAGAAGAATGAAGAAATAAAAAGTAAGGAGGAGAAGAACAAAAAGGAGGAAGAAGAGGAGAGGAGAAGAATAAAGCAAATGAGGAGAAAGAGGAGGAGGAGGGGAGAAAAAAAGGAGGAGGATATCTGACATTACAACAGCAAAAGCGACAACAACAACAGCAACAACAAAAACAGCAACAACAATATGGACGTCAAGTGGAAGCTCACTTGTTACTTACAGTTAAATTACCAATTTCCTTCGTCTTCACATTCCTTGAAATCTCTGTCACAGCAACGAAGCATTCTTAATCTGTTGAATTTCCTGGTGTTGCATTTCCTTCCGCTGCACCAAAATTTGCATACATGTACAATTAATTGATTTCCTACACTGGTTACATGTCCACATTTCGGCGGTTGACATAACACGCCATCTTTCCTTCTATCGTCTCCTGACCCTTGGCTTATTTTAGCAGAACTTAACACGATCGCAAGCGTTCGAAATCAACCTCCAGTTTTGTTTTTTCCATCGCTCTAAATATCTTCCTTGTGGACATCGATTGCCAGATGCTCCATCTGGGGCGTTAACTGCATCGGCGTCAGTAGAAAAGGGAAACTACAAACGTTGTGGCCATCGACATTTTATCTTCCGGTAGAGGGGTCAGATGATGCCCCTATGTCATCTGAGGGAAATTTGGAGGCTTTTCCTGACATGATTGGGTATAACAGGGATCACTCACCCGTTGGCTCATCTAATATAATAAAGGCGAAAACTAATTTCTGTGTGTCAGTGTGTCACACTTTGATCACCCCTCCCTCTCTTGCTATTCGTTGGCACTTTCTGATGCTGGGGTGAGAGTAGTAGTAGGCTTAGAGACTGTGAGGGCGGTGGCGAAGACAGAGAGACAGGCAGAAAGAGAGAGAGAGAGAGAGAGAGAGTATGTGACAGAAAGTGGGAGATGATGTACAACTTTCTTGGACAGAAATTCCTGTGGCCAGCAGACTGAACCAACTACTGAACACTATCATTTTTGTTTTATTTTTGCTTTCTTTAATACAAACGTGTATATATATATATATATATATATATATATATACATACATGCATACAGACAGACACACACACACATGTGTATATATAAAATGCACTTTAATTGAAACACAGTTTCCCCAAACTTAAAGATCTAGCATAATAGATGTGAATGTCAGTGTGTGACACTTTTTCAACTTTACTCCTAGTGGTCGTAGTCCAACAACCATTTTGGAATCAGGTTGACTCCGTGAGTTAATTGAAAACATTCCGGACCGAATCCGGACCCATAATCCCGAAATTTTGGATTCCTATGTGTTCAATACAGCGATTGTCTTCAGCGAACTTTTTTACATGGTTATTTTTGCGATGAAAATGATCTTCATTGGGATATGACTCGGGAGGAAGGATTTGCAACCAATTCTCCAAAACAAGTCAGAGACCAGTTTTAAGTTCATCCTATTCGGGGTCAGTTGCTTAAAAGCCGCCCGATACCGCATACATACATACATACATACATACATACATACATACATACACATACACACACACATACGTATGTACATACGTACATACATGCATACATACATACACAACTGGCTCTCCGTCGATTGCGACCACGAGTTTCCCAGTTGCTAGCAAAATTAACGTGCGAGTGGCTGAGTACTCCACAGACACGCGTGGAGGCAGATTTACACGTAACAGAGAATGTGACGTGGCTGGACCCCTTTGAATTACAGGTACAATTCATGTTTTCCTTGCTGAGTGGAATGGAACAACGGGAAATAAAATGTCTCGATCAAGGATACAAATCCCCGCCGGGAATCGAACACGCGACCATACGATCGTGAATCGAATATCCAAACCAGTAAGCTACGCGCCTTCAATACATACATGTGTACATACATATATACAGAAAGACAATCAGACATACATACATACATACATACATACATACACACACACATACATACATACATACATACATACATACATACATACATACATACATACATACATACATACACACACACACATACATACATACATACATAAAGACAATCAGTCAGTCAGACCGACAGACCGACAGACAAATTCCAAAGGGTTAGTCTTTCTCAGAAATTCTTTAAGTGAAACTTATCAAACTTCAAAAGAATGGACAGAGGCTGTTAAACGTCTTTCAAAGACGTTTTAACGGTAAGTTTTTATTTAAGAAAAACTTCGAAATATTGTGAATATATCGAAACTTATCTCGCCTACTCTGATATATGTATGTGGGCGTATATACATATATATATATATATATAATAATAATAATCTTATCGGAAGGATTTTGGGGATTTTGTGAGGATTTTTGGTCAACAATTGATGACGGAATAAAAATGTTTAGTTCTGTTGTAGGCGTTTATCGGTTTTCTCGTAAATTTCGTTGTCGTCCATCTGCACCACCATTTTCCTTGCACACACACACACACACACATACATGAATACTGCAGACAAACAGATATACATAGCATATATGTATATATATATCTATACATTATATGTATGTATATATATATATATATATATATATATATATATATATAGGCGCAGGAGTCGCTTTGTGGTAAGTAGCTTGCTTATCAACAACGACATGGTTTCGGGTTCAGTCCCACTGCATGGCACCTTGGGTAAGTGCCTTCTACTATAGTATGGCAACAGTCAAATGACTGAAACAAGTAAACGAATAAAAGAATATATATATATATATACGTAAACACGCACACACTCATATATCTATCAATCTATCTATCTGTCAGTCTATTTATGTACGAGTGAGAGAGAGAGAGAGAGAGAGAGAGAGAAAGAAAGAGAGAGTAAAAGAGCGAGGTTTGATATTTTATTTACCATTTCCGGAATCATGAAAGTAATGTTGACCTCATCTGGTTTTGAACCCAGAGAGCACAATCGATCATCTCTGATCCTGTAACGATTCCTCCAATCCCTTGCTCTATAATATGTTCGTACTGGGGAGAAACAACACCGATACAAGACCACATTCCGTGCCTTTTAACGGTGTCTTGCGAACAGTCGAGTCCGTTGTTCGGTTTTTGGGAAACTGAAATAGGGTCAGGATCCAACCCTTCAGCCAATGACCGAGTTATAAAACTATGGACACGATCCACGGGATTATCTTGTATTTCAAAGCTGTTTTTATCGCCGCTTTAACACTTAATCAGCTAGATTAAAGGATTAGGTGCTTTGCCATGAAAGAAGCAAACATCCACCATATTGGATGAAGAATCGCGTACCGAGCTTGTGGTACTTGGCCGGGTATTTCCTTGGCCAGGTATAGTTAGGGGTCAGGGGGGTGGGGCGTAGGATGTTTGTGGTTGTTGAGTTTGTTGTTGTTCTTAATCTATGTTTAATGATTTCTTGTCTTCGTCGTCCTTCTTTTGCACCAAACTCTTCCCTCTTCATCCACCACCACCGTTCATTCCTCTTCTTCCCTCGTCTTCCACCTCTTTCCTCCTCCCCTTCTTTCCTCCACCACCTCCTCCTCCTCTTCTTCATTCCTCTTCTTTCCTCCTCCTCCCCCTCCTCCATCATAGCGATACCCTTTCCCTTTCTCCCCCTCCTGACCCACCTCACTTCCACCAAGGCCAGATTTCCACATAAATTGGAAACACATGCAGATTAGAAACCATTTAATATGAAAACTGGTGAAGCAATGTTGTTGCCGTTGCTAATGGTGACGGCAATAGTCGTGGCAACGATGGCGGCGGGTGGGGGAGTTGCTGTTGATGTTATTGTAGTGGTGGCGGTGGCGGCGGTTTCGACGGTTGTTCGAGATTGGGCGATTTTGATGGTGGTGTGATAAAGATAATGTTGTTGGTGGTGGTGATGTTGGTGGGGGGATAGTGTGACGTAAAGAATGCTGTGATAGTTATGATGGTGGCGGTGGTTGAGGTTATACCGGAGGAGGGGGGCGCTGTGTCATTTCTGTTATTGGTGGCGGAGGGGAGGAGGATGAGATGTAAAGAGTCAGCGAAGATGGTGTTATGCTGTGATGTTGGTGGTGATGGCGACGGCGGTGATGTCATTTTAGAGGTATTGTGTTGATGGTGGTGGCGGTGGAGATGGCGTTGTTAGGAATTCTGTGATGTTGGTTCCTAAGGTAACGTTGGCGGCGCTGGTGATACTGTTGGATTTGGGATAAAAGTCAGTATTTTAGTTGTAGCTTGGGTAAGTGTCATCTCCCATGTTCCTGCCTTTAGGGTTTCACTTCATACACGTCAGCTCGATTTGATTCGTTCTCAGTCGAAAGACGCCTGTTGTTATTTCTTGTTGTTTGTATTCGTAATTGTGTACCACGTTCTCCATTTTTTGTTTATTTATTTGTTTGATTTTGCTGCTGTCCACATTCACTAGCTTTCTTACAAAGGGATGTAATGCTCTTAGCTTAGATTTTAGTGGGCAACCAGATCGAACCATCTAAAGCGTAACTGCCCAAAATGATCGTAACTTGTGAGACTTTCCCTATCCTAATTGTTGTTTCTCTTGTCTGCCTTTGTATCGTCTATCTGTTCGAACATTTTAATGCCCGCTATTGCGTTTTTGTCCCATTTATATATATATATATATATATATATATATATATATATATAATGTACTGGTGGCTATTCATTCAACTAAAATTATCTCAAGGCAGTGCCACAGTATGGCCGCAGTTTAGTGACTAAGCAAAAGATAAAGATAGAAGAATGCAGTTAAATCACGACTATGTTTTACGTTATGGTTTTAAAAGTATTCCCTGTCCATAGTTTAGTATGGAAACCGTTGCAGTTCCTTTAGGACAATAAGGTTCCAAAATCCATCGTCAACATTTGGAAACTTTCACAGCCCCATCTTCAGGACGTGAAGTGATTTTTGGCGTGTGGAGCTGTATTTACTTTTTTAAGGGCCTCGAATGTGGTTTGGGGTAAACTGATTCGCTGGAATTTGAATTCTGATACTTAGATTTGTATGCCCTCAGTCACGGATTTAATTTGTTAAACACATACACACACGCACCTACAACCACACATACTCACACACACGTACATACAGAGGAACAGAAAAACACACGCACACACGTTTTTACTTGTTTCAGTGATTTAGCTGTGAGAATCCGAGGTGAAACTTGGGAGGTTTTTTCCGTCGATCAGCTCCTTGTTGGTTTTGATTTTAAAGCCGTTCATTTTCTCGAACTTTGTTTTACCGAACTCTAAGTCAGGGATACATAAACAAAGCCAAACTGGTTGTCAAGCATTGAGCAACGAACAGACAGTTGTTTTCTCTCTGTCTCTTGGTCTTTCATCTTCATACACACACACGGTCACTCAGACACACAGACACACATATACGACATGACGGCTATAACGTAAGACACGTGCCCAAGATAACGCGTTGTTGCGTTAAGCGTGAAATCACGTATTACTGAATGAAGATTTTAGACATAATGTCTATATTCAATATAATCAGGGCAATAACCTCATAATGCGCATTCAAGAGGCTTCTATACTGATATCGGCTACCATAGGCCATCGTACAGCAGAGTTATTCAGTGAGCTGGATAAACGTGTGGAACTCCCTCAGTGTATAGAATTCATATAAGAATTTATACAAGAAAATGGAATAAACAGATTTTAATTACAACTTATTTGCAATTAAATGATGTTTATTCAACCTTCTTGTATATATATATATATATATATATTATATACAAGCACACATATTGTATGTATGTATATATATATATTATATACAAGCACACATACTGTATGTATATATATATATATATATATATATATATTATATATATATAATATACAAGCACACATACTGTATGTATTATATATATTATATACAAGCACACATATTGTATGTATGTATGTATATATATATATATATATATAATATATATATATATATATTATATATACAAGCACCATATTGTATGTATATATATGTATATATTATATACAAGCACACATATTGTATGTATGTATATATATATTAATATACAAGCACACATATTGTATGTATGTATATATATATTATATACAAGCACACATATTGTATGTATGTATATATATATATTATATACAAGTACACATATTGTATGTATGTATATTATATATATTATATACAAGCACACATATTGTATGTATGTATGTATATATATATATATATATATATATATATATATAATATTATATATACAAGCACACATATTGTATGTATATATATGTATATATTATATACAAGCACACATATTGTATGTATGTATATATATATATTATATACAAGCACACATATTGTATGTATGTATATATATATTATATACAAGCACACATATTGTATGTATGTATATATATATATTATATACAAGTACACATATTGTATGTATGTATATATATATATTATATACAAGCACACATATTGTATGTATGTATATATATTATATACAAGCACACATATTGTATGTATATATATATATATATATTATATACAAGCACACATATTGTATGTATATATATATATAAACATATATACATATGCGCACACGCACACACTTTCGTGTGTGTATCTGGCAACCAAGTAATGCCAGAGGGAATTTGCTGCCAACGTCGTCAGCCAAGCATGAGCGCCAAGAGACAAAGTAAGAGACCGCACGTGCGAGCACATCATGAAACGAAGGCTGCTGAATTGCCACAAGACAACCTGAACGGTGGAGGAATCAAAATTTTGAAGTGAAATAATTTTTCAGAATACCTTAGGAGCGCAACTTACAAACGCGAGTCTAGCTGAAAAACTCAATAAAATTAGTTTTTTCTTGTAATTTCATATCGGTGTGTCTCAGCTAATGGCACGCTTTGCTCGATCGTGCCTAGACTTTTGATGAATTCTAATCTGTTTATTGCTCTTGTTTAAACGGCAACGATCAGATATATTTCTGTGCAGGATGAATTTCCTTGCAGAAACACTGGCGTATTCTGTGAATATAATATTGTTTTACTGGAATATATATATATATATGTTGTAAATTTAATATAGATACTTATACATACCTGCATACCTAC
The DNA here is from genome assembly GCF_006345805.1 of Octopus sinensis. NCBI lineage: Eukaryota > Metazoa > Mollusca > Cephalopoda > Octopoda > Octopodidae > Octopus > Octopus sinensis. The sequence goes on along the minus strand of NC_043019.1, from coordinate 9,239,254 downwards.
GTACGTACATACATGCACGCTTTTACTTGTTTCAGCAATTTGACTGCGGCCATGCTGGAGCACCGCCTTTAGTCGAACAAATCAACCACAGGACTTGCTCTTTGTAAGCCTAACAACTATTCTATCGGTCTCTTAGGCTGAACTGCTAAGTTGCGACGACGTAAACACACTAACATTTGTTGTCAAGTGATGGTGGGGTGACAAACACACACACACACACACACACACACGACGGGTTTTTTTCACTTTCAGTCTACTAAATCCCCTCAGAAGGCTTTGGTCGGCCCGAGGCTATAGTAGAAGACATTTGCCCAAGGTGCCATGTGATTGAGAAGTAAGCTTCTTCACATATAGCCACGCCTGCGCCTGTATTGTGTATATATATATATATATATATATATATATATATATATATATATATATACACGCACACATACAGGGTATGAGAAGGGAAATTGGTGTCAAGAAGACCCGCAAGGTGTCAGGTAACGCTAAGTGCTATGGATGGACCATGATTAAGCTCCAGGTTCGAGAATGATACGAATGCGGAGTCCAACATGGGTCATGTATTAGCATGCATATATAAATTGACAGAAGGAGATAAAAAAATCCAAGGCTGGAAATAGTTTTCAGAATATTTATAAAGAGAAGGTCTTACAGTTGTTTCCGGGATATTTTATATATCACTTCATCAGAGACGGTGCGAGAAAATATTTGGGTATTAATTATTGTAAAGAAGATATGAAATAGAGAGGGAAATAAGAGAATGAAAATAGAAGTGATATATATATATATATATAAAGATATTGTATATCGAACAATACTCTTTAAAAGGCTCCATGTTTGGAAAGACCAAATATAACAACCATTGGAAGTCACACACAAGGTACAGGAAACTTCTTCATCTCTTATATACACCATTCTACTAGAATGCAATATGCTTATGTATCTTACTGCTGTTTTCATTCTCTATTTCATATCTTCTCTATAATAAATATTGCGTAACCATTTTCTCGCACCGTCTCTGATGAAGGGATATGTAAAATATTCCGGAAACAGCTGTAAGACATTTTCTTCATAAATATTCTGAAACCTATTTACAGCCTTGGATCTTTTATCTCAATCTGTCAATTTGCACACACACACACACACACACACACACCACATAAACATATATATATATACTGTTTCTCCTTAGTATATACACAGTAGTGAAAATCTGTTGCTCAACAGATGTCAACCTAAAGCTGAAGATTAAAGGAAAACAAAACGCCTATGTTGAATTATTGAGGAATTTACAGCAACTCCACCCGGTTACAAGGTCAGATTTGTACTCGTAAGTATTGGGAAACTAGGATGAGTAACCAACTGCTTCGGGATCAATCTTGAGAAATTAAGATTATCAAACCAAGAGGAAGATAAGTCACTGAAGAAGTTTCCCTGAACTCGTTTTGTTCTTTTTTTTCTGTCCACGATTTTAATCGTATAAAGGCAAGAAGTGGTCACATGTATCTGTTCTTACAGTGTGGAGTAAAAATCTGTAGATTTATTCCGTAGAATAATATAGCATTGAAAGAAAGCACTTTTAACGCACCAATAAATTGTTTAAAGAGTTCAGCTGTGTCAAGGATACGGAAATGCGTAAAGAAATAATTAAGGTTATTAATCTAATATATATTTAAAGTAATAGAGATAAGGCTGAGGTAGCCAGGGACTATAATGGGAATGAAGGAAGTCTTGAAGATGATAAAACGACGAGATAAGCAACACACCATTAATATGATTGCTGATGGAACTGGCAATAATAAACAAATAAAGCTGAGCTTGATAATAAGACGAATAATAGAGGAATCAGGAAATAAAGAATAATCGGGAAATACAAAGATAAAACTGAAGTTAGCTGCGGTGTAGATAAAACTACGAGTTCTTGTATAAGACCTGATGTGCCAATATGTTAAGTGGAATAGGGTGAGGTCAAATGTGATTGGGTTCACGGTGAAAGTACGGTACGGGTGTTTTATAGTCTGTTGAAGGGTTATTAATAAGCAAGTAAGCATGTCATAAAGAGGAGGGTATTAAAAACAACCGGGTGTGTATTTAGGCAAAATAACCGCAGTGGATACAGTTGAGAAGACGTCGTATTTGAGGATGGGTACAAGTTAGGAATGGTGGAAGCGGATATCAGAACAAGATTCTCTGGAAGATCACAGATTTCCTTAGCATTACTACTAAGTCGTGAGAGGTTAAAAATATTTAATAATTTCGTCATGTGAGGAAGAGCAGCGGCCTTCTTCACAACCTTTATTTACAAGACTGATGAGAGAAAGCGAAGAAGAACCGGCGAACTGCTACGAATTGTTGCAACATACTAGACTCGGCCAAAAGTTTTCAAAAGCGGGAGAAACATAAAATTCCTGATGATTAACTTGAATTTACACCTTCAACCTTCGAGAATAAAATGGCGATTATCTGTCAAATCACACAGCTTGATGTTCAGGATCAAAAGAATAACATTATTTATAAAATCTGGTTTTCAAATATATTTTTTATTTCTTTATTGCCCACAAGGGGCTAAACATACAGGAGACAAACAAGGACAGACAAAGGGGTTAAGTCGATTACATCGACCCCAGTGCGTAACTGGTATTTATTTAATCGACCCCGAAAGAATGAAAGGCAAAGTCGACCTCGGCGGAATTTGAACTCAGAACGTAACGGCAGACGAAATACGGCTAATCATTTCGCCCACCGTGCTAACGGTTCTGCCAGCTCGGCGCCTTACAAAAACGTTCGGCACAACGTTGATGATATTACTATTTGTTGAAAACTGTATTTGCGTAGATTATATTTGTTGAATTGATGCAAAACGACCGACGAGTAGTTTCTGAAGCAAAAGTCGGGATGCTCACGGATGGACTGCCTTTGAAATTTGCATGTTAAGTAAATATGTCTGTCTGTCTGTCTATGAGTCAGTCAGTCTACCTATCTGTCTGTGTCTCCATACACACACATACATATATACACACATGTACATACATACATACATATATATTATATATATATATATAAAACATACATATATCTACACACACACAGACACACATATGTACACGTGTATATAAATATATATATATATATATATGTTTATATATGTATATATACATGTATATACATATATATATATATATATATATATACATACATATGTATACACATATGTATATCTGTATGTATTACATTTAATATATAGAAATATATATACACACACATATATATATCTGTATGTATGTATTACATTTAATATATAGAAATATGTATGCACATACACACGCGCGCGCGCGTGTATGTGTTTGAAGCTTGTTTGATGGTTTTATACAAAGTGGCTGTTGTTGATCTATGTTGGCAAGATCTATACTATCTCGTAAAATCGATAAAACGAGTATAATGAACTTACCCTGGAAAATTCAACATTTTGACCAGAGCCTAATTCAGTGAACAGTTCAAGGAACAAAAATTATACAGTTCTATATTTAAGAGATGAGGAATTATGTACATTATTTACATTTGACGGATATTTGTCCTCATCGTCTTTGTTGCCAACACAACCTTTCGGCTGATATACCCTCCAGCCTTCATCAGGTGTTTTGGGGGAAATTTCGAACCTGGGTTCTTATTCCTAAGGTATTTTTCGATGTTGTTATTATTATTATCTCCATCTTTCTTTAAATTTTCTTCCATTCCTCGCCGTGTGTTTTCCGTACACCTAGGGCAGAGAAGCTCATTGTATGCATTCCCAGATTACACACGCAAATTCACAGGTAAAAAAATTAATAAATAAATAAATTCATGTATGGATGTTATTTTCACAGCGATAATGCTCTTCTCAGTACATGAGCCGTTCCAGTTAACACGATTTTTTGCACTTCCTGTAGGGATGGTAAGCCTGGTATCACTTTCAAATAGGTTTCAGTACCTTTTTTTATCATTCCTAGAGATCCTACAATCATTGGCCCTGTAGTCGCCTTGAGAAGCCACATTTTTTTAAATTTCTATTAGCAAGTCTTTATATTTACTGACCTTGTCAAATTCTTTCGCCGCTATATTGTGATCGCAAGGAATACTCATGTCAGTTAATAAACACATCTTTTTTTTTGTCTGATCTTTTATAATAATATCCGGTTTATTAGCTTTTATAGTTTTGTCGGTCTGTCGGGAAGTTCCATAGAATCAACACATTTTCTCCCTCAGTCACAGCTTCAGGATGGTGTTTATACCATTTGTCAGCAGTTTTGATTTTATAATGCCTACATATTGTCCAGTTTAAATACTGGCCGACTTTGTCATGTACATATATATACGCACATATATATATATATATATATATATATATATATATATATATATATATATATATATATATATATATCATAAATATAGTTAAATATATGTATAAATATGCATATACATATATGTGTGTATATTTGCAGACCTTTACACTTACTCATACATACATATCGTCATCTATGGTTATGAATATATGTTACAGTATATTTCTGTGTGTCCATGTGTCAAGACTGATAAATACATTGATAGACATATAGATGGCTGCATACACACGCGCGCATGCGCACAGACACACACACACACACACGTGTTTCCATAAATTTAGTAAATTTAAGGGAAATTGAGCAATCGTGCGAGAGAATGACGAAGCGAGAGAGAGAGAGAGAGAAATATATAGAGAGATAGAAAGAGAGAGGGAAAGAAAGGGAGAGAGAAATGAAGAGAGAGAGAGAGAGAGAAATATATAGAGAGATAGAAAGAGAGAGGGAAAGAAAGGGAGAGAGAAATGAAGAGAGAGAGAGAGAGGAGAGAGAGAGAGAGTGAGTGATAGAGAGAGAAGCAGGGTAATGTAAAGCACTGTTTGAGATTTTTTAAAAACAATTGTGACTTCGCAATGTTTGACGCCATCTATAAAAAAAAAGAAAAGAAAAAGACGAGGAAAATTTAAACAAAGAAGCATAAAACAAAGAGAAAAATAGAAGAAAAACAATGAGAAAAAATATAAAAGAAGACAAAACAAAACAAAAAACAGAGAAGATGGCAGCCAAATATATTTGAATAGAGTCAAACAATGAGAAGTAATCAGAAGGCGGAGTGTCAAACTGATTGAAGATTTGGAAATAGAAAAGGAGAAAGGAAACAATTCCTAGGTAACACGCACACAGACAGACATACACGCGCACATGCATATATATACATACATGTGTGTATATATATATATATATATATATCGTACATACACACACACATATATGTATATATACTGTACATATGCATATACATACGTATATATGTGTACATGTTTATGTATGTATATATACGTATATATGTGTTTATATAGGTACATTCACACGCATAGACACACACCTGCGTGCATACATTCTTCCATACATTACAACCTATATACATACATCCATGCTTGTATAGATGTATATATACATTTCATATACAAATACACGCACACACACACACACACACACATATATATATATACATACATATATATACACACATGCATTTCTCTATATGTATAGGTGCATATATAAGATGTATACGTACCGACAAATATATACATACGGATATGCATACGCACGCATGTATGTATATTTATATACACCTATATATATTTATACAAATAAAATTATTATATCCGCGCCAGCTTCTAAAGGAAAATTCTAATAAAGGCTTTTCTACAAAATTGGAAAAATGGAATCTAATAAAACAATAAAAAAAATATAAATATAAAAAAAATATAAATTTGGGAACTGAATTTAAAACAACGAATCTTTGGGCAAAAAAACTATATCAGGACATAAACGATTGCAGCAAATATACGATTGATAAATCAAAATGTATTATTGAAATAAGAGCAAGAAATAAAAGAGTGAGATGAAGAAAAAGATGAGGAGAAAGAAGAAGGGAAAGAATGGAACATTTAATAATAATAATAATAATAATAATAATAATAATAATAATAATAATAATAATTTTGGTGCAACGCAAAGTAAAACAAAGAGTATCACTAGAAAAATTTGTGATGTAAATTTAATAACAAGTTGCCGTGTGGTGAGGAAAGACGGAAGAAAGAAAGACGGAGAAAAAAGGAAAGGAAGAAATATGGAAAGAGAGAAGAAGAAGGCTCCACCATTCATACACACACACATCTCCCTCTTCATATATATATACACACATATACAAGGCACGAAGACATAAGGTCGAAATATAATGCTTTACAATGTTGGATCTTACGTCTTGGAGTTGGTGAAAATTTTCCAGACAGAAGGAAGTTAATTGAAACGATGTTTCCGCTGGGTTTATTATCAACCTCTGTTCCCAATCTGCGAAAGGAGACTGATGAAGCTTTCTCTATTAATTTATGATTTCAAGACAAAATTTGATTCAAACCAAACACTCATCCCGCCACTCACCTGCCACTCTTTGAATGCGCCATATTAGTTAATGCACGTAGACTGATAGAAAATAGAGTTTGTCTGAAAAGACGGGATGGTCATGGCGCAGAATGACTTGGGTGATACAGCTGTAGGATCGAGGATGACCAAGACCTAAGCAACGAGTACAACGACAAAAGATTTCTTATCTGTAATTTTATGGTGTTAAGTAAGTAGTGATCGTGTAATATAAAAAAAGAAATATTTATACGGGGAGAGAGAAGGATTATGCTTCGACAAGATTCTCAATTAACTTGTAAAGGCTGTAGTTTAAAAAGAATGTTTAATCATTAGAAAACAAATTTATTTTCATGATCATCATTATGATAATATTCATCTTCGTCAGTGTAGCCACCATCATCAACATAGAAATGATGCCGGTCAAACGGTAATGCCTGCATGCAACAACCTTCTGTCTGCATATACTTGACTTTTTCACATTCCACCTGTTAATTATGTATAATTATGATGATTACGTAATTGCAAGATCCCCGATGAAGCTACCAAGGGAATACGCCGTGCATTCTCCGTGTAAAAGTAATTTTATTTGTCAATATATTACTGGTATTAAGGTAGCAAGCTGGCTGAATCGTTAGCATACCAGGTAAAATACTTAGCGGCATTTCGTCCATTTCTACGTTCTGAGTTCAAATTCCGCCGAGGTGGACTTTATCTTTCATAACTTCGGGGTCGATTAAATAAGTACCAGTTGAAGACTGGGATCGATCTAATCGACTTATCCCCTGCTACTGTTTCATATCATTCACCTCTCTTTCTCTCTCTCTCACATATCGATCGTCCGCATCCCTTAATTTTTTTTTGCATTCCCTTATGTCACTTTTCTTTCCCTCTCTCACTTTTGTCTTTCTTTTCCCACTATATCCTAACCCTCTCTCTCTCTCTCTGTATCACTATCCTTCCACCCCACCTTTTTCTGCGCTCCTTCTCCCACCCACTTCTATTTAGTTTCACAAATGAATAAAATATCACTTTCAGATTTTAGCACAAGGCCAGCAATTACATCGATCCAAAACTCAACTGGTACTTATTTTATCGACCCCAAAAGGTTGAAAGGGAAAGTGGCCTCGGAGGAATTTGAACTCAAAACGGAAAGACAGACGAAATGCTGCTAAGCATGTTACCCCGCGTGATAACGATTCTACCATTTCCTCGCTGCCAATAAAATTACTACGAAACATGATGCAAGAACAAAAATGGAAGAGAAATAGAAGAAATAAACCGCACATGGCGCGCAAATACACACACACACACACACACATGCGCGCACACATAGCAATACACACATACAACCATACATACGCACACAGACGTCAATGCACAAACACACTGAGGAGCCATACGCAAAAACACCTCCGCATTTATACACATACAACCACACAAGCAGTTACTCAGTTGAAACAGAGATACTTGCGAAGGGACGCAGGCGCCAAAACACAAAGACACAAATGCAGCAGGAAAAGTTAATGATATAGAAAAAAAAAGACAAAAAAAAAACAAAATAAAAACATGCAGATCGTATTAAAAAAAAAGTTGCATCAAGAAAGAAGAAGGGAAAAATGTAGCAAAATTAGAAGTTGAAGAATAAAACTAATATAAAACCAATATTCAATAAAATGTATAAAGTTCAGTGGAATGATGCTCCGATATAAAATCGAAACCTCTAAGACGAGATGATGATTGGATTCCGAACATGGCAAAGGTGTAAAATAGCCAACGTTTGATGTCTTGTAGTTATTGGAGAAAGAAAGAAAAAAAAAGAAAACGGGAAAAAGGAAAAAAAAAAAAAAATGAACTGAAGCAGTATAAAGCAGATTAACGTTAAAATATATAAGCCGAGTGAAATTGTAGCATTGATATATATATGCACAGGTGCGTATAGTGTGTGTGTGTGTGTGTGTGTGTGTGTGTGTGTGTATGTGTGCACCCATATATTTGTGTATATGTGCGCGGTGTGGTGCTTTGAAGTACAAATGATTCCATTTAACTGCATTCTCTCTATTCTCTCTACTTATTCTAATATAAGAATGTGACGCTCAGATTACGCTCTAATGATAAGGTCAAATATGGCCGGAACAGGCTCAGTTTTGTCACCCTACTTTATCATAAACCTGTCTGACTTCTTACCGTATTGTGTTTTTAATGAATATAATTAAAATTAAAATAAATCACATTAAAAAGCCGGACAAAATGCTTAACAGTATGTCGTCCTGACGTTCTCAGTTCAAGTGCTGCCGCAGTCGATTTGCATTTTTTCCTTTCGGGTGTCGATAAAATACGTTGCAGTTTAATATTGAGATCGAGAAAATCAATTTAACCCCCCACCTGAAATTGCTGGCGCTGTGTAAAAATGTGCAGCCAGGTCTTTGAGATGGCAGAATCGTTTGCGCGCTGCACAAAACGCTTAGCGGCGCTTCGTCCGCCTTTTCGTTCCGAATCCAAATTCCACCGAGGTCTCTTTGCCTTTATTCCATTCGTATTCAATAAAACAAACAGTGTTTCATGCAGCGGGAGCCCCTAGGCAGCTCAAACTCGAGTTTTCCTTTTATCCTTCACTCAATGTCCCATTTATTTTTTTGTTTCAGATTTTGTTGTTTAACCCAAAGTCTGTCCTGATTGAGCAGGCATTTGATGCAAAACATTCCATCCGTGACCATCTCGTCTGTTATATAAATGTTAGAACTACATTTACTAGTGATTCCTTTTATTTTATTTTAATATTCAGAATGGAATTGATATTTTACCGAAGTTGGTCATTATTAACAACCTATCAAACAAAGACGATCCTTGCAGTTTTGATGAGACAATGGTTCGCTGATGAGGTCTGATAACACCGAAACAAGTTCCGAACTATCTCTGTAATACCGAAGAACGAATCCATTGCACCATTGCATACTATTTTTAATTACTTTTAAATAATCAAAATTCCGAGTTATCTACCTTGATATCTTTGGCTTGCAGTAAGCTAAGTCGTTTAGAATAATTCGCTTCCTTGTTAGTATTGACGAGATAATAACTAATTGAGATTGTCACTAATTGACACTTCTCGCGTCACTGTGTTGAATATGTTAGCATCTGCATACCCTCCACCTCCCACCAACACACATACACAAAAACACATACACACACACCCATAGTAAACACCTTCGTAACCAGTGCTCAAATAACCGGAACACTCAAGCAATCAGCATCAGAAATTGATAAAGAAAATGTGTTGTTAATTAGAGTTAAGAGAATTTGTGCTAATTTGTATTAATTAAGTCATTACAAGAAAGTCTCTCCTGTATCTAAAATGGATCTCCGCTTCCGTCAGTAAAATGTTTTATTTTACTGCATTTACGGTTCCTGTGTTTTGTTTGGGAAAATTCTTTACTTTTATTCTTTCCTCTTTCTACTATTTTCGAAATATTAATGGTAAAACTGGTGACTATACAGAGAGTGTTATTGAGTTTCATAAAGTGCTCTGGTATTCTGAATGGCGATGATCAGATATCTGGAAAATTCAGTTATCCGGAAAACCTCAGGTCCGACAGGTGCTGGATAAGAGACTGTTTACTTTGAGTGCGAGCCCCCCCTCTGTGTGTGTGTGTGTGTGTCTCTCTCTCTCTCTCTCATCCCACACCTTGTTTTCAAGAAGGGATCTGATTGAACCAGGACTAACTGATAACGTTATTCTTCGACAGAATAATAAGCAAGAATCATCTTGAACACATTTATGTAAACAATTGTTAAATCTCTCTTTTCTAACTGTCACATGACATATTCGAAAGATTATAAATTTATGACAATATATATATATATATATATATATATATATATTATATATATATATATATATATGTGTGTGTATATATATATATACATGTTCTTGCTTGTGTGTAATACATGTATGTATATATATATATATATATATATATATATATATATATATATATATACATATTGTATCGTCTGTCTTGAAATGTCGTGATACCACCATGATATTGTGACGGATGGTTTAGATACACTCTAACAGTAAACAAGATAACGCAGCTGTAATAACAACGATCTAACAATCTCTTCACAAACCAACAATCAATATTCCAAATGAACAAACCAACCAACACCTTCCAACCTCACTGTGAACTCAACTCGAACTAACACACAAACTTCACTCCAATCACTACTATTTGTAATCGCTTGGTCCAGTCTATTTCTTGCAAGGGGGCGTGGTGATTCTCATCGCATTAATATATGCATGTATACACGTGTAGATACATACATGATATTTTGCGCGCGATGGGTTGTGAAGATGTAAATATAAGTTTGGAAAAGATAAGAATTGGATTAATGAGAAGACTCGTCATATTCTTAAACTGCAACTTCTTAATTTGGATAAAATAGAGAAGCAGAAGAAGGGTTGGCTGCAAGAATCGTACGAAAGAGTAAAACATGGACAAAAGATTGACCAAACAATTGTGGGAGAAAGCAACTCATATGAAATATTCCATTTAGATTTTGAAATTATAAGATAATACGTCTTTACGGCTGTTTCAAAGTTACGTTGGCTGTTTCATTTTACACTCTTTATTATTCAAAGTCACATGAAACAAATTACTTGAATATCTTCAACCTAGAAACGTCGAATATGTTAGCCTTGAAGAAGAGTGACAATGCGATTTCTATAGTATGAAACCACATGGTTAGGATAACACGAGGAGATAAATAAAAAGGAGGAAGAGGAAGATAGATACTAAGTGGTGAATACGGGAAAAGGGCAGGGAATACGATGGGGTAGAGAAAAATTATATTAGTAAAAAGGAGGAGACAGGTGTCGAAAAAGAGAGAGAAGTACAGGAATAAAAAAAAATAAAGAAAAACCAACAGAAGTGG
>NC_043019.1:9217852-9220352 GCF_006345805.1 Octopus sinensis | reverse complement strand
TAACATCTGCATTGAACATGCGGCATGACTCTGACCAGTTTCCCCCTCGCCTGATGACAACTGATCAAAAAGACCATCGCGTCGAAGTCTGTCCAGATCTCCGACACCGTTCCGCTGATGACCCATCCTTCATGTCGAAGATCCTCACCGGTGACGAGAGTTGGGCCTACAGATACGACCCTGAGATGAAGCAGCAGTCCTCACAATGGAAGAGGTCTTCATCTCCACGACCGAAGAAATCACGACTGAACCGCAGCTCAATCAAGAGCAGGTTCACCATTTTTTCGACGTCGGCGGTTTTGTGCATCAATAATTCGTGCCGTGGACCCGGACCGCCGATCGAGAGTTCTACTGTCACGTTTTCAAGCGCTTGATGAAGGACGTTCGGAGAAAGCGACCGGATCTGCGGAACGTGAAACATTAGATTCTTCACGACGACAAAGTATCCTGTGACGGAGCTTTCCTCACTCGTGAGTTTCTTGCCAAAGACAACATGGTATCGCTTCCGTCCCTGCGGACCTCCAACTCTTCCCCAAGATGAAAATGTAACTCAAAGATCACCGTTTTAACACCGTTGTGAAGACCCAGAATAAATCGCAGAAAGCCCTCGACTGGCTTATGGAAAAATACTGTGGCAGGAACATTGGGACCCGTGTATTGCTGCGCGAGTTGACTGATTCAAAGATGAAGTTAAAACTTTGGTAAATAACAAAGAGTCCGGGAATGTTTTGATTCGACATCGTAACAGGAGAGAAGAGCAGGAGGTGTTATGAATACCAGTGTTGGACTGAGGGGACGGTGTATGGCCGCTGGTGTAGGTGATCATATGGGGAGTCGCATTAAGGGTGCTATTAAGGCAGGTGGGGTTTCTAAGGGTTGTATTATTGAAACAAGGTAGGTTGGGCGGGGTTTAACGGGATGGATTGTAGGGTCGAAAGATAAGCAGTGGGGTGGATGTATTTGGGAGAGAAGGTTCTAATTTCCCAGATTAATCAATTCTTCCCCAACTCAATATCGGGAGAATTATTCAATAACTATTTAATTACTATCTAATTATTATGAAAATATTTGCTTTGTTTCGGAAACGCTAGATGAGGAAATTGGAATGATGCTGACCTTTGAGGTCACGATGAACCGTCAAGACTCTGCTCTGCCGAAATGCAGGCGGTTATGGATCTTTATGCTTTAAATATGCGACGAAAAAGTTTAGTAATCTATATCAAGATACAGGACAATATGGTGAAACAGCTTGGGTTTCAAGGGACCACAGCTCTTCAATATCTTCTCCAAACCCCTGAGAGATCTACATGGGGTGGATGTAGGAGTCTTCAAAGCAAAACTGGATCTCCTCTGGTCAAGAGTTTGGGACGAACCAACTTCACGGCAGGAAATGGAGATGAGGGCAGCAGCTTCAAACTCCTTCATTCACCAAAGGCTACAAATCAAAGGTTTCAAGTAGTGAAGGTGTAGCAAAGCTAACGGCAATGCTTCAGCATGGCCGTAGCTCTCGAGCTGAAATTATATAGAGCTGCTTATATCGTGATAATGTACGTTGCTCTGTATTGTACATAACATAAATTCTGAAAGAGTTGGACATTTGCAGAGAAATATCTTTAAGATATTTAAAACTTTATTCAGAAACGAATAAGCAGAAAGCACAATGAATTTGGCTTCAAATTCTGTTAGGTCCTTGCGTAATAACAAGAATCACTAAATATTTCTTGATCTTATTAGATAGAAATATATTCTGATAAAAAGCGAAAATCCCAGATGCTAAAACGATTTCCATGAGGAATAACATTAAGTCCCACTACTTCCCATTATTTTTACTTTGGCCATAACAAATATTAATGGCCGAAATTTCAAACAGTTACTTCCATTACAGTCTTCCTGTTCGACGCATTTCTCTAACCCCGTAAATGGTATGTTTAACAATTTATAACTTTCGAGATCGACAGTTCATTGTGCGAAAGTATTTACAACCGATGATTCAGTTTCTAAGGATAACGTCAGGTTGTTGGAAAATTCTTTTTAGCTTAAAATGCAGTTACCATGAATATATTTTCAGAAATAACGAAATATTTTGCACACAAAAGTTTCGATGTAAATCCAGGAAACAGAAGAGAAAAATATCAGAAACTATAAACATTGTTGCATAGTTTTAATATCTCAGCAGTTTCGGTTATTTGACTTTGATGATGGTTGGTAACAGGTTGGAAAGGTTGCAGATGAATAGATGAAGGCAAGTACAGGACTGATACTTAATTGATTGATATGAGAAAGAGAAAAAAAAAAATAATGTGTAACGGAGCCGGAAACTATATTCAGAAGGTGAGAGAGCGAACCGGATGCTACCAGGCACTTCGATCGCCTGTCGATACAACAAATCCATCACTTTGTGTGTGTGTGTGTGTGTGTGTGCGTGCGTGTGTGTGTGTATGTATATATATATATATATATATATATATATATATATAATATATATATATATGTCTGTGTG
>NC_043019.1:9165352-9215352 GCF_006345805.1 Octopus sinensis | reverse complement strand
GTAGAAAGGAAAATTATTCATTTTCAGTTTAGAAGATTAAAAAACAGTGCTTCCGGATTGTTGGCGCATCCTAATCTGATCTAATTTCCAAGAGGACTTGTGAAAGGTGTATATGTGTGGGTGTGTGTGTTTGTATATGTGCGTGTGTATTTGTGAATGAGTATATATGTGTACACGTGTGTGTGTGTGTATGTGCGTGAACGAGTGTATAGTAGTGCATGTATGTATTAGCATGTAAGTATGTTTGTATACACACAAACACACACACACATAAATGTATATCCGATCACAGACACATATACACCTACATGCATATATCTATATGCATTAAATCATGCATGAATATTGAACAGTTGTTTTGGCATTATTGTTGGTTTCGACCTTAATTCATAAATGTTTTCCAAGAACGTCAAAACTAAAAGAAATTATACACAACAATATACATTGCGGAACTATTCCTATACCATGGCACCTTCTCCATCCTAATATAACGAAACATTAAATATATGCTGTGTACTTTCGGAATTCTCTATGCCTGTAGAATTCTTCGTCCTCTCTTCGCAATAAAACCCGGGAGAGTAGATCTCCTGGTACAAATGAAACTGCAATCATTGTCAACTGATAAAAATCAGTCGTCAATCTGTGATTGTCTTGTAATTTCGCAACTTATGTTCTGTGAGTGGTGGCTTCTATTTTGTTTTGGTCCCTGTTGATAGACGCTGTGACGTGGCTCCCTCTATGTTGCTGCACTTCGTGCTAGATATAACAGCTAAATCGCTGATGTCGTGATATGCGTGGAATGCACTGCATGAAGCAGATCTACAGAAAGAATATTCCAGAGATACACGAAAGGGCTTTGGATGTAAGACTTTTGAATATGGGTTTACTTAGTCAAGGCCGAACAGGGGATACAACCGCGATAACAACTGCATCAACAATATCGCCACCATGATGACCACCACCACCACCACCACACTGGAATCCCCTTTATCAACATTATCAATATTCACCCCCATCTCTAGCGCCACTCCTAACATCATCAATGAAGCGAACTCAGAGTTGCAACATTCATAAATAAAGCTGTAGCGGTGCACTTTAACCAGGATGACATTTCAAGGCGACCGAACCAACAGAACACAAATGGACACCACATGGCAAGAAAGCCATGCAGCGGAAACGCATGTCAAGCGGGGTTTTGAAGAGAAAATATACTTTATAAAAGAAGCTAATAATAAAAGAATAACACTGCGTTGATGCAGAATTCTTCATCTGTATTATTATTATTATTATTATTATCATGGCGGCGAGCTGGCAGAAATGCTTATCGGTATTTCGCCCGTCACTTCGGTCTGAGTTCACATTCTGTTGAGGTCAACTTTGCCTTTCATCCTTTCGAGGTCAATAAAATAAGTACCAGGGATACACTGGGGTCGATGTAATCGACTAGTCCCCTCCCACCAAAATTGCTGCCCCTGTGACAAAATTTGAACCCATTATTGTTTATTATATATTTATTATTATTATTATTTTTATTATTATCATTGTTTGACTTTCGCTTTGTATTTTTACTGGTTGACTCCAAATTTGGGATTACATAGACAATATTTTACGTAGGGTATGGGAAGTTCCCATGATCACTATATTTTGAATTTCTGTCATTTTGAGGTTTCCTGGTGTTTGAGGTAGGTAGGAATCAGCCCCTGTTGTTATCATTGCTAGGGCACCTATAACAACAGGTGTTGATTTAGTCTTGAGGTTCCACATTTTGTCAATTACTATTTCAAGATCTTCATACTTGCTCAGTTTTTGGTAGGTCTTGACAGATACATTTATATCGATTGGGACAGTCATATCAATGAGGAGGTATGATTTTTATCTGAAGTCTTTTAATATAATCTCTGGCCTATTCGCATCTATCTTTGTGTCAGTTTGAACGAATCTAGCGTTCCAGAGGAGTGAGATGTAATATTTTCAAGCACTGGATTTGGTTTGTGCTCCCACCAGTTTTTATCATGGGGCAGGTCTAAGTTTTTGAAAATTACCCAGTAATAAAATCGTTGAAACCTTCTCGGATGCATCGTAGATGTGGTTGAGATCTGTAATATCAACATCATTAACTGAAATTATATCCTTAAGTACAAAACGGATTTTCTCAATTACTTTCAGATTTTAGTTAGAGTTGCGTATTTTTGGGGAGAGTGTTACGTTCATCCATATTGGTTTCTACAATTTTCAGACATTCAATCATTAATTGACTTTTTATTTCATCTAGTTCAGTTGGGTCAATTTCTATGTGACTTTCTCCATCTATTTGATTTTCCTCTGCCTTAGTGTTTATGGTTGGTTCAGAGATTATTTCACTTTGCTTATCAGTTACATTCACTCTTTCTATCATTAGACCTGAGCTGGTCTGCAATTATTTCCTCTGTAGTATCGTCTTTAGCTGAATCTTCTTTCCTTTTATCCCTTACTGATTGAATAAGTTGGTCAACCTCTAATTCAGTTAGTAATTTCTTTTACATAATGTTTCTTCTGACGTTGGTAAGTTTGTTACTGACTATGTAGGATCTAACTTCAAGGTGCTTCTGTCTCCAGTTTAGGTAAGTGTGTTCAGTATTAGATTTATTCTTGTTCAGTATCATCATCATCATCATTATTATTATATTATATATGCTATGTCTGTATTCTTAAGTGCCTTCTCCTACACACATATATACAGAGATAGATAGATAGAGAGAGAGAGAGAGAGAGAGAGAGAGAGAGAGAAAGAGAGAGAGAGAGAGAGAGAGAGCGAGTGGGGCAGCTGGCAGCCAGACTCTTTGTAAGATAGATAAGAAATTTGAGCGTTCGAAGAACATTGTCTAAATTAATCTTCAGGAAATTTCCAAGAACATTTCCACATGCGTAATATCGTTGGAGACTGAAATTACAACCAAAGAATAACAATAACCATTTGTTTCTTCCCTTGCTATCAATTCCACAATTTGATATGATGTCACATTCCTCATACGTCCGCACCACGCCGATCGATTCGGCCTACATTATTACGGCTCTTTTACTAACCCGGAAACCTGTATCAAATAGCGTCTTTCATTCAAAAACATTCAGTTCCATATGGCTTTTAAAAACATTCTTCTATTTCAGTAGCGCCACCTACCCAGTCTCCTCCAAACTCCACTTTTCTTGTTTTGATGCAATGAAAGGCGGCGAAATGGCCGAATCGTTTGTACTCCAGGCTTAATGCTTAGCGGCATTTTGTCTGTCTTTATGTTCTGAGTTCAAATTCCGCCGAGGTCGACTTTGCCTTTTATACTTTAGGGGGCGATAAAATAAATACCAGTTGGGCACTGGGATCGATAAAATCGATTTCCTCCTCCCCCAAATTTTTTGGCCTTGTGCCAGAAGTCGAAACCAATATTTTCCTGCAATGTTTTACAGATTTTCATAGAATTGCTTCATTATGTTTAACGATGGAGATTAATTGATGATTCTTCGATTTTGTCTCCTTATTAGGGTCGTTTCAAAGTGTAACACTTCATCTTGTTTCGTTCTGCTAAAGATGTCGACAGTTAAGGTTGTCAAAACTGTTACATGGCAAAACGCCATGACAGACAATAACATAAGCACAAGTCACACCATCTGGCGAAAGGAAACAACCAATAATATGGTCTTCAAAGATTGGTACGAGGCCAGCAATTTCAGGGGAGGAGGCAAGTCGATTACATCGCCCCCCACAGTTTAATTGGTACTTATTTTATCGATCCTGAAAGGATAAAAGCCAAAGTCCAGCTCGGTGGAATTTGCAGTCAGAACGTAAAAATGGACGAAATGCTGCCAAGCATCTCACCTGCCTAACGATTCTGCTAACTCAAATCCTTCAAACATCCAATTGTTACCAAGAATTGGTTGTTACTTTATTCCGTCGATCCTAGAAGGATTAAAAAAAAAGTTGACTTTGGCGGAATTTGAACCCAAAACGTAGGCAGCAGTAACAAATAACGATCGTACATGTAATAATTTCGTATTTAGACACAAAGGCCACAATTTTGAGAGGGTTAATCGATTAAATCCACTCCAGTACTTGACGTGAGTTTTATTTCACAGACCCGCTTATGGGTGAAAGGTATTATTGATCTTTGCAGTATTTGGATTCAGAACCTAAACAGTCATATTGATTAGACCTAGTAACCTAATTTGGCCGAGGTTCTTAGTATTCTGCCAGTTAACTACCATTGAAAAATTTCAAATTAATACAAAAGGCCAATCTATAATATCAATCTGCCGCATCGGCAGCAAACCAGGGACTGTAATTCGGAGGAGAGAAAGATAAAGAGGTACAGGGACCTAACCGACCGCCATCAGATTACAGTACGTAACTGGTACTTAATTTATCGACCCCGAAAGGATGAAAGGCAAAGACGACCTCGGCGGCATTTGAACCCAGAACGTAGCAGCAGACAAAATATCTCTAAGCATTTTCTTCAGCGTGCTAACGGTTCTGCCAGCTCGTCGCCTTAATAATAATAATAATAATGGGTGACCTGAAGTTATTCACAAAAACAGTCCAGTCTGTGCAGGTTTTGTCCAATGAAATCAAGATGGAGTTTGGACGCTCAAAATGTGCTTCGCTGGTGATGAGACGAGGAAAGCTTGCCAGGACAGAAGGCATATGATTGCCAAGTATTGAAATGATGAAAGCAATTCAACCTCAATCCAGCTATAAATACCAGGGAATACTTGAGGCAGATGGAATCAAACACAATGGCTTGAAGGAAAAGACAAAAAGAGAGTAACTGTGGTGAGTGAGGAAAATATTGACTTCGAAGGTGAATGCCAGAAACATCATTTCGGCAATAAACTGGTAGTTCAGTCGCAGTAGTTCGGTTTGGAACTGGAATCCTAAAGTGGAGAGAGGAGGAGCGAAAGGAGATGGAGAGGAAGGCAAGAAAGAATGTAACGATGCATGGAGTCCATCAGTCACGTGCAGACACTGATCACCTATACATGAAGGAGGGTGAATGGAGGATGGGGACTGATGAGTGTGGAAGACTGCGTGAGAATGGAACTGAAGAGTTTAATGAGGTACTAAATCGAAGTAGTGACAGTTGCTAGTGACAGTTAGGAACGAGGGAGTATTGAGAGCAGAGAAAAAAGAGAAAACAAAGGAAGTACAAAGAGGAGATGAAGAAGAATTACGGAGGAAGGGACTATACAACCAATTCCAAGCAGCCACAACAGAAGCGGCTGGAAGAAGTTGGTGGGATTGGCTGATGAAAGGAACCCTAAGAAAAGAGACCGAGAGCATAATAGTGGCAGCGCAGGGTCAAGCTCTGGTCACGAAGTGGATGGTCAACCTTAGGAATGAGTAAATGTCTCCACTGTGTCGTATCTACAACAGGGTGGATGAAACCATTGCCCATATCATGGACGAATGCCCTAGACTCGCCCAAAACCATTACAAGCTGTGGCAGATCGATTCAACTTACCAGCGATATTTCATTGATCAGCTCTGAAATGATAAAATGCAAATGATCGCACTTAGCCGCTATTTGAACCCAGAATGCCTAGGGGATGTAGCAAATACCTCAAGGTATTTTAATCCAGCAGTGTGGTTTCCTATAATTATTACCTAATTATACTAATTAAGTACCTATTTAGATATTGCATTATCAGTCCTCCCTTTTTTTTTTATCTCCTGCGGTCGACTCATTCTTCTCTCATTCACGTAATCTTCGCCCTTTGCCGCGGTTTTTAGTTTTCTTATTCCGGCAATTCGCCTTCTTCTGATCCGTCCCCTTCTTCTGCCAAATCATATCTCATTTAGGCCCTGATCTGGAGATATGTTTGTGTGGAATTAAAATAACGATATGCCGCGAGGAACAACAACAACAACAACAACAACGAATATTAGCAAGATAACTCGATTGTATCCTCTGCACCTTCTTAACACACACGCGCGCATGTCTATATATGTGTAAACGTATGTTTTGTATATACTATATTTGCATATGCGTGTGAGTGAATGGAAATACATTTTATATGAGTGTGTGTGTGTGTGTGTGTGTGGTAAGAAAGTTCTCCTTAATCATATGGTTCAAGGTTTCGCGCCACTACGCTACTTACCACCTCGGCAAACTGTCTTCTACTCTAGCCTCGGGTCACCCCAAAGCTTGTGAGTGGATTTGGAAACTGAACGACACATACACATGTGTGTGTTTGACCCCCTCCACCGCTTGATAACCGGTGTTGGTTTGTTTAGGTCCACGCTAGTCAGCGGTTTGGCATTAGCGACTTGTAGGACAAGCACGAGACTTTAAAAAATATACCATCTAATTGGGGGCGATTTTTTCAACTAAACTCTTGAAGGTGAGGTCCCAGCATGGCCGCAATCCAATGATTGAAATAAGTAAAAGATTAAAGATGTGTATACATACATACATTTATATATACATGTATATATTCACACATATTTATATATATCTATTCATATATACACATATCTTATATACACATATTATCTTATATATATATATATATATATATATATATATATGTGTGTGTGTGTGTGTGTGTATGTATGAATGAATATATGCGTGCCTATGTATATATGTATACACAAAATTATACACATATGTATATACGCATTGTAACTATACACATTCCGCCGTCACACACATAGTATACATAATTACATATGTTACACAAGAAACAGAATCCCTAATCCTGTTAATCCTTCTCACGTCTCAGCCCTTAATCCCAAACAAACTAAGCCATCGTGTCTGTTGCCAAAGATAAAAAAAAAACATTAAATACACATCATATCATTGTCTGTATATATATGGGAGAATCTGCACATGTACATGCGCACACGCATACATATGGATATGGATATATGTACATACATCATTATACATTTATGTGCTCCTATATATATATAAATACAAGTCTCTCTCTCTCTCTCTCTCTCTCTCTCTCTCCATCTCTCTCTCTCTCTCTCTCTATATATATATATATATATATATATATATATATATATATATATACAAATGTATATATACTCATACTCATATATAAATATATACATACACACATACACATACATACATACATACATACACATTTATATCACATACATATATACATATATACATACATATATACATACACATACATACACATATATTTTGAATATTTCGTTTTTGGATTTGGTTTGCAAGATTCTTTATGTGAGTTCGTGTGTTGAAGCATATTCTGAGGAGAGTCATTCTCTTTTTGTGCCTTTATAATGTAACACACTCACCAATAAAATTTCCACTTCTTTCTTATCGTTATTTACCTAAAATTTTCGTGGCATCTTGCAACCTTTTCAATAGTCTTGGCTTTGTCTGACATAACACACACACACACACATATATATATATATATATACACACATATCACATATACATACACACACACATATATATACATATCACATATACACACACATATATATACATATCACATATACACACACATATATATACATATCACATATACACACACATATATATACATATCACATATACACACACACATATATACATATCACATATACACACACACACACATACATATCACATATACACACACACATATATACATGTACACATACACACACACATACGTGGAGTAGATAAAACAGGGGACAACTGTTGAAGGGGATGTCCTTTATTTTGCCTGTCTCGTTCGTCTGTTTTTTTCGTTGTTCGTTTTTCTATGTTATTGTTTTTTATGTTCTCGTTTCTCATTCTAGTTTTTTTTTTGTCCTGTACCCATATATGCATATATATATACATATATATATATATACATGTACATAGATGTATATATATATGCATATAATTATGTATTATTTATGTTATATATATATATTATATATGTACCTACATACTTAACAATATACGTGAACATACATACACATGTGCGCACACACAACACACATTTATGTTTGCATGTATATATAAACGATTTACTCATATAGTGCATGTATACATATATATATATATATATATATATTAATATCTGTGCATGGGTTTGCATATATAGGGGGTACTGAAAAGTTCCCGGTAGTAAGGGCACTGCAAAAGGCCTGGCTGGAAGCCCAATCTTCCGAGTTCTTTTCACAGAGCTTAGAAAAACTGAAGGACCATTGCAATAAGTGTGTGAAGCTCAGAAGGGAATAGGCTGGGTAAAATCATTAACTGACACCCCGGCATTTTCTTCTACCCGAAGCCAGGTATCTTTCAGCATCCCTCCCTATGTATACATGCATGTGTGTACGTGTGTGTGTTGTGGTGTGTGTGTGTGTATACCCAAACATATTAATGCATATGTGTTTTATATGTATTTCTAATTGCGCATAACGCATAATGTATTTCATAATTGCGCATAAAACACATAACGCGGCATGCACAGATATTCTATGTGTGTGTGTGTGTATGTATATATATATATATATATAATATATATATACACACGTTAGTATATTTATACGGGTATGCACTCATAGACAGACACACACACACTTGTACATTCTCCTTTTCTTGACGTAAGTTTCTTCTCTTCCCAGGGAGACACGTTAACTCACGCAGTTGTCCTTTTTTTCTTGTTTTTGTTTATCATCTTTGCTTACGAACAATCTATTATGAAATAAAGTCTGTCCTATAATAAGGTATTGTATTATTTCTGTTTCATTTTCTTTTCAAATCCATGACTCTAGTCCTTTCGAGGCATTTTCCTTTGCCTAGTTTTCCTCTTTAAGTATACAAAATAAAATTCCCTTCTGTAAGAGTACTCCTGGTTAATTTCCTTAACGTTAAATATCTCCAAGTAATCTTGAATTAAGGGAGACAATAAATACCGATGACGTCCATTGCAGCAGAAACACGTATCTGTACCGCTGCCTTTATATTATAATGACGATGAGCATGTCTTATTGCATATTATTTCACTGACAGTGATCGTCAGTCTCTTAATTATCTCTCCTCTCAGACTTATTAACAATCACAGCCATTTCGTTTTCGTAACTTACACTGAGTAAATGTGGCCATATTTATTAAAATATAACAACCTCATCTCATTTCCTTTTGTTTATTAATAGCCGAGGCTCTTACCGATTACGTTATTTTCCCCCAAGGTAAAACGTAGATGTATCTAAGCCATACCTTTTGACCGCGAATTGAGCTTAATTGACCTTTCCACTTAATTACATTCACAAATTTGACAATATCTTGGAGATTACAATGTGTGTGCGCAAGTTGGTAAGAGCGGAGTCCCAACTGGAAATCGACCAATAATCCGTCTAAAAGAGTTTAGATTTGTCTGCTAGTCGTAAGCATGGAACGTCTTTCATCATTTGCCTGAATATATTTATGTTAGGAAAGAAGCAACATACAAATGAGATGGAAGCCTGCGAGCTGGCAGAATCATTTGGCGTTCGTGTCTATTTTGTTGGAAAATCAGGAACGAATAAATATTCTTTCAACGGAAGAAAATATTGGAACCATCACACACACGCATGCATGTATGTATGTATGAATGTATATACACAAACACTCTTGCTATACAAAAGTATTTCTACGTTCGGTGTTTGCGAGCCGAGTTGTCTCACCTGGTCTGTGACATTCAGGTGTTCTTCAACACCCGGCGCCGCGTGGGGAGCTTTCGCTGTGCGCCATTCCGCAGCAACCTTGGCGTAGAAATAAAAGACATCCAGTATCGACCGATTATGCTTATATGGTCACAGCTGCTGCATTTCATTCGTAATTCCAATACACACACAGGCATATATATGTATGTATGTATGTATGTACGTGTTTGCGTATATATATATATATTATATATATATATATATATATATATACACACACACACACACAAGCAATTATACAAACACATGACAATCAAATTAAAATGAAAAAAAGCATCGGCTGAAGAAATATAATTATGATCTACACGTTGTATTTAATAGTTTAGTACATTATCCCTTATTCTTTGTATTATGCAAATGGGTGTTCCTATCTATGCGTATGTATTCACACACACACACACACACACACACACACATATGTATATGGTTGTGTGCTTGTATCTTTCTATCTCCGTTCTGTGTATGCGTGTGTGTGCAGCACATCATCTGCCATTTTTCCTGCTTCAGTCTTTCCGATTCATTTCTTCCGTAACACACTTGGTTACGTCACGGTTGAATGACAATCGTCGAGTCACTTATACACATTCATATATATATATATATATATATATATATATATATATATATACCAGTGCGCAGCAGCTCTCTACACACTCGTAAATACATAGAATAGATGTGTCTGCGTGTGGTGTGTATGTATATATTCATATTGCATATCGCATACCGGCATATTTATATATATATATATATATATATATTTCAGTGCATGTATGTATGTATGTACGTATGTATGTATGTATGCATGTATGTACGTGTATGTATGTACGTGTATGTATGTACGTACATAGATATATGTAAATGTACATACATATATATAGACAAGTATATATATAATACACGCACACACACACACACACACACACACACACATATATATATATATATATATATGTGTGTGTGTGTGCATACATACATGCTTAACTGTGTTTGAGTCGTTGTGTGCATATGTGTTTGTGTGTGTACGTACTCTTGTATGGATATGTAGGTAATACCCATGAAGTATTACACAAGACGAATGATTAATCTCGTATTTATAGCGACGCAAGCGACGTTGTTCAGTGCAAATAATCACTGGGAATGTAAATGTATTAATAATAGAGGAGAGAGAGAGGGAGAGAGAGAGAGAGAGAGAGAGAGAGAGAGAGAGAGAGCGGCTGGGGCAGATCTGAAGATGAAATAATAGAATCTCAAAAGACAAAATAATACTTCTGACTGTTATAAGCATGCACCGAGAATCACCCCGTTGTATATACAGATATGCAGATATATATATGTATGTATGTAGGTAGGTATGCATGTTATATACTTCTTTGTGTCTGCTTATGTATTTAAGTGTGTCAATGTATTCGTTTGTGGATTGCGTGTGTCTCGAGCATGTGAAGACGAATTCAACAATATTCTCGACCTAAATGAACTTGACGTTGAGAGACATAACTAGACTTTTTCAATTACCCATATCCACAAAACAGAGATAGATAGATAGACAAAGAGAGAGAGAGAAAAAGAGAGAGAGTGAGAGAGAGAGAGAGAGAGAGAGAGAGAGAAAGAGAGAGAGAGACAGACAGACAGAGAAAGAAAGGACGAAAGACGGAATGCAATTTTTTTCCTTCTTAGTACACGATAATATTCTTTTTCACCCTAGGCACAAGACCTGAAATTTGGGGGAGAGGGGACGAGTCGATTTTATCGACCCCAGTGTTTCACTGGTACATATTTCATCGATCCCGAATGGATGAAATGCAAAGTCGAGAAAGTTAAGCAGAGAATTTTGCCAAAAGTTTGGCGAGACCTGCTCAGAATCCTACGCAATATTTGCAAGAAGCTTTTATCGTTCTCAACCCAATCGGAGATCTTGTGCAACTGAAACCCGAGTGTATTTTTGGTCAGCTGAAAGTCGCGATGGCACAAATTTGGCAGACACGCGTCTCATACCCAAATCTTCAATGATAAAGCACTAAACTGAACCGTAACTAATGCGCACATCCTCCAATAACTCTCGGATTGTGATTCGAGGATTTTCCCTCACAGCTGCGCGCACATCCGCTCTGCTCTTCTCAGTTCCGTTGGTTGCGGGTCTCCTAAAACGTTCGTGGCTGTCGACATTTTTTCGGCCATCTTGGAAGCCTCTGAACCACTTGTAGACTTGTGTGCAACTCATTCACCCCTCCCCATACACTTTCTGAAATTTTGCTTTGGCCTCTGAGCAGGTATCGCCATGACAACTTTCTCCGTCACGGTCAATGCGACAATCAGACGCTACACATCTTCCTTCCAAGCATTGCTGTAAACAGGGAAAGTGTGCCAGAACGTTAAAACTGCATGCACAGCAGAGTTCACGTTCAATATGCTTTACTCTGCATATTTTAGCTTCGCTACAATGGCAACAGTACGGATACTTATTGATCAGACCACATATATAGAGTTCCGGAGATGCGAAACGGGATAACAGAACTCAAAGTATGTCAATTCTTATTTATATATAGCAGAAGCAACACAGTGATTCAAGGGCCAAAAGTTCCGTGCGTTATCATTTATCAAACAAGTTGCAAATGGAGGTGTTGTAAATTTATATACCATCAATTATAAGAAATTCCTGGGTTTGTTCTAGAATGAATTATATATATAAAAAAGAAAACAATTACAATGTCACGTGGGTCATTCATATTTGCAAATAGTTTGTTCATTAAGTCGTTCAATTAAGAAATATATAAAGAAGCAAATTAGAAAAAATTGTATACTTGTACACTTATGACTGAGAGTGATGGTGAATATAAATACAATATACATACATACATACATACATACATACATACATACATACATACATACATACATACATACATACATACATATATAATAGGTATACACACACACAAATATATATATATATATGTTATAAATTCATTCATGCTTGTACATGATTGGCTACACATTCACACACACA
This sequence comes from Octopus sinensis, assembly GCF_006345805.1. NCBI lineage: Eukaryota > Metazoa > Mollusca > Cephalopoda > Octopoda > Octopodidae > Octopus > Octopus sinensis. The sequence goes on along the minus strand of NC_043019.1, from coordinate 9,202,657 downwards.
CACACACACACATGCCTTCATACACATGGAAATTTAGTTGGGTATATATTAACAGATATAAACATAGAAGCATGCATACAGACAAAGACACTCTCACACATACACAAGCACTCTCACGCACGCACACTCATCTATGTATCTCGGTCCGAATCGCTACCAAACTCTAAGCCCTAAATATCTCGCTACTCACAAGAGAAAAACTTTTGCTTCAGAGAAACCAGTTTTGTCTCTTCTCTCTCTCTCTCCTCTCCCCCTCTTCTTCTGTTGTCTACTCGACAGACTCTCGTTGGTATGTGGAAGTGAAAACTTACACGTTGCACAGTTCTTAAGTTACTAACTCGTTCTTAAGTTACTGAATCGTTCCATGTCTGTCTGTCTGTTTGTCTCCTCTTTTCTTTTAAATCTTTACGTAATTAACCACACTCCCATACACACACACACACACACGTTTCTCTCTTTTTCTCTCTTTTTCTCGGGCAAATTCTCTGCAATAACAACGGAAATATTCTTAATAATTAGTTCAGTCATCGTCAATTGGTAACAACCAGATTACAAAGAAAACAACCTAAAACAACAAAATAACAAAATCTAAACTTATAAAAACGGGAGAAAAAGAGGAAAAGTGACAACGATATAAGCTAAGCAGTGAAATCGAAACTAAATTTCCCAGATAACAGCCAAAAACCTCATCTTCTGTGTCTTTGTTAACCAGACAGGCAGGCATGTACACACACACGAACACACATCTCTAAACATAAATTTATTCGCATATATACAACAGTACACATACACGTACACACACATAGCTGCAAACATACATCTATATACATAGAAGACGCCTACATAGACCTACATACAAATAATCACGTGTATATATATATATATTTCTCTGTCTTCCCTTCTCTGGATCTTTCCTTCTCCTATGTTTCCGACGAAGAGCTCCGCTCGAAACGTTAAACCCTCCTTCTTTCCTTCTTTCCTGAGCGTCCAATAATACTATATTTGTTCCACGTCCTCGCGTTGTTGTGTCTTTTGTGTTTTTTTGTATTTTCTTGTTTGGATTAACTTTATATATATATATATATACATACATACATACAGACAGACAGACACGTGATTATGCGTGCTGATGTGTGAATGTGTGCATGCGTATGATCCGCATTCATACACTTAAACATATATTATACGTGCATACATCGACATATATATCCCTATATACAATCGCACAGACACGCACATCCGATCCGGATTTCAATTAATTAATTAGCCCTGATTTAAGCAATGAATTGGAAGATTCGTTAATGCCTCGGAAAAGTCGACTCTTTCTTTATCTGCTGTCACTTTCTGGCATGATCAAATTCTGTCTTTCATCCTTTGGATGTCAAATAGAGTACCACCTAAATACTAGGGACGCTTCTTTCCCCATCCCTCTTCTCGATTCCTCTCCCCCTTTTTTTCTATAGGTCACGTTGATGAGAATAACAAAGAGGTGTTCACTTCAGTTTCCTTAATCCTTTCGCTCCGTCTATTTAACCTCACCAAGAACAAATATCTGCTTCAGATCTTTTCGAGAGGAAATATAGGATGAGTGACATTCCAGAAATGATTATACATACGAAGTTTAAATTTAGAAACAGTCTATCTAGGACTACACCATTGCAAGTGTTCTCTGTGTTTCTTTTATTTTCATTATAAGGGTGTAAATATGGAGGCGAGCTGGCAGAAACGTTAGCACGCCGGGCGAAACAGCGGTATTTCGTCTGCCGTTACGTTCTGAGTTCAAATACCGCCAAGGTCGACTTTGCCTTTTATCCTTTCGGGATCGATAAATTAAGTACAAGTTGCGTACTTGAGACGGTCTAATTGACTGGCCCCTTCCCCCAAAATTTCGGGCCTTGTGCCTTGAGTAGAAAAAAAAGGAGGGTGTAATTTCGGAGATTTGACTAAATTAAGCAGTCATATTGCTCCACGCTTTCTTTCTGACGTTTCCTCCAAGACGTGCAAAACACGTGATGCAAAAACTCTTGTATTTCATCCAATATGGAGTGCTTTCGTTTTCGCAGTTTAATAGACATGACTAATAGATTTTCACCTGTAGTTTTACTCTGCATGTTTATGCTATGAATCACACGACGACGGCATTTAAATGGCAACTTAGTTGCTAAGCCAACCAGTAAATATGGCTACTTTAACCGTCCTTTGCCTGTTTACATACGCCCACGTGACGCGTGGCGCTGGCGGCACGCTAGATTAATTGCGATTCTTCTGTGGCAGATACAAGATTACGAAATGTCGAGTTGGTGATGCACAAATAATTTGTCAAACTATGTATGTCTGTGTGTATATATGAGTATATGCATGATATAAGCATGAATGCCTACGCACACACACACACACACACACACGATGTATGTAGACATGTATATATGAAGGCATGTATATATATATATATATATATATATATGCAGGTGTGCATACGAGGGTATGTATAGGCATGTATTTTTTATGCCTATAAATGTATATGTGCATAGATGTATAAGCGAACGCATATAAACATGTATGTATGTATGAAACACTTGTATTCATATATATGTATGTGTCCGTGTATGGGCACATGCGCGTATATATGGAACACGTGTATACATGTGTGTACGCAGTTGATATGTGAGTGTTTATGTTGGTTCAAGTATAACCGAATGATCGATTTCATTTCCAAATATGAGATCTGTGTTCAATCTCACTGCCAGACATCTCATATATATATATATATATATATAATATATATATATATATATATATATATATATATATTAGACTAACATTAGACTCCTCACTCGTATCACCATCGAACCTAGAGTTTAACTACGGTCTGTCCAAAGCACTTACCTAGCGTTACCTGCCACTCTAGGTCTTCTACATACCAATACCTCTCATACCCTCGCAATATATATATATTATTGTAGTCTAAGAATACAGCAAGTCTTGTAAGGGAAATTAGATAGACGGAAACTGTGCGGAAGCCTGTAGATTAGTTTAAACGATATGGCATAATGATCCTGGTTGATGGTAACTGTATAGTTACAAATACTAGTGGAATATTCATTTGAAAAGAAAGTTGTTCAACTGGTCAGGCGATGATAACAATAGTTATTGAAACCGATTGAGGATCCATTAGCTATGCTTTAATCGAAACGAAATACGCGTATTATGTGTATTTCATTTTGATTGTGTAAAGGAGCACGCCCTGATGTGGTTGTGATAAAGAGAATGGAAGTAGAATGTCCGGTAGAGCTGTTGCAAAATGTCTGCCTCCTTAGCACTGCCAGAATTATCGGAAAGGAATGAGACAGCTGAACAAATGATGTGGAGGTAGCAAGCTTGCCACCAATGCAAGAATCCAGAATTTCCAAAAAAAACACGAGTTAGAATAATAATAATAATAATGATAATAATAATAATAATAATAATAATAATAATAATAATAATGATAATAATAATAATAATAATAATAATAATAATAATAATGATAATAATAATAATAATAATAATAAAGCCTATTAACTCGGAACTACCAGGCCAATGTGATGAAAAATGGAGCAGACCCAAAATGCCGATTCTGCAACGACATGATTGAAACAGTGGACCACCTAATCTCTGGATGTAAAGTCTTAGCACCAGTGGAGTATAAATTAAGACATGACAGAGTTGGCCAATATCTCCACTGGCTAATAAGTCGGCATTACAATATCAAAACTGCCGACAAGTGGTATAATCACCACCCTGAGGCTGTAACTGAAGGAGAAAATGTAACCATTCTGTGGGACTTTCCAGTACATACAGACCGAACCATCAAGGCCAATAAACCAGATATTGTTGTGAAAGACCAAAACAATAAAGTTTGCTTATTGATCGACATGAGCATCCCCTGTGATCATAATATCTCAGCGAAAGAGTTTGACAAGCTCAGAAAATATAAAGACCTACTCATTGAAATTGAGAAAATGTGGCATCTCAAGGCGGTTACAATATCAGTGATCGTAGGAGCACTAGGAATGATCAAGAAGGGAACCGAAAATTATATGAGAATGATCCCTGGCTTACCATCCCTGCAAGAAGTGCAAAAGATTGTCTTAACTGGTACATCACACGTATTGTTGAGAAGAGCATTGTCGATGTGAGAACTGTTGCTGCTCATGTATTTTAATTTAACTTTAAAAAAAAAAAAATGAACGAACTACTGAGTTTGGTTTAATGGCCTACCAATGTATACTATGAGTTTCTTTGCCCTATGAGTCGGGAAGACACTCGGCAAGAAATGATAGCAAATTTGAAAGAAGAAGAAAAAAAGTAATAATAATAATAATAATAATAATAATAATAATAATAATAATAATATAGGAAAACAGCCTGGGGTGGTATGTAAAAAATGCCGCAGAGCCACTGTTGAAACCCATAAAGAAGGCCGGCGTCATCATAACTGAAAATTGTGCAACTAAAGAAAAATTTAAACAAGAAATGAACAAACAAAAAGAAGAAAAGCATGGAAGGGAAAAATATACGGTAGTTTGCAAGAGATGTGACGATTTAAAGTGGGAAATACGAAGTTTGTGGTCAATGAAAAGAGCAGACATGATACAAATAGTAATTGATGCACTTAGAAGTATCAGCACTCAACTACCAGCTTGGCTGAAAAAGATCGGTGCAAGTATGATTGCTTGGAACTGCAAGAATTCGTTGCAGGGTTCTTGAAGCATGACTACGAATCACTGACAAAACAATCCAGACTAATCGACCAGACATAGTCATTAAAGACAGGGAAGAAAATAATTGTAGACTAATAGATTTAAGTGTTCCCACTGATAAAAATAAATATATTTGTAAAGGAATTCGCCCAATTAAGCAAATATAACCACCTGGAAATTGAAATACAAAAGATGTGGCATCTGTAAAGAGAACTATTCCTGTTATTGTGGGTACAGAAACATTTAGATAAGATCTCAAGAGAAACATGTCTCAGAGAAATCCAAAAGATTTTGCTGACAAGTACTGGAGTCGATCTAATCGATTGGCCTCCTCCCCCAAAATTTCGGGCCTTGTGCCTAGAGTAGGAAAGAATATATTTAAAATTGTAGAAAATTTTGCCTAAAATTATGTTACTGCCATACATTGGCCAATGTATACTATGATATATAATAAGGCGAGACGGTGGTTAGGTAAAATGCGGTCAGTCGGAGTTCAGCGTAAACCTCATTTTCTATATCAATGACAGCATAAACGCGTTGATGTGAAGTAAGTCGACAAATTACTCCTTAATTTCTTAAAATGATCTCCCTTATTTTTTTCTTGAATAGTCACTAATAAAGACTACTAAGTTTTTGATTTCTTTCTCCAATTAAGAGGGGAAATTTCAATTAATTTAGGCTTTTGTTGCGTTCATAATTTCGTATAACACTCTTGAAGTGAATTACCAAACTTCCTGCCAATATCCACTCTGAGTTTTCTTTTCTTATCATTATCTAATTTTATCTTTAATTGTGTTCCTGTCGTGTAAGCTCAGATCATTCTCAACTACGAAGAATTGTAATACAATCCAGGGACATCATTTTTCGAGAGATACCTTTATAACGCTATTGTATGGGTGAAAGGTGATTCAGCTCTTATTTCTAGCAGACCGAGATATTTTTACAAGAAGCCACTTTCATTGACTTGCAAACAGAAGAGTTGATACCGCGCTGCACATATTATGCATACTCTCCTGGTGGCTGTGTGTGTGAGTCATGCCTTTATCATGCAAGTAATTGTATCGCAAACGGTGCAGCTAACGACATGACTGGTAGACATTTCGGAAATGAAGGCAGAGCAGCCTCGTTTCTCACTGATTTATTGTCGTATTTTTCTTGTTCATTTTTTTCTTCTTCTTCTTATTATTATTACTACACAATTAGTCTGAAGCTGGTCGTGTTCAGCAGCGTCGTCAGATTGTCGAACAAAATTACTTTCGTTATTCAGTTTCAGCTCTTTACGTTTCCACTTCAAAATCCTGCACAGAATCAATTTCGCTTTGTACCAATTTGTAATCGATGAAATAAAGTTCCAGGGAAGGCGTCCACTTCATCCACACACTCTTCTAGCCTTATGATCACGTGTCCCTCTAAGAAAAGCAATACAAGAATGGGGGCGCGGGGAGTGGCGGCAGACAAATCGTTAGAGCGTTAGTTAACGTGGTTTGCCGTATTTCTTCCGATCCCTTACATTCGAAGCTCAAATCTCGTGGTATTCATCTGTGCATTTTGTAATTTCGTGGTCGTTAAAATAAAATACCGAATGAGTCCTGAGATTAATATCATCAGCTTTCCTCCAAATATCAGGACCTTTTGTCTAGGTTAGAAATAATTATCTCTAATAAGGGCGATTGATTGGTAGATTAATTAATGCATTGGAAAAAGTGTTTCGCAAGGTAGTTAAATCTTCTTTAGTTCCCGTGTTCAAATCCTGTCAAGGGCTATGTTGCCTGTCATCTCTCCGGCTTTCATAAAACATCATCGTCAAACAGTTTCACCAAATTTTGTGGTCTTCAATCACTTAGGAATCACAGAAATGAATCTTATCTTTTTACTGCGGCCATGCTGGGACACCACCTCATAGAATTTTAATCGAACAAATCAACCCTAGCACTTTTGCCGAACTGCTAAGTTACGGGACGAAAACTGAAAGAAGCCCATCCTATATATAGCTGGCACTCCGTCGGTTACGACAATGAGGGCGCCACTTGAGCCCGCACAAGAAATTAACATGCAAGTGGCTGGGTACTCCACAGACACGCGAACCCTTAACGTAGTTCTCAGGGAGATTCAACGTGGCACAAGATGTGAATTACAGGCACTACTCAGTTTTGCCAGTTGAGTGGAGCAACGTGAAACAAAGTGTCTTGTTCAAGCACACACAACGCGACGGCAATCAAACTCACTGGCAGAATGGTTAGCACGCCGGGCGGAATGCTTTGCGGTATTTCGTCTGCCGCTACGTTCTGAGTTCAAATTCCGCCGAGGTCGACTTTGCCTTTCATCCTTTCGGGGTCGATTAAGTAAGTACCAGTTACGCACTGGGGTCGATATAATCGACTCAATCCGTTTGGCTATCCTTGTTTGTCCTCTCTGTGTTTAGCCCCCTGGTGGGGAGAAAAGAAATAGGCAATCGAACTCACGACCTTATGAACGCGGGGCGAATCCCTTAACCACTAAAAGACGGTTATGTGTGTGTGCGCGTGTGTGTGTGTGTATATATATATATATATATATATATATATATATATATTATATATCTGTATATAAAAGTATGTGTGTCGTTGTGTCATTTTCCCTCCACTACCACTTGAAAACCGGTGATGGTACGTTTATGTTCCCGGAATCTAGCAGTTCAGCCAAACTACCGATGAAATAAGTACCAAATTCAAAAAACATTTATGTACATTGTTTACATTTGACGGATATTTGTCCTCATCGTCTTTGTTGCCAACACAACGTTTCGGCTGATATACCCTCCAGCCTTCATCAGGTGTCTTGGAGAAATTTCGAACCTGAGTTCTCAGTCCTAAGATATTTTTCGATATTATTATTATTATTATTATTATTATTATCATTATTATGTTATTATTATTATCATTATCATTGTTATGTTATTATTATTATTATTATTATTATTATTATTATTATATTATTATTATTATTATTATTATTATCATTATCATTGTTATGTTATTATTATTATTATTATTATTATTATTATTATTATTATTATTCAGGTAGACTACCTGGAATATAAATAATGTATATAATTCCTCATGCCTTAAATATAGAATGCTGTGATCGATTCTTCAAAGTGATACTCCAGCATGGCCGCAGTCAAAGGTTTGAAATAAGTAAAAGACAAGATATATATATATGTTCCCACACAAATATCTACACCTGACAAACTCTAAACCCCATTTTCTTGCACCGACGGCAACGGAGGAAGAATAAAGATATAAAAGAAATTAGGGAAAGAAAGAATGAGGCGAGGAAGAACGACGGTGACACGTGATGGGTGAACAATGAATGAAAACCGTTGCAACACAACAACTCGGCCAGGGTTCCTCTTTCTTTAATCCAATTCAATATTATCAACATGACTGGTTTTGGGGATTCTTTGAGGGATTTGCCTCAATGGCCCTCTGGCCGTCCATTTTAGAGATACATACACACAGAAAGGACCAGGCAACCCTCTGTCTGCCTGTTTCTCTCTCTCTCAGTTTCTCTGCATGTCTATCTGTCTGTCTGTCTGTCTGGATGTTGTCTGTCATACACATACATACATGCAAACACACATACAGGCACACGTGTATATAGTTAGCTAACTTGATAAATATAAATTGACAGAATATATATATATATATATATATATATTAGCGTAGCTTCTGCTAATACTTTACATTTTCCACGTCCTCACGTTGTTTTTTGTTTGTTCTTCGTTTCTTGGGATTTACTATATATATATATATATATATATAATATTATATATATATATATATATATATATATATATGTATATGCTATATATATATATATTATATATATATATTATATATATATATATATATATGTATATGCTTATATATAATATATATATTATATATATATATATATATATATATATATATGGAGAGAGAGAGAAAGAGACTAAGAGGGAGGGAGTGCGTGTGTATGCGTCTGTTGGCGCTAAAGAAAGTAAGAATCTTCTTAACCCCCGGCTATACATACACTACGTATTCATATACTTTTCTCACAGAGACTAAGAGAGAGAGAGAGAGAGAGAGAGAGAGAGAGGGGGGGGAGAAGAGATGATTAAAAACTATCTTCCTTTCCTCTATGAATCAGATAATTAATCTACATTACACCGAGCACCAAAATAAACCCACAAAGCACGCAAGGTGAGTGTTAAGGAAAGGCGAGGCACAATCTTCCTGCTACTTTCATTTCCTCGGGAGGTTAAAAAAGAAGAAAAGCAAAAGGCAAAGGAAAGATAAAGGTTGTTAATTTGAAACCCACGAGTTCAATTAAATGAAACTCACCTGATATGGTTGCAGGTGAGATAAGGTGACTACGTGTAAAGTTTTAAATATTTTAATACCACGTACATCACTACAGCTTTTAAAAACAAGATAATACCTAAGCTTTCATTAAGCCTAATATGCGACAATGGTTGATCTTGTTGAAGTGATTTAGCTCCAGGTAAGGTCGCACTTAGCAGGTGTTTATCAATCAAAAGTATTCCAGCTGTGACAACAACGCCTCTCTCAGTTTCCCCCAACCTCCCCTCTCTCCATATATATATATATATATATATATATATATATATATATACATATATATAAACATGCATACATAAGTATATGTGTATATATATATATATGCATATATTGATATATATATACATACGTACAAACACAAATATGTACATATATGTATATATATTATATTATATTTATATATCTATGTATACATACATGTGTGTGTGTGTATGTGTATTTGGGAGTGGCTGTTACTGGTTTCAATCCTCGCTGTAGGCAAATCTTAAGTAGACTTCGCGCCAATATGTATTGACATTGGAAAACTGAAGTCCTTCAGAAAAATCACCACAATTGCTTAAAAGTACAGCTAACACAAATAGAAATCGCTTTGAAAACAAACCGTTTTGGTAAGGTAGTTGTAGAAAAGTGTAAGACGTGTGACAGGTGACTAGGATGGTCATATCTGGAAAGTCTTTGGTCCCAGTTCTAGTGAATGATATGTGATCTCATTCGGTTCTTGCTTCTTGAAAATGTATCATTTCGAAAGCTGAAGGAATTGTTGGGTTGGCAACTAAGTTCCCGCCGTTTTTCTTACATTTTGGAATTCATGGCGTTTTAAAATTTTGGAATCTATTTTTTTTTCGAGAATTCTATTTTTGAATCATTTTGGAATTTTTTCTTTTTCTGTTCTCGTTAATTTTAGTTAATTTTTGTTTATTTTCAGATCATTAAAATGACATTCCAACTTAAGAAAAACGAGCATTTTCGACACCTCCTTTCTGCATTAATCAAGGTTCTAAGGCCCCAAAAGCTGCTCGCGATATTTGTGCTGTGTATGAAGAGGGTGCCATAGCTGAAAGAACCGCCCGTGATTGGCAAGCCAAGTTCAAAAATGGAAATTTTGACCTCAAAGACGCTCCTCGTTCTGGCTGTCCAGTTGAGTTCGATGAAGAGCGATTAAACCAACTTTTGCACGAAAATTCTCGTTAAACGACAAAGGAACTGGTAGAGAAAATGGAATGCTCTCACACTGCTATAGAAAAGCATCTTCACTGGATGGGAAATATTAAGAAGTATGGAGCATGGATTCCGTATGCTTTAAGTGACAACAACAAAAATCAACGAGCCACAATTTCCTCTGGTTTGCTTGCTCGTCAGCGCTCAACTGATGGACACAAATAATTTTTTTACAGAATCGTTACTGACAACGAAAAATGGTGCCTGTATATCAATATGAAGCAGTGTAAGGAATGGCTTAGCCCCGGTAAACAAGCGACAACGCGCGTGAAATAAAATCTTCATCCTCGTAAAGCGATGTTGTGCGTATGGTGGGATTGTGAAGGGATTATCCATTACGAATTGCTTGAAGGGAACCAAACAGTCAATGCGGAACTCAATGTTCAACAGATGGAACGACTCAACACGGCTATTCAAGAGAAAAACCTAATCGGCAGCATTGAGTTCTTCTGCTGCACGAAAACGCCCGCCCTCATATCGCCAATATGACCAAGGAAGCCATTCAAACGCATGGCTGGGAAGTGCTGCCACACCCGCTGTGCTCTCCTAATTTGGCACCAACAGATTTCCACCTCTTTCGATCTCTTTCAATGCTATGCACAGAGTTTCGTTCAATACTGACGCATAATTGAGAGCTTGGTTAGATCAATTTTTCGAGTCGAAATCGGGTGATTTCTACCAACGTGGTAGGCGAGCTGGCAGAAACGTTAGCACACCGGGCGAAACGCTTATCGGCATTTCGTCTGTCGCTACGTTCTGAGTTCAAATTCCGCCGAGGTCGACTTTGCCTTTCATCCTTTCGGGGTCGATAAATTAAGTACCAGTTACGCACTGGGGTCGATATAATCGACTTAATCCGTTTGTCTGTCCTTGTTTGTCCTCTCTGTGTTTAGCCCCTTGTGGGTAGTAAAGAAATAGGTATTGAAAATGTTGTTGAAAGTTGTGAAAAAGTTGTAAACAACAAAAGTGAATACATTATTGATTAATTAGCTGTTATTTTTTTTAAACCTTCTAAAAAATTAAATTAAAAAGCGGCAGGAACTTAGTTGCCAACCCAATATTTACACATACACACGGACCTTTTATTTGACAGCCCATTTTCAATCTCTTCAGTTTCTGTTCGACGTGATTTCATATTCGGTGTAATGATGTAGTTTTATATGCTAATTAATGCCATGAAATTCATTTTCGCCATAAATCAATAAAGACTTATTAGTCTTTGAAGCTTGCAAATTTTAGATAATTTTAGCCAATCGTAAGCCGCAAACACATTCATGCTTGTTTCCATGGTAACAAGCTAAACATGAGAGCTCTTTTGTTTGTGAGATAGCACGTGTTGATAAATATATTCTATGCGAAAGCATGTGCCTCGCCACTGTGTTCTGCTCATTGTGCCCACCTGCTGCATGCGCCTTGGTTGAGAGATGTGCTAAAAATAACAGCCAAATAGTCCTTAAATCACGCACCTCCAATTTTTCTTTTTTCTTTCTTTGGTTTTTGCATATTCGTTTGAATTCCCGAGCGTAGAATTCAAATTCGCAAAATTTTGTGAAAATTCTAAAGAATAAAAAAAAAGTTGTGATGGGTTTTATGTCCTGTGTGAAGCAGAAGTTGATTTATTTACAGTTTCATGTCATAACACGTCACACAAAACGACAGCTTCCAAATACATTTATCCCTTAGACGGTTGTATATATATGTGTGTGTGAGTGTTTGCGTACATGTATCTGTATTTGTTGCCACACCGTGACTTGACAACAGATGTTGGTATGTTTAAGTTCCCTGTAATTTAGCGGTTCGGCTAAAGAGACCAGCAGAACCAGCACTAGGGCTTACAAAAAAAAAAAAAAAAAGGTTTGGGGTCGATTTGTTCGATTAAAGGCGGTGCTCCACCATGTCCGCAGTCAAATGACTGAAACAAGTAAATAAAGAATTATATATACATATATATATATATATATATATATATATATATATGCTTGTATATGTGGGCACGTGTGTGTGTAGTGTCAACATTTATTTCGGTAGTTCGAAATAGCTTCAATCAAGTAAGATTATCCTAATCACGAGGAAAAAACTCTCTCCGTAGAAGATGTTTAAAATAGAAAATAAAACCAACAACAATTAACTTAGATTACAGCAACGATATCAGTTAATCGAAATATTTTGAAAAATAAGATAATAATGGATGGTGGGAGGGGGTAGGAGGAGACAGACGAACGGCTGATATTGTTTGAATTATCTGCCTTGCTTCCTGCACTTTTGTCGATTTCCAACGTTTTTCAGTGAGATTTTCTCTTCTGGTTGCACAGGCAATCTTTGGTAATTGCAGTTTTTCAATTCACCAGGTTAACTATGCAACACTCAACTGCTCTACACACATGCATACATACACGAATATTTCTATATGTATGTATGTTTCTATATGTATGTATGTATCTACATATATACATACATATATTATATATACTTAAATATTCATACATATATAAATATATATATATATGTATGTATATATACACATATATACTCATATATATATTTGTATATATACACACACATATATATATACACACATATATATATACATATATATATATATATATATGCACACACATATACACACACACACACACATATATATATATGTATATATGTATATATACACACATATATATATACATATATATATATATACACACACACACATATATATATATGTATATATACACACATATATATATATATACATATATATATACACATATATATATACATATATATATATATACACACACACACATATATATATATGTATATATACACACATATATATATATATACATATATATATACACATATATATATACACGCAAACACACACACACACCATATATATATATATATACACACACACGCAAACACACACACACATATATATATATACACACACACACGCAAACACACACACACACACACACATATATATATATATATATATATGTGTGTGTGTGTGGTGTGTGTGTGTGTGTGTGTGTGTGTGTGTGCCTGTATATGTATATACACGCCCGCACACAATCCACTCGCGCTTGCAACGTCGACGAATTCTCGAATGTTTCCTCGCAGAATTGAAGGAAGATGAACATTGATACCAAACTCTGGTGCCTCACTGGCTGGCAACTGGGAAGCGGGGGTGGGAGTAGGAAGTGGTTGTAGCTGGAGGTAGTGGTGTCGATGTCGATGGAGGTGGTGAGAATACGCCAAAGATACAAGGTGTAGATACTTCTCAAGTGATACGGAAGTGGGTGGGAGGCGTTGAGGGGGGGGGTAAGGCGATTGATGTAATTGTCGTTATCATCTTTATTGTTGTTGTTGTTGTTAGTTTTGTTGTGATTACAGTTTCATAAGACATTTGCTTCAGTTAAAGTAATTTTTCTCTACATTCCTCAAATTCTTTAAAGTACTCAACTTAAAAACTGTTGCCGCTCTCGCGCGTTGCTGTTGTCAGTATTTCCGTTGTGGTGGCGCTGCTGATGCTTCCTGCTTTTATTGTTGTTCTTGTTGCATCACATTTAGATCGAATCGATTTTCTCTCCGTGTAAGCAAATAACTTGTAATGAAGCTATCGATGAGGATCATAATGATGTTGATAATGTTGAGGAGATGGAGAAGGAGAGAAATTATGACGGTACTGATGATAAGGATAATGGTCATGTGGAAAAGAAAAGAGAAACCTCTTTGAAGCAAAAATGGTTGCGCATGGCTAATTTCTTTTTATCATCCATGTCCATAGACATGACATCTGATTGGTCATCTCCGCGTTGATGAAACAAGTGTAAACATTGGAATAAATATAATGCCCTTTACCCTATTCTCCAGTGTATGTATATATGTACATATGTGTGTGTATATATGTGTGTGTGTATCGAGGGAAAGAATAAAGGGAAAATGAAAAAAAAGATTCTGACAATGTGGTAAGTTTCATAAATCCTTTATATATCCGGCGCAAAAGCTCCATCATCAGAAGAAAGCCAGTCTGAAAAATGTATCCAGGTTCCATTAAACCATTCCAATCGTTCAGCGTTAGCAGCAACAGTGACTCTTCAAATGTTGGTGTAATCGACTTTCCATGCGTTGATGGAAACAAAACATCCAAATGTTGCTGTAGGCTACTCACCATCGGTTGGATGATGTGGCGGCATTATATTAATAGTAGTAGTAGTAGTAGTCATACTCCAAATGTCCGAATTTTGCCAGCTGTTGGTGTAGGCAAGGCTCAGATACTTCATTGTAGTTTGTTGCAACGTATAGACACGTGGGGGTGGCGGTGGCATATATTATGGTGTTTGTTTCAGTTGCCGTGCTGTTTTCATAGGAGCTACCTGCTCAGCTCCGATCGACTGTTAATTTTCGGGTTGAGGCGGTGGATCAGTAAAGCTTCTTTTATTTGTAGATTGCCAGTGTTCCTCTCGAAGGCAAGTATGGAGGCGTCGATTTCTTGGTAGTGCTGCCACATTTGGTCAGATGTTTGCAGAAGGAAGAAGTGTTGGTAGTGAGACGCTCCTTAATTCGGACGTATAGTGGTCGTTTCTGTGCTACCGCACACACACGCAAATCCTTGTTTTATAGGTTTGTAAATTTCATGCGATGAATGAAGAAGACGAAAACTGTTCACAGAATCGAAATATCATTTAATATTTAAAGCAAGGTCTCTTTTACAATTTTGCAATTAAAACTGACTCCTCATAACATGTTCGCTCGTCTTCTATTTCCTTCCATACAGATGCCGAGATAGAAATGTCCGTCTTTTCCTCTTGCGTTTTCTGCCTCTGACTGTCTGTCTGTCTCTCCTCCTCTTCCTCTCTCTCTCTCTGTCTACATACGTATATATATATAGAGAGAGAAAGGAGTGAGTGAGTGAGAGAGAAAGGAGTGAGTGAGAGAGAGAGGGGGGTGAAAGAAAATCTTACGTTCATACGTATACGCATACATGCAAACAAACATACGCAAATATAACAAAAACAAATGTATGCTTAAGAATGCACCAAAATAAATAGATACAATCTACAAACATGCATACAAACATACGTACCTACATACACACATATACACGCATCATACATTCACACATACACAGATACGTACACACAGATACACACACATGCATACATACGTATACACATCTATTCATACAAATATGCATGCATACATGCACGGATGCAGATACACACGAACAGACACACGTATATATATATATATATATATATATATATACATATACATACACCCCATCTTATCCTACACACCGACTTTAAACATTCCTGTTCTCCGTTGTCTCCTTTTGCAGTCTCAAAGACATTTTAATAGACAAATGAAGCCTGCAAGCGAATTGAACTGTTCTTGTGTAATTTCTTGAGCAAGTTAAAGATTTTGGAATCAATTAATGAATGTCTAATTATGAATGTGAGGAAATTGATTGTAGAAATCTCGAAATTCACTGACGACAGAAGACACAAACCGGAAATCCATTGTTGCTTCTTCTATGAAACGTTGGATCGTTGTTCGTTTGCTTGCTTCGAGTTTTCTGCTTCTTTATCTCTCCTTCTCTCTCTCCCTCTCTCTCTTGCGCTCTCTTACACTCTCCCTCTCTCGCTCGAGCTTTTTGTCTCCCTTCGACTCCGCCTCTCACCCAGTCTATACATGCTTGTCTGCGCGTGTGTTTGTATATATAAATATATATATATATATGTGTGTACATTTACACGCATATCTACACGTATACAACCTTGTGTGCGTGTGCGCGTGTTAATGAATATCTGCCCTCTCTTTCACTATTTATATATCTACAATATGTATACACATATATATGTATGTATGTATGTATATATATATATGAGCGCTGGAATGACAGTGTGGTGAAGAATTTCGTTTGTCACCCACGAGGTTTCTTATTCAGTTCCTGTGCGCTGCAATGCTTTTCACTGTGACTCCAAGACAGCCCCAAAAATGTCAATGTATTTGGTAGACGGAGACTAGCTCTGAGCGCGCGCGTGTGTGTGTGTCTGTCTGTCTATGTTTGAGTGTGTGTGAGTATATATAGAGAGGAAGAGAGAGATGAAGTGATATATATATATATATATATGTACACACACACACACATAGATATGCTTGTGTGTATACGCGTGTTTGCCTGTGTATAGAGAGAGTGGAAGAGGGAGAGAAAGAATTATATATATACACACACATAGGTGTGTGTTTGTGTGTGTTGTTTGTCTTTGTCTTCCAATTGCATTCTAATTAGAAAAGCCTCACCGTCATAGAAAGCAGCGTCGTTTTGTCTGCAATCTGCTGTGATGTCATGCTTAGCTTTTGTGTTGCTCACGCAGGAAGGCCTTGATGAAATTCTATCTTAAATGCGAACAGGTGAGGGCTGATGTCAGGAAGGGCGTCCGCTGGTAGAAAATCTGCCTCAATGTATTTGGACTCGTTCATATAGACATGGAACTGTGATCGTTAGACGATGATGATTATGGAGTTGTTGATATATACATATATATATATATATATATATATATATATATACATACATATATGCACACACACACATATATATAGTATAGATACATAAATCAAAGCCAGTGGTTTGATTTACTCAACATAGCAACCAATCTACCGTCTTAGAACGAAAGGAAAGGAGGATGGAAGAAGGAAACATAAAAAGGAGAGAAAGAGAGAGAGAGAGAGAGAGAGAGAGAGAGAGAGAGAGAGAGAGAGAGAGAGAGAGAGAGAGAGAGAGAGAGAGATGGTATTTACATTATTTGAGAATGTTTTTTTCTCAAATGCCTTATCTTGAAATAAAACCAGGTTTACCATATTTGGAATCAGGGAATGATCAATAGGAAATTAATATCACCGCCATCTCTCAACATTATTTGCAAACAGTGTGCAGATGCAAGTGCTAATAATTGAAAGCTCCGCCGACCGGGCACTGGTAGTCTCATGGGGTCATCAGAACTGCGATCCGTTTCGAGGCAGTATTGCGTATCCGGCACCCGTCATGGAGGTGACTCCCCGCTTCCGGGATTAAATGGTTATTAGGCTTCACTCAGTATTCTTCTAATTATTGCTCATCGTCTGTTTTAGCTAAATCCAGTGGTTGACCTTCTCCACTCTAGCCAGGATATCACTCATAATGGTGTTTGCTTTAGGATAAGCCAGGCCAGAGCGACAACACCCGATTGCCTCACACTGTTTCCAATGAGTCTTCTACATCCAAATTCGATGGGACGATTGTCTGGTCATCACAGCGACCATGTCACCCTTAAATTAGATTCTACTGTCGTTCAAAGAAAAGTAGATCTGCGTTCTTCGGTTCTTACTACAAGTTTCACCTTCTTCTCCGGGAGCAAGTCTCTTCTCTGTGCTTGGTGACAATGAAGATGTGATACTGAAATCCAGACCATGTTTATTAACCACGCCCACTTCTCATAAAATTTACATGGCAGTAAGCTCCGCCCACAACGTTCGCTGCACACGATACATGAACAGGTGACTGGTGTTTTCGTTAAAAGACGAAATGCAAAATCTTCTGTACTTTGGCCAACGTTGAACTAAATAAGATGGTGGTGGCGCATTAGCCAGGAGGCGGAGGATAGTTACCTGTCTTTCTTTGTTAAAGGGACACGTAAAGGGGTGGAAGTGATTGGCGAGGATGGAGTGAAGAAGGAGACAGAAGCAGGTTGAGGGAGGGGAGAAAGAAATAGACAGATGCAGAGAGAGAATATGAAAGTGTAGTAGGAACATGTATATTTATATGCAGAGAAAAAGAGAAAGAGTGAGAGAGAGAGAGAGGGGGAAGAGACAGAGAGAGATACAGACGGGCAGAGTAAACTGTAGAGAGAGCAAGATGTTAAAAGAAAATTAAAATGAAATTAATCATATTCTTTTCAATTATCGAGAAAAAATTCTTTGCCCCGTTAATGACTTAATCAATATAGAATTTGATCTGTGTTCTCCTGGAACGATATAAACGGCTGGGTACTCCTAGACAGAGTCTGGATTCATGTAGATAGGTATGGACAGTGAAACAATCCTGGACCAAGACAGATGCTCATGTAATGCTAGAGAATAGATTTTTGAGTACTCCTGGATAGACGTAGACGCTCGAGTACTTGTGGACAGAGTAGACGCATCGGTACTTCTGGTAAGAACCATAGACTGAGTACTCGGGAAAGGACGAATACTTGGAGACTAAAGAATAGAGACAGATATTTGAGTATTTCTCGACAAAAGAGTTAACGAATTTACTTCGAGGTAGAAACAGACAGTTGAATAGTCTTAGCCAAGAGACGACGCTTAAGTATTATGAAGACAATTGAAAGAATCAAGAGAGAGAGAGAGATAGCGGGGGAGAGAGAGAGAGAGAGAGAGAGAGAGAGAGAGAGAGAGAGAGAGAGTCTATGTGGTCGAAGGACATGCTAGAAAAATAACTAGATTTCCCTCGTAATGCAATTTACAGTCTTGTATATAAAGACAACGCGATTCTACAATAATAAAAACAGCAGAAACAACTGTAAAAATATCAGTAACAACGATTATAAAAAAATACAACAACAGTAACAACGACAACAACAACGGTAACAACAAACCACAGGAATAACAAATGCAAAACACTACAACCACAATAATATCAAGAAGAAGAACAAATAAAGCAACAACAATAGACTAAATGAAGAAATATCTGTTTTGAAAGAAGATAAAAAGAAAAGAAAAGAAAAGATGAAGAAATGTGGAAAAGGTCAGGTTTGTTTTTTGGTCGGAGACTGAATTTGTGTGACGGGAAGTTCACAGCTGGGGAAAAAGCGTTTGATGTTGGGTCTTGGAGAATTTGGAATGACCTGAAAACAACAAGAACAATAACAATACCACCGTCGCCACCACCAACCACAACAACAACAACAGTAGAAAAATGAATAACGAGAAGGCTCTGCATTGAGATATGTGCATTTATTAGTTAACCTGGCAGGTAGCGGTGGTGGTGGTGGTTGTGGTGGTGGTGGTGGTGAGGATGGTGATGGTTGTGGTGGTGAGGATGGTGGTGAGGATGGTGGTGGTTGTGGTGATGGTTGTGGTGGTGGTGGTGGTGGTGGTGAGGATGGTGGTGGTTGTGGTGGTGGTGGTGGTGGTTGTGGTGGTGGTGAGGATGGTGGTGAGGATGGTGGTGGTTGTGGTGGTGGTGAGGATGGTGGTGGTTGTGGTGGTGGTGAGGATGGTGGTGGTTGTGGTGGTGGTGAGGATGGTGGTGGTTGTGGTGGTGGTGGTTGTGTGGTGGTGAGGATGGTGGTGGTTGTGGTGGTGGTGAGGATGGTGGTGGTTGTGGTGGTGGTGGTTGTGGTGGTGGTGGTTGTGGTGGTTGTGGTGGTGGTGGTTGTGGTGATGGTGGTTGTGGTTGTGGTGGTGGTGAGGATGGTGGTGGTGAGGATGGTGGTGGTTGTGGTGGTGGTGGTGGTGATGGTGGTGAGGATGGTTGTGGTGGTGGTGGTGGTGGTGATGGTGGTGAGGATGGTGGTGGTGGTGGTGGTGATGGTGGCAGTGCTGATGGAAGCGGAGGTAATGGTGGTGATGGCGATGATGATGATGTTGGGGACGAAGATGATAATGATGACGGTGGTAATAGTGTTTTTGATATCTCTGGTGATGATAATAATGATGATGATGATGATGACGTCAACGATCTTCAAATGCACTCTCGTACATATCTTTCTCTAACCGATATTTGCCTGCCATTCTTATTCCCTCCCCCTCACTCCCCACCGTTGACCATTGACCTCCAAAATGACCGAAGCGATTGAACCTCAGCACATTAATTTCAAGACATCAATTCCTCTCCCTCATCCACTGGCAATCTCACAAAGAAGCATATCTTCAACAACAACAACAACAGCAGCAGGCCATACTAGGGCATCGCTTGAAGGGGTTCAGTCACCCAAGTAGGCGCCAGGATTGATCTTTTAATTTTGTTGAATCACTACGTTACTGGAACGTAAACAAAACAATACCGGTCGTCAAACAAAGTAACGTTCACGCAAGCACACATACATGCATATATAAATACACAACAGGCTTCCATCTAGTTTCCATCTACCAAATCTACTCTGAAAGAATTCGTTGGCATGGGGCTGTATTAGAAAGCACTTAGGCGCCGTACTATGGGACTGAACCCGAACATTGCAGTTACAGAGAGGACCTTTTCACCACACAGCCATGTCCGAAATAGCAGCTAAATATCCCTCACTCACGTCACGCCGTCTTTTAACATTATGTCTGTATAAAAGACAAGATGGCCGCTGCTCTGGCGAGGTTTGAACTTCGACAAATGTTGGCAAAATATTCCTCCATCACACCTTGTCACTTAAAGTGTATGCAAGGAGACATTGGATGATGTGGTCCTAGATACACGATGCCTAAACACAACAACCACCGCTACGATCTGATGGTGTTCACCCTCAACGCGTTCAAGCTTCTCTCAATCACACGCCATAGATTCTGTAATGTTGATCGAGATATCAGTGATGGTCATGGCTGGAATGCCTTTAGTTATGGGTTTTACGCTGTCGGTATTGATAAGGAATGGAGTTTAAAAAAAAAACCCAACAACCTTTGATCCGAAGTCAGGAGTTCGATCAAAGCTGAACTAAGGGCGATATAATTACAAAATCAGGAACAGCGGCGGCAGAGGTGGCAGCGATACCTCCGCCATCAACAGCAACAGCGCTAAAACCATCAGCAACACCACGATTGGCATCAGCAACAAAAACAACAACAACAACAAAACAAGAAGGCAAAACGAAAAGCAACATGAAGAAAGAAGAAGAGGAAGTCTATTGGCGTTGATGCAATATGGGGGGGAGGATTCGTTGGTTATTGAGTAAGAAAAAAAGGGGTGGTGGTTGGTGTGGGATGATGGAATCCTGTTGGACGATGTACGGGGAAATGGGAAGGTTGCGGCTGGGAGAGGGGGAAGGAAGAGAAGAAAGGAGATGGAGAAAGAGAAAAGGGATAAGAAGGAAGAAGAAAAAGAAAGAAGAAAAAGAAAGTTGGAGAAAGAGAAAGGAAAACAAATAGAGGGAGAATAATAATAATAATAAGAAGAAGAAGAAGAAGAAAAGAAGAAGAAGAAGAAAAGAAGAAGGAAGAAGAAGGAGAAGAAAGAAGGAGAAGAAGAAGAAGAAGAAGAAGAAGAAGAAGAAGAGGAGGAGGAGGAGGAGGAGGATGTGGTGGAGGTAAAGTCGATCTAAAGCTCAGCAGTTGTAGAGAAAGTTTCGGTTGTAGCAACGAATGTAAATAGTGTTTCTAAGTGTTTGGCCGTTTACACAATCTCTGAAATCTCTTCAAGTGAAGTGGCTCTCTTCTTGCTTATTTATTCGTCGCTTCGTCCCCTTCACTCTCTTCCCAAACACAACCACTCTCTCTCTCTCTCTCTCCTCTCTCTCTCTCTCTCTATCGCTTTTTGCTCTCTCAGCTCTCTATCTCTCTTTTACATTCTCTCTCTCTCTCTCTCCTCTGTGTCTCTCTTAAGCTCGATCTTCCTGTGTACGCATATATACACTCGTGCGTTTGAGCAACTATACGCGTGTGCGTATGCATATATTAGCATGCGTTTTTGAATATATGTATACATATATGAATGTGCGAGCGTGTGTATGTACACACACACGCAGATATTTCAGTGTGTGTGTGCGTGTGTACGTACGCAGACGTGTGCATACATCCACACGCACATATATGCATACCCCTGTGCACAAACACACACACATACATACATACATACATACATACATACATACATACATACATACATACATACATACATACATACATACATATATATATATATATATATATGTGTGTGTGTGCATATATATATATATATGCATATATATAAATACATATTAATACACATGGAAATGTTTAGATACATACACGCACGTGGATCTTATTTATTAAAAAAGTGATTCGGGACAATCGGCCATACTGTTTCGTTTAGAGTGTTATCAATTTTCCAATCACTGATTTACTATATCAGTAGCTGTTGATATGTGAAGGGCTAGAGGTTAGGGTATTCGGCTCAAGGTCGAGACGAATACACCAGAATATCAGGCTTTCAATCATATATCTGCTTTAAGTATGACACACAGATATATATCTATATGCGCGACAGCGTGGAAAGGATGTTGCTTACTTACCACATGCTTCCAGATTCAGCCCCACAGTGTGGCATCTTGGGCAAGTGTCCTTTACTATAACCTTGGGCCAATCAAACACTTGTAGTGGATATGATAGTTAGAAACTGAAAGAAGCCTGTCGTTTATATATGAGCGTAGGCGAGTGTGTGTGTATCGAGGTGTTTACACCCGAATTGTGGTAACCGCTGTTCGTTTGTGTGCGTCACCATAATTTAGAGGTTCCGCAAATAATGAGCAATCAAATAAGTATCTGGTTTGAAACGTAAATACTGAGCATGATTTGTTCGACTAAACCAGGGTGGTGCTACACCACAGCTGCACTCCAGTGACTCGAAGATGTAACAAGATATATGTATATGTATATATATATATATATATATATATATATAATATATATATATATATAACTTATAAATAAGGGCTAAATAATTTTCGTTAGCCCTTATTTATAAGTTGCTTATAATTTTAACCTTAAAGGTATTTTAATATGATGCCACATTTTTTGATGGAATTTTTTTTCTGTAAAAAACTTCATCATATATATATATATATATATGTTGTGCATTAGTTTACTTGTAATCTTCAATATAAAAACACATACAGTGAGAATTTACAAAAAGAAAAATACGAAGACGGGTATGTAAACAAAATATGTATTAGTTTAAAGCTCGGGAAGTGAGAAAGTCTTTTACGTTTCGAGCCGACGCTCTTCAACAGAAAGGAAGTCCAATGGACGATGCTGAGTTGTCAAACATTTTAAACCAAATTTTCTCAAAACAGGAGACATTCTCTCAAAAACGATTTTATTGATGGTTATAGCTGATGTACTTGCGCGTACAAATGCACGTTCCCACGGTTTTATCGATCACATTCTCACCTAGAATCGATTTTTGTAATTTTTTCCAGACTTATACACGCCCTGATACCGTCGGTATCTACATATCAAATTTGAGTGCAATCGGATGGAGGATGCCCGAGATCCTCGAAGACAGACAGAACGGATTTTATATAATATAATATAATGTGTATATATATATATTGGAAAATGTGTGAAATTGCTGGTACAGTTATTAGGTATATTTGAGAAGGGGAAAGAATGACTTGACTGGTAGTTCTAATCAATTTAATCTTTTTAATGATATAATTTTACAGATTTACAAACCAAACTGTATGATTATATCAAAAAATTTAATTGATCAGAACAGTGCAGCAAGTTTCTTTCATTTCATCCGATTCTTATCTAGATTCATTTAACTGGGAGCCAATAAAAAGCCTCGTTCTGTTTGAATGTAGGCCCGTGCAACAGCTGGCTTCCGATATTTCATTGGCTGAAACAGGCTGAGTTCCAGCTCTAAATCTCTGACATTGTTTGGTCGCTGGGACTTTTCTGATTTTCCTTAACTCTCTTCCATGTTGGTCGTATTTCGAGGTAAGCTGGCTTCTAGCTGTTCGTCTGTGAGTGTGTATATAAATACGCTACACTCACTCATACATAGGCACACACACATACACGCATACTCCATGTGTGTATGTATGTATGTATCTCTGCGGTTGCATAATTTCAGACTGTTCAAGATTGGATGGTGTCTATCTGCCAATCTCTTCTGTCTCTCTCTCTCTCTCTCTCTCTCTCTGTATATATCTGTGTCTATCTCTCTATATACATTTGTCTGTCTGTGTATCTATCTGCCTGTCTGTCTCTCTCTATCAGTATCTCTCTCTATCTGACTGTGTCTCTCTCTGTCAGTCTCTCTCTCTCTCTGTCAGTTTCTATATGTATGTCTTCATATCTGTCTCTCTATATGTTTGTCTATCTGTCTGTCTGTCTGTCTCTATCTGTCTGTCTGTCTGTCTGTCTGTATGTCTGCCTGTCTGTGTCTCTCTCCCTCTCTCTCTCTCTCTCACTCTGTCTATGTCTGTGTTGTGTATGGTGTGTGTGTGTGTGTGTTTATGTTAGTCTAGGAAAGAGTGTATTCAAAGCCCCTCTTTCTACGAATGTCAACTCTATCACCGCACCCTTTATTCCGCAACACCCCTCTTTGCTGTTTACCCCGTGTATCCACCCGACTCACACAACCAAGTTACATCTGTCAGCACCCGTTCACTGTTGCACATAAACATTTAGCATATTTAAATGTCATGTGGTGTATTTATTGGGGTGGGTGGCTTTGGGGTGGATGTCGTGTTGTGGTGGTAGTGGTGGTAGTGGTGGTCGTGATGCTGGTGGTGGTGATGGTTGTAGCAGTGGTGATTGTGGTGGAGGTTGTAGAAGTGGATGTGATGGTGGTTACAGGGGAGGTTGTGGTGGTGGAGGTAGTGGTTGTGATGGTGGTGGTTGTCGAATAGGTGTTTGTGCTTGTTGTTGTTGTAATGGTGATTGTGGTGATGGCGTTTGTTGCAGTGGTGGCTGTGGTGGTGGCTGTGGTGTTAGTGTAGTGATGGTCGTGGTGGAGGCTGTCGTCCTTGTGATCGCAGTAGTCATAGTTACAGATGTGACTGCAGTACCAACATATCCGGTTGTTATGTTTATGCAATCAGTGCAAGTAGTTGTAGTAGTAGTAGTAGCGGCAGTAGTTGCAGTAGTAGTAACAGCAGTAGTAGCAGCAGCAGCAGTAGTAGTGTTGGTGATTATAATGGAACAGTGACTGTGGGAAAGGTGATTGAGCGGGGTTTGAGTTACTGTGTCCGTGGTGGTGGTCATATGTGATGGTCGGTGGTGGTGTAGGTGCTTGATGGTAGTGCGATCAGCGCAGCCGTGGAATATAGCTTTGAGGGAGCAGCGAGTCCTGAAGTTACTGTGGTAGTGTGAGTGGTGTTTGTCTTAAGGTAGTCCTGCAGCGCTGTGTGGTGGCGGCGGCGGCTTCTGATGTTGTAGTGGTGTTGTAGTGTTAATATGGTGTGAGGTTGTGCTTAATGTTGCAGTGACGTGTTGTATGTAGTGGTGTTGTAGATCACTGGTTCTCCGTCGGTTACGACGACGAGGGTTCCACTTGAATCGATGAACGAAACAGCTTGCTCGTGAAAGTAACGTACAAATGGCTGAGTACTCCACAGACAAAGTAGTTCTCAGGGAGATTCAATGTGACAAGGTAGACCCTTCGAATTACATGTACGACTCATTTTTGCCAGCTGAGTCGACTGGATCAACTGTAAAAGTATCTTGCCCAAGGACACAACGCGCCGTCGGTAATCGAACTCATGGTTTTACGATTGTGAACCGAATGCCATAACCACTGAGCCACGTAGGCTTAGTGAATAGCACTAAGTTACGAAGCTTGCCGTAGGCTAGAATGCGGTATAATGCATAGTGCTGCAGTGGTGTTGTTGTAGTAACGATGGTAGTGGTATTGTAGAGGCGATAATAGGTGCGTGGTATCAGCTGTGTGTTCGTGCTGTATGTTAGCGACGAATTATGAGTGTATGGTTTCGATATCAAGTATAGTGGTGCTGTTTTGGCGGGTGGGGCAGTGTTCGTGGTAGTTGAGTGGTGCTGAACATCTTGAAGGTGTTAGCATGGGATTGTCGTGGTGCAATGATGCTGAATGCTTTTAGGGGTTGCTAGCAGTGGTGGTGGTGGTGGGGGGGGCAAGAAGTGGTTAATGGGTGTGGATTCTTGAAAACACTTTGCCGCTGACGTTAAATATGTGAAGAAGCAATGTCTGTTGGCAGAGTTTACAAACTGTAGTGTTTCGTCGGTGATGCTGACGCTGGCAGCGGTGTAGGTCGTGGGCGGCGGGGCGGTTCGCTATTGTGTGTTTGTGGGCGATGAGTGATGCTGCTGGTACGTGAGAAAGGTGAGAGTACAAATCTATTAATTGCGGTGGAGAGATAAAAAGCCTTAATCTGCAACCGAGAGGGGAGATATTTAACAACATCGGCTGATATTAGTTAATGTGTAAATACAAACAAAGATAAAACAACTCTTTGTTTAACTCCACCACTTGAAAGTCGAGAAACATTGTTTCACTGCCTTTCTATCTTTTCGCCGAACACTCTCGCATTTTTATGTTTCGCCTTCTTTTTATTATTGTTTATATGACTTTTTGCTGGTATTTATTTTTATTTAGTTTTTCTTTCAGGTTTCTTTTCTCTTTCATTTTATTTGCAACCCCCACCATCTATCACCATAAACACCACCTATCACCACCACCAACACTACGACGACTCCACCACAACGACGATGACTACGGCGAGGACCCCACCCCCACCGCCACCGCCACAATCCCGTTTTTGTATTATCTCCGCTGCTACCATCAATAACACTACCACCAGGCAAACATTCCACTATAAGCCCATTACTGTATCACTACACCTACCACCGCAACCACCGCAACCACCACCACCACCACCACTAACAACAACAACAAAAACAACGAGAACACTACTCTAACATTCCTACCATGACCTCCCCTCACCATCGTCACACCCACCACAGATATTAATGGCCTTGATGCAGCGTCAACCCTCAGAGCCCCAGTGTTCCAATAACATGTTTCTCTCTTTTCTGCTTTCCCCTTCGTCTCTATGTGTCATTTGATTGGGGCCATGCTGGAGCACCGCCTTTAGTCGCGCAAATCGACCCCAGGACTTATTCATTGTAAGCTTAGTACTTATTCTATCGATCTCTTTTACCGAACCGCTTGGTTACGGTGACGTAACTGCACCAACATCGGTTGTCAAGCGATGATGGGTAGGGGACAAACACAGACACACAAACACATATATACGTGCGACGAGCTTCTTTCAGTTTCCGTCTACCAAATCCCCTTACAAGGCTTTGGTCGGCCCGAGGGGATAGCATAAGACACTTGCCCAAGGTACCATGGAGTGGAACTGAACCCGAAAGCATGTGGTTGGAAAGCAAGCCGTCTTACCACACAGCCATAGATAAATATATATATGGTTTCTCCTACGCTACCTCACATTTCACATGGCGCTTCTGTTAATCTTGAGTCGTTCAGCTCATGCATAAGTTTGTTTACAATGAAGTTGTTTCGTTCCCAATGATCCCGGAGGATCAGGCTTGGTCGTTACTTTTTCATCATGTGCGTGGCATTTTTGGGGGATGTCAGTTTTATCATTACTAGCGCTAGCCATCATGGTATGCTTATAACTACACTGAGAGCTTGTCGATAAAGACCGACAAGACACCACCAACAGAGCGTCTCCTTTCGAGTGCCAGCGCCCAACAACAAGACCTCTCCCTGATGCTTTCCTATACTGAAGGATCTTTAAGGATCTCATCAGAGACCCTGATACGAGTTTGGCTGAATACGGAAACAATGCTTCTTTCTGGTTTCTGCGAGCGATCTTCTCTCCTGATTAAACTCTTTTTACTCACTCCAGATTCCCCCCCACCCCCGAAAGATCTGTTATCTTCAAGAGGAAGTTTCTCTGATATTTATTCATTTACGCTCATATTTCAATAAACTGCTGATTGATTTCCTTTAAATTTCTTATTAATTTTTTTTCTTTTAACGACTTTCTTCTGATTCCGGAGTTTTTCATTGGTAGATTTTAATTCATGTTTGACGGACATCAATTTCTTCTCAGTTGCTCTCTCTCACGTTTCAAAGGCGCGGGGTAGATGAAACAGGGACAACTGAAGAAGGGGAATATTCTTTATGTTGTATGTCTCGTTTCTCTGTTTTTTCGTTGTCCGAAAAAAAGTTCGTTTTTATTATTTTTGTTTTTATGTTTTTGTTTCTCATTGCGTTCAACGTTGTTTTGATGTACTGTACCCATATGTGCCCGTATATACATGTAAGTATGTACATATATGTATGCCACGTATGGATGTTTGTATGTATGCGTTGTATGCATGTGTGTCTTTGCCTAGGTAGACCGGTCGGTAGGGTGACAGGCGCCTCGGTACGTATGTATGGACATACGTATATACATATTAAGTGTTGTATGTCTCGTTTCTCTGTACGTAGCAATGTTTACACACACACACACACACACACCACACACACACACACACACACACACACACCACACACACACACACACATATATATATATATATATATATAATATATATATATATATATATATATATATATATATATATATACGCGCACACCCACCCACACATATATGACGGCGCGTGTGGTTAGGGTGTTGCCACTCACGATGTGTTGTGTTTTTGAGCAAAACACTTCATCGTCACGCTGCTCTGTGATCATCTGGCATATGGCACACCGTGGCACCTATTCACGTGACATCAATTTGATGGAGAGAGCGAGTTAATGTGCGGCACGAACATTTGATCACAATAAACGAATCATTTGTGCAGGTCGTTCGACAAATGCTGACCATTCTTACGTCATCTTCGGCCAGAGAGTTCATGTTACCTACATACATGCATAAGATGGCGACCGGAAGGCAGGCTGCAAGTCTATCTTTCAGTAGTCCGCTTAGACTTCCGGTATCTCCATTTGATAATCCTAATTCTTTCCTATTCTAGGCACAAGGCCCGAAATTTTGGGGAGGGGGACAGTCGATTTAGATCGATCCCAGTTCGCAACTGGAACTTAATTTATCGACCCCGAAAGGATGAAAGGTAAAGTCGACCTCGGTGGAATTTGAACTCAGAACGCAAAGACAGACGAAATACCGCTAAGCATTTTGCCCGGTAACGTTTCTGCCATTTCGCTACATTATGATAATCCTAATTCTGAAAAAGACAGGTTCCTGTTTGATCCCTGCGAAACGTTAAATCGCATGGAACCGAAGCAAACGGTTTGAAATAACACACACGCACACACACACACACACAAACGCACATACGTACGTGCGTGTGCTTGTGTCACGACAGTATTTCTTACAAATGACACTTGGAAGATCTGGAAACATCGAAGATTGATTTATGGAATTTATTACTAAAATTTAACAGAAAAAAAATAAGCCAAGAAGCAAACACGAAAAATATGAAAACGAAATAAGATAAAAGTCGAACACAACCGTGGATTTAACGAAGCGTTTAAAAGAAACGTCATTCCCATAAATACAAATCTCTGTCTCCCTCTCTTTCCCTCTATTTATCTATTTGTGTATGTGTACGCATGTAATCATATATATTTTAACCATACAATGTTCAAATTGTGGCCTCGCGTTTCCCGTTTTACCGCTTCCCGAGCAATAAAAAGGTCTTATTCAACCGATCTTGTATTTATATATGAATTACATGAAACCAAAATGTTGCATATGTGATTCGCGTAAACACTTGAAAGCCTTTTGATTTGGTTGGAGCGTTATAACAATATTATTTAAGGTTGCTCGACATTTGCCTTTCGGCCATTTGAAGTCTTTCAACTAAAATTTTGATTTATGACGTGAAAGTCGCTGAAAGAAAGGAAACATTTTGGTTCGTGTCAATTATATATATATATATATATATACACACGTATATGATATACATACACACACATATATATATATGGATGAATGTATATATATATATATATATATGTGTGTGTGTGTATGTATATATAATATGTACAAAAATACTCACATGTGTATGTATATGTTTATGATATACATATATGTGTATATATATATGTATATATATATATATATATGTGTGTGTGTATATATGTATGTATGTGTATATATATATATGTATATACGTATGTATGTCTATATATATATTAAAATTAGGTAGTTTTCGTGAAGCATTGTGAGGTTATACAACACACACACATACAAAAATAAGCACATATGTGTATGTATATGTATTTATAACTATATACATATGTATATACATATACACACAAAAATACATAATTTATATATGTTTATTCATTTATAAATATTCTGATTTTGCTACTAAATTGGAAAATGGCGGAGCAAATGATAACAAGAAAATAATGAAAAGACGTATTAAAACAGAAGTGGGAGACATCGTAAAGTACTCAAGTTCGCAACACGGCGACCGACAGTGGAGACCCAGACGTCGATTACACAGGATTTTGAAGGTGATCCCTACACGCCCTTGCCTGTGCTACACATTCCACATTTCTGCTCCGGGTATGGAGGCATTTCATCATAGCAAACATGTGATGACCATTCTATAATAAATAAATTCCCAGCTTTTGTGGTTCCAAGAAATTTCAGCCGTCAACAATCAATGAAGAACCTGCCCTGCTTCCTCTTCAGCAAATTTATCTCAGATAATAATGACTGCTGTCGTCTTTGCTACATATTTATTGCATCTAAAACTTCGAACGCAGACGTATTTCATTGTTGCAGCTGCGTAGAATAAACCGATCACTACCTATTTCTTTATTACCCACAAGGGGCTAAACATAGAGGGGACAAACAAGGACAGATATAGGTATTAAGTCGATTACATCGACCCCAGTGCGTAACTGGTACTTTAATTTATCGACCCCGAAAGGATGAAAGGCAAAGTCGACCTCGGCGGAATTTGAACTCAGAACGTAACGGCAGACGAAATGCCGCAAAGTATTTCGCCCGGCGTGCTAACGTTTCTGCCAGCTCGCCGCCATCACTACCGCCAAAGTATTTGACTCTTAGTTACTGGTCTGTCAATCGTGTATCTGGAAGATCGAGATGTCCAAATAACACAAGAGATTATGGAACTTCGAAACGACTGTGCACACATCACACCCACTCTGTCCTTCTGACACAAGGGCTACATCTGCCCTGGGCCAATTTGGGGGTTGGGTATGGGAAGTGAGCTTCTTTCGGAGATAATTCCGTGACATGTTAATCGTCCTATCGCAGGGGCTCTGACAGGTGTAGACCTGGGAATAAAATGGCTTGGAGGTGGTTCCACACTCCTCAAAACTCTGCAACTCCCGACCCAGAGCCGTACAAATGAATGTAGTATAAAGCTAAACCCCTCCCCCCACTGTCTTGTTGCTATCTACCTCTCAGCCATTCTGCAAGTTGCGTTCACGTATGTTGACAGTGTGAATATTCAGTTTATGACAGATGATCATATTTTGAAAATGCAGCACCTCGGAACCAGAATCAAACTCAGGGAACTGACTCAGAGGGTTTCAATTCGAAAACAACAGCGATTTGATAGCATTCACTCAAGTGTACATCCAAGTATTAGTTGATTGTTTTGCTAATACTGTTAAATTCTTCGACCTAAGGTAGACTGGGGTCTTGTACCAGTCATCACCTGTATACCCCAAATTGGATTAATGGCAGACAATAACATTCTAAATGCTGCACCAAAATTCTGCTACCCGAGAAGCACCTCGTCAATTAATGTCAAGCAATTCTTGAGAGATCATGGCATCTGCCTAACCACAACGATCAAAGTGTGCCAGGCAGCAAAGGCTGCCGTGAAACATGGACGCTCCACGGACGATGTATTAAATGGCTAAATTCAATTTATCTGAACTGCCATCGTTCAATTTGAAACATCAAGCGGCAGGTCAAAGTTCACAACATAGTTCTTACAGATGATATTCCAGGCATGGAAAGTTTCCTTAACAAGGCAAAGAAGAGGTGGGTTGACCACGTGATACATATCAATGACACACCCTCTACTATTGTGTGCTTGGCTCTGGTGTTAGGGACCATGACTGCACAATGCTTCGTTATAAGAACACTCTAGAGAAATCCTTGAAACCTTCAAGATAAACCTGAAGACATGGGAATGAGAAGGTTTCATTTGAGACCTATTGAGGAGCTCTTGCTACCAAATTATCTTAGATTTTGCGGTTGACTGTATGAACATCTTGAAAGAGAAAAGAGCGCAGCGTAGAGTCGAGTTCAATCAATCTGCAAATGAAGAAGACCACGTTTGCAAGCTGCAACTTTTGCAAGCGGATCTGCGAATCCTGGAGAAGACTGAACGCCTACACAACATAGCAAAGCATCAAAAAGAGAACGATTTCGAGTTGTGTTCAGTTGGATAGTGCATCCATTCATCGAAGCGACGACAGCCCATTTGTTACATGCATAAACACACACATACACGCGCGCATACATATATATATATATCACCGTGATCACCGTGACCGACCAGGCTATCAAATGTTGCTACACATCGCTGGTCACAATGCGCTTCGCATTGTTTTAGCCTTCAAATGACGCCACCCCGCAGGCTAAGCGAGCAGGCCAACAGAAGAAAGAGAGAGAGAAAGTTGTGGCGAAAGAGTACAGCAGGGATTGCGACCCCCCCTGCCGGAGCCTCGTGGAGCTTTGGGTGTTTTCGCTCAATAAACACTCACAACGCCCGGTCTGGGAATCGAAACCGCGATCCTACGACCGCGAGTCCGCTGCCCTAACCACTGGGCCATTGTGCCTATATATATATATATATATATATATGTGTGTGTGTGTGTGTGTGTGGTATGTGAAAGTACGTGGTTGGATGTATAAAGACAAAATAGAGTGAAAAAAACTACAGAAGGTTCGTGTTATATGGTTAAAGAATATATTTAAATCGTTATGTTAGAAAAATGTATAAAATTTTGCGTTTAGGAACATATATATACGGCAAGAAATAATTATTGTCTCTTTTTATGGAAACAAAAGGGTTTATAGGACTGCAAAAAAGAATTGCTCAAATGTAATTGAGACAGAGATAAAGAAAAATTGATCATAAAATAAACATCAAATTCGAGTCAACGACTTTATATAGAACGCCATAACCCAAACATTTGGTCGTATATAAATATTACTATGGTCCTTAAACATATAACAATATACATATACAAAAAGCACAGTTGGTAACATTATATATGCGAATAAAAATACAAATCTACATCAAAATGGTAAAAGCAATCGACTGAAAATTCTAAAGCGTGTCATGCACCTAAAAATCGAAATAAACTGAAATAAAATATCAATCGACTAAAAAAATATTTTTACTTACCTCAGATAAAAGTTAAATCCAAAAAGTTCAAATCTTAAATCCATCATGGTAAGTTAGAATCCAGGAGCAAAAAAGTTCTACAAAATCAAATCAAACACACCTATGTCCATTTAGGGAGCTCATTTAGGGAGTGCATTTCGGCAATAATACCTATTTCTTTACTACCCACAAGGGGCTATTTTGGCAATAATACCCTCAGAATGAATAGGAAACTCAGATAAAACTAACCAAAAGTTCATTCAAACCCTCGTGGCTAATTTAAAGATAATAATTAATCACAGGACGAGTGCAAATTTTCTAACACACACAAAAAAAAAAGAAAAGAAAAAAACGAATTATTTCATTACTAAGCATGCAGGTGGCTAGTAAAGAAATATACTAAACATACAGGTGGCTGTTGTTGTTAATAGGAATTTTAACTATCCGGTTTCAAATCCCGTAAAGATAAATATTATTTACCACATCTAATTTTACTTCTTTACACTTTCAGAAAAGTAATAGAAAACTTATGGTTGCCAAAACGGATCAACTTCCAAACAACTTGCTGGAGTTTGAACCCGTGTGATCTTCATGGACGCATTTCCCGAAGGAAGCCTCTCCTCACTCCCAGGCAAAAATCAAGTCGTCTTTCTTTTGCCGAAACCTATGAAAGGGGAACGAGTTTTGGAATAAAATTCTTTTTTTCTGACGAGACTAAAACCAACCTATTTGGTTTAGATGGGATTAAACGAGTATGGCAACGACCAGGGGAAGATAAATGCACCGTGCCTAGCGTGAAACATGGCGGTGAAAGTGTTATGCTTAGGGGATTCATGAGTGTGGCTGGTGTAGGACTTCTCACATTTATTGAGAAAGAAAATTGATTCAAGGTTTTATTGTGACATATTGCAGAAAACAATGTTGAAAAGCATCAAGGAACTAGGAAGATATTCCATGTTCCTACATGATAATGACCCTAAACACACTTCAAAGATGACGACTAAGTTTTTATCGTATAAAAAGGTAAAAATATTGCCTTGGCCAACCATGTCACCTAATTTAAACCCAATAGAACATCTGTGGGTTGTTTTGAGGTTGAAGAGAAAAAACCCACAATGTAACAGTTGAAAGACATCATTCAGGATGAATGGAGGTCGATTTCATCGGTTATATGCGGAAATTTAGTCGACTCCAGGCCCAGAAAAAGATCCTTTAGGGTGTACATATTTTTTGTATCGTTTGAAAACTAATATTTCGTTGAAATTTTTGAAGGTGTTTATCGTGTTGTGTTCCAAATTTGTATAACGTTTGCATGTTTAATATATTTTATTCAATATAAATTTCGTTTGATTTCCTTCGAAATTATCAGAGTAATGACAATGTTACAGAAATGTTTTTAGGGGTGTGCATACTTCTGTGAAATACTGTATATGTATATACATCAACTTATCGATCTCTCTGTCTGTTTGACTGTCTGTCTATTCTTTACTCTCTCTCTCTATACATATGTATGCATACATGCATACGTACATACATACTTACACACACACAGACACACACACACACACACACACACACATATATATATATATATATATATATATATATATATATATATATATACATGTATGTGTGTGTGTGTGTATGCGCGTGTGAGTATGCATGTTTGTACACAGCTACATTAATCTCTCGAGAGGACATAAAAACTTCTTTTTAGAATTAATGGTTCCCGTTTCCCATCGCTCCCCGTGCAGTCTTCAACATTTTTCTATCCAAAAAGATTTTCCATAAGAAAATTTGCAAGCTGGTTTCTTGTACTTGTATATCATGTGCTTCGAGAACCATTATTCCGAGGAAGAAACGCACGCGCGCAAACACACACACACACGCACACTTACACACATACAAACACACACTCGCATATGTGTACGTATGCATGTATGTTTTTAATACAGAAACATATAAAATATTTTAATAATAGAAAACTTAATATTTTCTTCAGTAAATTTGGATTTCAGAAAAGTATATTTAAAATAAGAATGGAATTAAGGAGGGAACGGCAATGAACATCACCACCACCACCACCATGACCACCACCACCACCACCATGACCACCACCACCACCACCATGACCACCACCACCACCACCATGACCACCACCACCACCACTATGACGACAACAAGGACGACGATAACAATGGCAATGCCGGCGACGATCACCACCACCACCACCACAATCACCACTATCACCTTCAACATCATCATCATCATCATTGTTAATAATGTGACAACTACCAGCATCCGTGTCATCAGAGTCATAATTGTCCTCATTGCCACCATCCTGCCTGTACCGTCGTCATCATCATCGTCATCGTCGTCGTCATCATCATCATTATCATCATCGTCATCATCGGCATCATCATCATCACCATCATCATCATCATCATCGTCATCAGAACCATTATCATCATCATCGTTATCGTTATCATCATCATCATCATCATCATCATCGTTATCGTTATCATCATTATCATCACCATCTTTGTCTTTGACGTCATCAGTGATGTCGTCATGCTGACAATATCTCCAATGCATGACAGCAGTAGACTTACTCACACGTCATCCCTTATATCCATCCTCATCTCCAAACACACCTTTGTTTCCTCTCCTCCTCCCTTCACCAACCACTTCAGTTACTACTTTCCTCTACCCCCACCCACCCACTTCGCTCCGTCACCGGAATCTCATCGGATTCTTCTTCCTCTTCTTCCCCATTTAGCCTGTAATATTTCTCTCCCTGCAGGCGGCGAGCTGGCAGAAATGTTAGCACGCCGGGCGAACTGCTTTGCGGCATTTCGTCTGCCGTTACGTTCCGAGTTCAAATTCCGCCGGGGTCGACTTCGCCTTTCATCCTTTCATGGTCGATAAATTAAGTGCCAGTTACGCACTGGGGTCGATATAATCGACATAATCCGTTTGTCTGTCCTTGATTGTCCTCTCTGTGTAAAGAAATAGGTATTTCGTCTGTCATTACGTTCTGAGTTCAAATTTCGCCGTTATCGACTTTTATCCTTTCGGGGTCGATAAATTAAGTACCAGTTGCCTACTGGAGTCGATCTAATCGACTGGCCCTCTCCCCTAAAATTTCAGGCCTTGTGCCTAGAGTAGAAAAATATATTTCTCTCCCTGGATCTACTCCGCTCCACTCAAATCTCTCCTTCTAAGAGAAATTTGACACGAGTAACACTCCACTAATCCATAAAATACAGCCAATTCCACACAAATCCAACTCCATTACACACACACACACACACACACACACACACACACCATCACACACATACACGCACACGCACACATACATACACATGCACACAAACACTTACACACTCACTCATACACTTATGCACACGCACACAAATACATACACGCACACAGACACGTCCACACACACGCTCACACCCCCACGCCTCACTAATCCCCACTCACCTCACACACCCACTCACCCAAACGCTCGTATGTATCTTTTATCTTTTGTCTTTTACGAGTTCTAGTCATTAGACTGGACAGCGGCCATGCTGGGGCTCCGACTTAAAGAATTTCTAGTTGAAGTGAGCGACTCCACTTCTTCTTTTTATTAAAACTGGAGCCTTTTTTCGCACCGTTAAGTTACAGACACGTAAACACACCAGCATGGGTGTTTTGTTCAATATCCATAAACAACCCTTATTCAGAGGCCTTTTGAGCCTGTCTTTGTCGAATTCAAATTGAAAAATGATGAAAATTCATAATTATAGAAATTTAAATCTAAAATATGAATGAGAGCAACCAGCATCTTCGTCTCATCTGTTTACTTTTGTGAAGAGTTACGTCAA
>NC_043019.1:9152852-9162852 GCF_006345805.1 Octopus sinensis | reverse complement strand
AAACAGTAACCACAAGTATAATCGATAGATATAGTCAATAAGGCTTGATCTGGAGGTAAATAATACCAACAATAGATGTAGGCAGGATGCTGCATGGCTGATATAGTGTTAAAAAGAACACTGGGCCTAGGGGTATTCAGACAGGGTCCTATTGTGGTTGAACCTGAATTCATTGCAATATATAAGCATCCATTATTTGTGAATGTTAAAACATGTTTCGTTTTCTTTTCAAAAATATTTGAACTGCTTCATGAATATATTTTAGCCAGATTAAAATGAATTACCCCTTTTACCCCTGATAGTGTAACGGGTACTATTATGTAATTTCATAAATTCTTTTTGTTAATACATTCGCAAAATTCCTCTTTGTTATTGTTTGTGATAATATAATCCGGATATCAATGAATAAGGTGTCGGAAAATCAAGTGTGATTTGGATAAGGTTTACGACTTTGTGTCAATCAGGAAATTTATATGTATGTACGAAGCTAATTATTTTAGGGAATTTGAGATGATTCCGAATACAGCAGAGCACCAACAACAGGCGTGACGACTGTTAAGAAGTGCTTTGGTTAATGTAATCGAATTTAGGCGAGAGACTGAGATTGACTTAATTCAAGTTTGAGGTTGTTGAACGGCGTAAGAAATGAGAAAACAATTTTGATTAGCATTGTTATATATCTGTTTAATATTTTGGCACAAGGCCAGCAATTTCGTGGGTGGGGGTAAGTCGATTATAACGACCCCACTGTTCAACTTGTTCCTATTTTATCGAGTATGGAAAAGACGACCTCGCTGGAATTCGAACTTATGATGCAAAATCGAAAGAAATACCGCTATACATTTTTCTCTCTGGTGCTGTTAGCGGTTCTGCCACTCCGCCGCCTTAGCATTAAAGAATATTACTAATCATACAGACACTCAATTACATCCACACGCACACATGAGTACACATTACGTGTATATATATTTATGGATGTATATGTGCATGTATATCAGTATATACGATTAGATGTATGCGTCTTTATGTGTGTGTGTGTGTGTCTCAAAGTATTCAAAAGACAGATAAAGACAGTTGACAATAAACTTCATAGGCTTCCTTTATTAGCTTTGTAATTTTGTGGGACTCAGAAAATGTCTCCTCTTTAAACGGAATCTATCAAATCCTTCCATAAGCACAGACATATGACTCATTCTATTTTAGATAAATTGCTTTAAAACGATTGCTGACAGTCTTCAATTGGACAGGGACTGTTAATGCAGCCAGAATCGTTGCATTAAGGCAACTCGGAAGATATTTCAAGTTAATTTTCATAGAAATGCCAAAACTACGAGCAAATATCGTATCGGAAAAAGCTATACAACACATGAAAAGCTGTGTATCGATGCGGTATACTCATTCAACTTTACAATCCATTCCTCTCTGCAAGTATTTAGTTAATCTTTAGTCTTTGGACCCACGTTATAATTTGTCGCATCCCTTCGAAAGGAGACATTTCCTACCTTGTCAACCATTAACCTATTGCATTTATTTTTAATATCACTAAAGACACGTGAGCAGCCATTAGCCACGTTGTTCTCCAATAACTTCAGTCTCTCTCATTAACGACAACTGGGATGGTTTCCATTAAAGCACTGCTACTGTTAACCTTTCAACTTTGTTATCGCAGAGTGGGCTTTTGCCTCCGGACAAATTTATTGACAACCATGTTACCACCCTTGATATCAGTAAAACGTTCGATCCTGTCTGGCATGCGAATCCCCTTCATAACGAGTATCCCTTCTCTTTAGGTCCGGAAGATATGTCAGACCTAGAAAATGATTGTTATTCGGCAAAACGCAGGGGAATCGACAATGGAATATTGCGTTCCCATTTGTGATGGTGATGCTGTCATATCATTCTGATTCTCCGATCGCTTCTAAAATGGCATCTAATCCAAGAAATTGGCTGGATTCCTGTTATCTCCACGCAGAGATTTCTCTCCCCCTTGGCTTCCGTTCTCTCGTCACCCTTATTGTACCCAAGCTCCCAGAGCACCATGGACTACTCTACCCGATATTTCATGCCCAGAATCCCCTCCCTGTTCATACTTCTTCCTGCAAGGTCGAAGGCGATTATTAATGACACCAATTTCACCATCCAGAAGGTCCTTGCTCCTGTCCCTTCCGCCAAACCCAGGAATTTAAGAAAAAATAACAAAAATCTCAAACGTAGAAAGACGCGTATATATTCGAAAATACATAAAATACGTACAGACACACAGACACACAGCAATATACGCTGATGCAAGCGAAAACACGTGCATACATCGACACAATCACAAAAGACAGACGCATGCATTCGTTTATTCATTTATACATACATACATACATACATACATACATATATACATACGTACACACATACATACGCACATACACAAATGCATACATACATACATACAAATATAAACGTACAGCTACACCCACGCCAATAAAAGTTGCTGTCTTTGCACGGGTGTAATTTCCGTAAAACC
Organism: Octopus sinensis; assembly: GCF_006345805.1. NCBI lineage: Eukaryota > Metazoa > Mollusca > Cephalopoda > Octopoda > Octopodidae > Octopus > Octopus sinensis. Next base: position 9,160,337 of record NC_043019.1, on the reverse strand, counting down.
ACTTCATCAGCTGTCATTTTAAGTAAACACATCGAAAATTCAATGACACATTAAACACTTGAATCGCAGACTTCTTCATAGAATCTGTGACAAGATGACTTCCATTCAGCGGAAAATTCGAGAAGGAATCTTGGCAAAAGTTCTACACACACACAAACACACAACACACACACACACACACACACACACACACACACACACACACACACACACACACACACTCACACAAACATACACACTCGCTTACACACGGTTACACACACGTACTTAGGCACACATACCCATGCATACACGCTTTTAGCTTCACTTACTGCATACACATTGCATAACCGTTCTTGATTATCCGGTCCGCTTCTAAAACTCAAACTCTGTTGTCCCCAACACCGCCACGAGCGCTATATCAACTACACGTTGTGAAAAATATATCATCCCCAACGCTCAGGTAATCGTAAAAACATGTTTTCATACCCTCCTCCAATGCGACCCCAACAAGGTGCACTAAATTTAAAAAAAAACATGATATTTAGTTTGCCTCATCCGGTTAGACGTTACTTAGGTTTGCCCGATACACATGACAGCCTTATTTTAGTTTCCATCTACCAAATCCACTCACAAGGCTTTTGTCGGCCCAAGGCTATAGTAGAAGACGCTCAAGCTTCCACACAGCGGGGCTGAACCCAAAACAATATGATTGTGGGGCAAGCTTCTTACAACAAAGCCACGCTTGAGCCTACACACACACACACACACACACACACACACACACACACACACACACACACACACACACACACACACTCACTCACACACATGTATTGACATAAAGATTCACGATAGACAGTTTGAGTATTTCCCATGGGTGTGATGATCCCACCCTTGATAGATTTAGAGAACAACTCATCGCTACCCTCGGGCAATTAGGTCTCAAAATTACAATAGCTAGTAGTCTGCTTATAGTTGATTTTTGAGATGTGTCCTCGTATAAGCCTCTCCATAAGCCTAATGAGAAACTCGCCTATATACATAAACAGTATAAATTAATATTAATCAGAATGATAATAAGAGAAGTGAAACAGGCCACGGAAAACTATATCGTTCGACCTTCCCTTTTCCTTTAATATAAAAACCAACAAGTCTCCTGTCTCTGCCAGACAAACACTTTCCAGCAACTCACAGATACAGGAAAATATATTTAATAGGCGTTCTGTGAAATTATCATATAGCTGCTGTTCCAATATGAAGAGAGTATCATTACACGAAGTCAATAGCAAGAGGTTAAATCCAATTATAACCGGCGTTACCCAGGATCCTGTCCACTTGACCAACGATGGAGGATTAAGTATGTTGTAATTGAAGTAGAAGTTACTGCACTGCTCGATAATAATTCAACAGATCAGAAGACCTCCATTGGATTACATGATGGAGGAATTAAAAATTGACATACCAGTCACATGGTATCTTTCCGACATAAGGACAAAAGCTAAGCTTCTAAGTTGGCTAGACACATGTGGTGTTTGAAAGCTAACGAAACGCCACATGTGATTAAGTGGAAAATAATTGAAGAATCCACACCTTATGTTAACGGATCAAATAAATGTAGGATATGTTTAGCTGAAAGAGTCAGATCCTTTTTCAGATCTTTGATCCCTACCTTTCTACTGAAAGCTAGGTCTGAGATTTTTAGCGGTTTCAAGCATATAGCTGAATTTATTTTGAAGAATTGAAAAATTCTGCCTAAAACTGATTAACTTGTTGATATCTTTCCAGCCTTATAATTTAAGGTGTAAAAGAGATAACTCTTTTACCTTTTCTTTATTTTTCAACATTTTTCGTCTTCCTCTGTGCTTTAACTCTGCTCATTTATTTCAGAATGAAATAAGTTGAGTAAGAGCACACACGAAGGCGGTAAGCGTCGCTGAGGAGGTCACAGATGTATGACGAAAGATTTCCGGCCAATGAACATGAGTTAGAATAAGAACAGTAATAAACAAGTGAAGAACGAATATACAGTGCGTGTGTTTATTTGCCCCCCCCCCCAAAAAAAAACGTGACCATCCCGAAATACAACTATATCTGTTTCAACGCTTCTGATACGCTCTCTCTCCCTCTCTTTCCGTCTATCTCTCCTCTCTCAAACAATGTGTGTATATATATATATATATATATATATATATTATATATATATATACATATCAATATATAAATATATAAGTTATATATATATGTAAATGTGTATATATATATATATATATATTAACAATTAAGGAACGGCCATAATAGGCCATCACCCACTAGAAATAACAGCCAAAGCTTCTACCGCAAATAAAGATCAATTCCGTAAACAGGAGAAAATTAAAAAAACATTACCCTGTAATTTCTTGTACGGTATACCGTTTCATCCGTTGTTTAATGGTAACCAACCTAATTAAATTAAATCAAGCCAATCTTCCATAAGCCTCGGATTCATCAGCAAGAAATAGCTCTCGGGACAGATAATTACACGAGGCATATCCAATCTTGCCAAGTCATATCTGACCTAAAATTTTCAAATCGTCGCACTCGCGCCCAAATTATCGGCAGCAAATAAATATCAGCCGTCGATCCTTACGGAATTAACCAAAAAATTCATAATTAATCAATATAGGGTGGCAAGGAAAATTTTGTAGAATTTTATTGCCACCAGCGGCCAGCGGGAAAAAAATTAAATAGTCATAGACCATTTTTAAGTTCAACATTAACAATTAAGGAACGGCCATAATAGGCCATTCACCCACTAGAAATAACAGCCAAAGCTTCTACCGCAAATAAAGATCAATTCCGTAAACAGGAGAAAATTAAAAATTAAAAAAAATTAAAAAGGAGAAAATTAAAGGGTAAATGTTTTTTTAATTTTCTCTGTTTACGGAATTGATCTTTATTGCGGTAGAAGCTTTGGCTGTTATTTCTAGTGGGTGAATGGCCTATTATGGCCGTTCCTTAATTGTTAATGTTGAACTAAAAATGGTCTATGACTATTTAATTTTTTCCGCTGGGCCGCTGGTGGCAATAAAATTCTACAAAATTTTCCTTGCCACCCTATATTGATTAATTATATATATATATATATATATGAATATATTGTCTCTGTTGAAAGTGCGATTCGAACTCTGAGCCCGAAGTGTTATAATTACAAGATTCCACTTTGAAACTTCCCCCACTCCATCCATTCTATCTTCTTCCCAACCTCTTGCCCCCCCCACCGACCACGTGCAAGCTTGAGACGTCATCCCCACACCCCACAGCCTCGTCCTTTCATATTTCCTCCGCCTTCTTCACCCTCGCCACACAAAACTACGATATGCTTCCAAATTTGGTAATAACAAAATTAGAGGAAAGTTTGATGACGTAAGCGATGTGGAAGCGTTGTTGCTGCTGTTGTTGTTGTTGCTATATTTGTTGTTGTTGTTTGAATGGCGGTGATGGTATTGATGGAGGGTTTTATATAGGTTCGGGTAACGACTGTGATCGATGGAGTTCAATGGATTGATAGAGTAAGAGAGTAAAGAGCGAGAGAGAATGTACGTGTAAGCGACAACGATAGATAGGGAGAGTGAGGGAGTGTGTAAGAGAGAGAGAGAGAGGAAGAAGGAGAGACAGAAAGAAAGTGAAGGGGAGAGAGAAATTGTATAAGCAATGAAGTGGGATAAAAAAGAAAGATATAGATATGTGTTGAGAGAGAGGGAGTGATAGAAAGTGGTTATGAGAGAGATAGAAGGAAAGACAGAGAGTGAAAAGAAAGACAATGACGAGAGAAGTGAGCGAGTGGAATAGAGAGGGAGGAAGAGGATGAAAGATAGAGAGAGAGAGAAGAAAGAGAGAAAGTGTGTGTGTGGGGGGGTGCGTTTGTGTGTCGGTTTTAGAATACAGAGAGGAAAGAAACGATTTGGAGAGAGAAAAAAAGAAAGTCTGGGAGATTATGGAAAAATTAGGTGCATAAGTGCTGAACGCATACAAATATGTATATATAAATGGGTGTATGAATATATGTGTATGTATGGATGTATACATATACATATATGCGCGCGTGTGTGTATGTGTGTGTGTGTGTGCACTTGTGCGTGTATGTGTGTGTGTGCAAATATATATATATATATGTTTACGCATACAGGCATATACACGCATACACACCCATGCATATATGTATATATATGATCCAGAAATCCATCCACCCCTAAAACCATAAACGACAAAATAGAAAGACGCGGTGAAAGAGGGACAAACGAGTGTTATTAATAGAATGCTCAAGGAAAATGGAAGAAGTCTTCAACGTTTCTTCCCTCGGCTCTTTTGCGGAAAGGAGAAATCAGGAGAGAAAAAGCGTGTCTGCATTAAATGGTGCAATTTCGCTTTTGGGAAATGGTGTCAAAACACCTGCAGTTATCTCACAACGCCCTCTAGGAGATACATGCATTTCTAGTACTTTGGCTTTCATCAGTGCCGGGTTCTTGAAAAAAGGACAAGCTTGAGATGAACGTAAGTAGGAAATATTCACTGATTGCGGGCGATCGGCAGCCAAGTTGGAATACGAATTATATTGTCCACGCAAGCAAGGTTTGTGGAATAAAAAAAAAACTTTATATCACTGAAAGTATGTTGCTGATAGATTTGACCTGTAAAAATGCCGTATTCACTGCGGTTTGCCATGGAGAAAATTTTAGGTTTTGGCAATTGCACAACACTGCTTCATTGCTGATTCGAACCTGGTGGCTGATCGCACGCAGGTCTACTGAATTTCTGTAAGGAAGCTAAGGCTTCGAAAGTCAACTCAAGGTTATGAGAGACTCTTGTAGCACACTCTAGTGAAGACAGAAAAAAGCAGGTGGAAATTTATTTGAACTTGACGGACGGTCTAGTAACGGGCATCTTGCAATGGCTGTTGCTATTTTAACACCTGTTGTGTAAATCGAGAAATTTCTCGACGGCAGACGTCTACGAAAATAACCTCTTTACGGTTTGAATATATCAGAAACCGACATAACTGAGCTAATTTATAAGATTTGGTTATTCCACAATACACGTTCTCGAGCATACACACATACACACACACGCACACACACATACACACATATCTCTCTCTCTCTCTCTCTCTCTCTCTCTCCCTCTCTACCTACCAATCTATTTGTCTGGTAGGCTGAATTAACATTCGCTTTGAATAACAGAACCGGTATTAGTTGAAGACCGTATTCTGTTTCTTACTCAAAGTAGACACATTGTTGAAAGTCTTCTAAGCTGCAGTATTTGTTTCCAGAGAAGAAATCTAATCGAAGTTGTGGCTGACTTTGTCAGAATACAGTTGACAGTGAATACTTGTTAGTATCGAAACCTCAATAGCCAGGGTGTATTTACCTATGCCACGACCTCTATTGAACGATTTTCGTCTGCTCCTGACATTTTTATGCATTTTTAACACTTACTGTGCTTTATCTTTGCAATCTTCCATCCTTCACAAGCATGACCTTCTTACGTTCAGTAATAGTGGTTCTGTGGCATTTTTTACAGACCATGTTGCTATTTTCTTCTGCTCTAATGCTGTGTTCACATCCAATCAGTCCTCTCCCCCTCTTTATCTTGGTACAGACAGTCTGTCTCACTTTTTGGGTGGAGTATGCCATATCTCGTCAACAACTTCTTTGTATTTCTGTCTAAGCTGTTTAGCTCGTCTACTGTCCATGCGATTACCCCTGCTCCATATCTAAGGAGTGAAAACCACCCAGGTGTTTATATCTTCAATCTTATTCCATCCGTTTAATTTCGACTTAAGGATTAGCCTCAGCCTGCGCAAGTACTCCACCTTAGATTTTTCTGTCATTTCTTTCTCCATCAAATTATCCAGTTCTCATTTCGTCGTCGTCGTCGTCGTCGTCGTCGTCGTTGTTGTTGTTGTTGTTGTTGTTGTTATTATTATTATTATCATGATTATTATTATTATTAGCTGTTTCTGTAGAAATTCTGCAGCTCGTTTCTTTCTGCCTACACCATTAGCAATAAACATCTTCCCCGTTGCAAATAACATCTCCTGTCGTTTCCCTCGCAATGCTTCGATGCATTTTTCGCAGTTCTCTCTTAAAACTACTGCATTGATTTAGTAAATAAGTATCGCATAGTTTGCTAATAATTGAAATAAGATTTAAGATGTAATATTTATGCTACTCATTATTGACAGAAAAGGTTCCTCTCTCTCTCTCTCTCTCTCTCTCTCTCTCTCTCTCTCTCTCGGTATCATTAATATTTTTGTTTTGTTGTGCTTTATTTAAATATAAAAATGGCGAAATATTGGCAATTTAATTATTCAATAAATCATATGCACGTACAATGTATAATGCATGTATAATGTAATACTAAAATTAGTTGAACTAATTAAAAGAACATCTTATTCATAGAAAATGATTTTTGAAAAAGAAAAAAAAGGAAAAAAAAAACAAAACAAGCTCGGTGCAGTAGGTTATATCGAATTCATAGTTTGCAGAAATTTTCACTCGATCACCATTTGGAAATTGAGAGAAATAAGCTTTCATAAAATTGAAAACCAAAACTAATTTGCAAGTGAATGCAATCAAAATATCTGCGATCGAATCGATGATGGCAGATGGACTAAATTAAGATGAAAAACGGAATGGCTGTACTTAAGGGAATAAACCACTTTTGGGAAATTGGCAAAATAAAGGTTTAAAAACAAAATTCACGTAATGAAATTGACACATATAAGTCCGGATTTTCGGTGGGAAAACTGAAGGCGGAGAGGAGGGTGCTTTCCTCCGAGAAATATTTCAAAAGATGGTTGACGGTGGTAAAAATAGTTAGGGTTAATGGACCTATTCTAAGCATCGGCCATGGGAGAGGACTGACGAGATCTGTGGAGCTTTTTGATTGACTTGAGCTGGGGGTCTTTTCTCAATCACGAGGACTGCATCGTAGATAAGATGCCTAAGGAGGTTAACCTTTCATCTCATAGCCTTTGTCTTCTCTCATTCTCTCTCTCATCGTTTAAGCAAACCATCACACAAATTAAAACCTGTGCGTATAAAGTTGCCCTCGTATGATGCCCCTGTGTCAAACAAAGAACTCATAATCATCGCCACCACCAACACAGTCAACGACGACAACAACAACCACAATATCATCATCATCACCATCATCATCGTTAGTATTACTAAGACAGCGAGTTGAAAGAATCGTTAGTACGCCGGATGAAATGCTTTGCGGTATTTCGTCTGAGTTCAAATTCCGCCGAAGTCGACTTTACCTTTCATCCTTTCAGGGTCGATAAATCAAGTACCAGTTACGCACTGGGGTCGATGTAATCGACTTAATCCCTTTGTCTGTCCTTGTTTGTCCTCTCTGTGTTTAGCCCTTTGTGGGTTGTAAAGAAATAGAAATAGGTATTTCTTCAGACATTCTATTCGGAGTTCAAATACCACCGGGGTCGTCTTTGTGTGTTATCCTGTC
>NC_043019.1:9140352-9145352 GCF_006345805.1 Octopus sinensis | reverse complement strand
CTCTGAAGTGTCTGCTCTATGTTTTTGTCTCGTCGTGTTTGTTGGTTACGTTCGTTACCGTCTCAACACTTTAGGTGCCTGCTTTAGATGCGTGGATATATTGCTGTTATGAACACCCACCACACCCGTTGTGAGTGTACGGGAAACTGGTGTGGAGGTCTACAGTTTTCACCAAATTTTCTCATTACTGCACCGCCCTCTCCTCCTCCCCCTTCTTCTTCTCCTCCTACCGGTAGTTTCAATCAACATTAATACTAACACAGTATTTCTGATAATGTCTAATTGTTAGGTTTCAAGTGCTAGTTTATATGGTACGACAAGAAAAAGCCATCTCGTCAAGAGTTAAAGGAAATTTGGGCCGTAAACGTTTGTCGTAGGAAAATTCTCGCCGTAAAGGAAAAAAAAAATCGAAAAAAAAAGCGAATATCTTTTATCTTAAAATGGCAACTTCATGAGTTAACCTTCTAATTAGAGAAAGGTAATCTCTTTAAAATGTGTAGTCTTGTTTATAGTCTGCTTTTGTGCCTCCTCTATGGCGAAATTTCTCACGACAAATTTTCTCACGGCAAAAATGTTTAACAAGGAATTTTTCGGACACGATCCTCGACTCTGATCCATCATCTTATTCATGGATTGGCATGTCTGGAATACACTAGCAATGTATAAATGTTTGTTCTGCTCTAGTTCCTGAATTTTACTACTTCCGCTTCTTACGTTAGGATGGGGTACCATTGGCTGGAAGGCCCGTCTGCAGCGGAAACTCTCTGCACACAGTTGTGAATGCAGTGGGTGATGATGCTCAGGTATGCATCGATCGTACGACATCTGTAGAGATTTACAAACGTTGAACAAGTGTTGCTATCGGTTGTGAAGTATTAGAGTTCACAAATCATTTCTTTGAGAAGCAATCCCAGATCAAATATAGAGGAAAATCTGGCGTCGATTATCTTTTATGAGACAGATATATCTAGTATCAGTCAATAGGTGACTGCTTATATTGGGTTTCTATAGTTAGTTATTAGTAAGTATGAGTGACAAGGTTCCGTATTGTGCAGTGGGGGAGGCAAGGCTCCGGATCTTGCAAGTTTATTTTGAAAGATTTTCGGGCCATGAACAGTGGGAAACCTGCAGGAATCCCTGAAATGGCAGAGCTACTTGAAGCGTTACTGACTCGGGTCAATTCTACACCCAGTCGGGCCCGTCACATATTCAAAATGAGCGACAGAATCGTTTTCCATGTACACGTTTATTAGTGGAGAATTTCATGTTCGTGAAACGATGTGGAGCGGGTGTGATAACCTATGAAGCGGATTCGGCAGTCAGCCGCATCCTACTAAAGACAGCCCCGGGTGACAGGTAGACTGTTTTCTTTTTGTGACTACGACGGTGAAACGTTTTATTGTGGACGAATATGAGAAGATTGAAGACATCATCATGACCCCAAGAAAGTTCTGAAGCACTTCAAACAGAGTGAAGATGGAGAGAGTGAAAGAGAGAGAGAGAGAGAGAAGAGAGAGAGAGAGAGAGAGAGAGAGAGGAAGAGAGGAAAAAACAGAGGTTTTGCATGTTTACAAATTTGATAAAGGGAGTGTGCAAGTGTCAAACGTTTAACGTGTTAATGGAAGATCTCAACTCTATTTGCTGCTACTGCTGCTGGGGACAGGAATTGCTACGACAACAAACACCAATACCGAAAGATGCTTACAATAAAGGAACACATACGAAGTCTCTTTATTGTTATCACTGTCTAAACAAGTCGCTATGGCGGTGGAAAGATCGAGAAACTGCAGGTTCTTCTTGGCCTTACAAGTGATTCGACCCAAACCGCAAAGAATGCTTCCAACCCGTTGTATTGCGACAAGGAAGACGAATGGAAAGAGAAGAGGGGTTCTGAGGAGGGGACGAGATAGGAAAAGCTAAAAATGTCGAAGGACGATAAACTAAACAGAGCTCAGGGGCAAACCCCGTAGGGAACATTAATTGTAGGGCTTAGAGGAGAACAACTTCTAAAGAATAACATCAAGGAGAAAAACGAATGAAAAACGCTGAACATAAACAAGAGACGCTCTTTACGTGTTGGAATGTGTGTGTGTGTGTGTGTGTGTGTGTGTGTGTGTGTGTGTGTGTGTGTGTTGTGTGTGTGTGAGTATGGTTGTGTGTGTGTGTGTGTGTGTGTTGGTGTGATGTGTGTGTGTGTGTTGTGTGTGTGGTGTTGTGTGTGTGTGTGGTGTGTGTGTGTGTGTGTGTGTGTTGTGTGTGTGGAGGGGCAAACATTGCTTCCTCCACGAAAATAAAAATAGAAGATTGTCCGTAACAAGCATTCCAACAGTTTTCCAACAGCTAAGACAACATACAGTGGAAGATATGAAGCGGGTGGGACAGGGTATCGTGGCTGTGCCAGGTGTGAAAATATTGATCTTTTTGTTGTTCTGAAAAGCAGTCATCTCGTTATTTGGTCAGGGTTGTTTAACGAGCGAACTCTATATGGCTTTTGATTTGGAATGGAGCATGTCAAACGTTAAGGTCCAGTAGTTTGGGATGTTGTCCATGCAAAGACATTTCCAGTCTCCGAAGCTGTTTAAAGCAAGCTTAAGATCAGTTCATTTGAATACCTCAACCAAATGCTTTCCTTCATTTTTCTACTGCTGCTACCTTCTTCACCAACCTTCAATCGCTTTTGTTTATACTCAGATTTGTTTGTTTTCAATGGTGGTTTTACAAATACTTCTAATGTTTCATTGGTAAGTATTTTATAAACTTTTCTGCTGTTACTTTCTATTCTACCATACACATATTTACAGATTGTTTTCAAAGGCGTGGTTTTTCACAGTATTGTTTTCCTCCAATACTCAAACATTTTCATGTATATTTTCAACGCCATACGTTTTTTGTTCTCGCTTAAAGCATTCCAATGTTGGCCATCGCCACTGTTTATTCTTTAGGCTGCATTTAATCGTCTTACGTAACGTATTTTTGTTGATTCATTCTAGAAAGGTTTTATACAGATATTTTGGTTACTTTACGTACTTTAACTACGTCGAATATCTATTCTCTTCCAAATTTTCTCTTCCATTTATTTATTCTCTGCCGGTATCTTTCTGCCTATTGCAACAATACAATGTTTATATAAGAAATTGTTTTACTGATCACCAGAAGATGGAAGCATGATGTTGTTACTTGTTATCTCCCTTTGTAAAATGCTGTTAGCGTGTCTCAACCCGCGTCTGTCGTTAAGAGTGGGCCTGTTAACCGGATGCTTACGATTCAAAAGGAATCACTTGAGTTTATAACAGAGATTTTAGCAAGCTACTAACACAGCATCACTAGCTTCCTGTCCAACTATTAAACGTGTGTTCAAATCCCTGAAGCCATACAACAAGGGTCTGCTGTTACTGTAACACTTCAGGTTCTGGAAGTAGTGATCTATCTTATTACCATTGCTGGTGTGATTGATATCGTGAGATGGATTTAATCCAGTGCTACTCAGTGTGGTGGTCTGCGGACCGGCGTCGGTGTGCGAGCCATCAGCTGCCCGTACGCGGCGAGTTTCCAAAAAACAGTAATTTCGCCTTATGCACAGCAGTAAACAACTTATCTGCTTATGTAAGATTGTATTATTTGTTTACAAACTAAATATATGATTAAAAAATGTCAACTTTTATTATATTCATTGTAAATATTGTTTCCAGTATAAATTAATATTACTAAGAAATATTCCCGGTCCCTGATACATTGGAAAAAAGACAAAAACGAAATGCCGGTACGCCACATCAGATGGTTTGAGAAACACTGATTTAATCCACTCCGCCCCACCCTTCAAACTTCAGGCTTTGAGCTTATATTATGAACAGCAATACAGCAGCCGATGGCGTCATCCCCTGCGGTATCTCTTCACACTAATTGCATTCTGAGTTCAAACCTCGGCTGGATCAGTTTTAATTTTTTATTCAGCCAAGAAACTCGAATTGGCATCGACGTGTAATATCGAACGAATTAAAAAAAAAAATTATCTAAGAGTAATTTGCATATGGTAATAGGTTTATAAATTTCAACGCTTACACACACACACACACACACACACACACACACATACACACACACGCACGCACACACACACACGCACGTACATTCAGACTCTCACAGTCACGTACAATCACTTACACATAGCTTCATTTGCATAAATATACACACAAACACACATACACAAAAATAATCACAATTATAAGCACATACATACGTATACATATACATGCACACATACATATGCACATACACACACACAAACGCATATATATAAATACATATTCTTACACATGCATGCTCGTATGCACATGCACGCATATATGTACATACACACACACACTCGCACTCAAGTACCCGCATACACACCCTTATTACTCAACAGACCTTTTGATATTTTTGTATTTATTTATTCGCTTTATGTTATTATTCTAATCGTTACAATTAGTTTCGGGAGTTCAGCTTCGAAATTCGAAACCTGCAATCGCTCTGCACTTTTAGTCTTGTCACCGTTATCAGGTCACAAGTGAAGAAACTATTGTGCAGAACTGGATGAGGGCTTTCAATGGAAGAAAATACCCCGGTACATCCGTATTTAGTGTATACATAATGTGCATGTGTGTGCGTTCGTGTTCGTGTGCGTGCGTACTTGCGGGTGAGTGTATTCGGATGTGTGTACGCATGTATATGTGTACACGCACACACACATATACACGCATGCACACATACACACACACACGCACAAACATATAGAAAATTCAGTTGAATTCGGTTCTTAAACTGAGGCACCTCGTTAGGTCGGAATAACAGACACACATTATGCAAATATCAAACGATTTCTTTACAATAACATTTTCATTAATCAAGGAAATGAGTCGTTAGAGACGGCAGTAATGGATTGAACCCGTACCTCTACTTTTATATATATATTATATATCTTTCATCCTTTCTTTTATGGGTTTCAGCCAGAGGCTGAGGCC
>NC_043019.1:9105987-9140252 GCF_006345805.1 Octopus sinensis | reverse complement strand
ATATCGTTTTTGCTACAGTTCCTCTGAGTGTGTGTGTGTGCGTGTGTGTGTGTGTGAGAGTATATTACGTGCACGAGTGCTTGCACGATTATGTGTATATTTGGGGAATCTGTCTCTGTGTGTTCCGTCTCTGCATCAAACACACACACACATACACGGCGGCATAAAGCACATACCATGTGTACGTCTGTGTATATATAAATATGTGTATGCAAGTGTGTGTGGGTGTGTGTGTGTGTGCAGGAATGAGAAAGAAAGCGAAAGAAGGATGCATAGGCAAGTAAAAGTTTGCTCTCTCTCTCTCACACACACACACACACACACATTGTCTCAGACTAATCCATTTTCGAATAGTTTCATTAGAAACGGCCCTGTTTTGATCTTCTAATCTGGTGAAACGAATTAATTTGCTAAATTTTAACATCGAAACTTTTATGTTTTGTACCGAGACTATTAAAAAATATCTTTATAATTCATGGCACTTTTAACGATTCGATTCAATTCCGTGTGTGTGTGTGTGTGTGTGTGTGTGTGTGTTGTGGGTACTTTTCTAAGGACTGTCTGCACCTTTTTCCCTTTCCTCCACTCCGGACTTTTTCCACTCCCGACGAAGAACCATTCTCGAAACTTCATTTCTACACTTATTTTTCCATCTAAAATTTTCACATACACACACACACGCACAGACACACATAAACGCAGACACACACACACACATATATATATTCCTTCTTTGGATCTTTCTTTCTCCTATGTTTGCGACAAAGATCTCCGCTCGAAACGTTAAATCCTCCTTCTTCCCTTCTTTCCTGAGCGTCCAATAATACTATATTAGTTCCACGTCCTCGCGTTGTTGTGTTTTTTTGTACTTTCTTGTTTGGATTAACTTATATATATATATATATATATATATAAATCTCACAGATGAGATCCAGAGATTCTCCGTGTAGAAAGCACTGAGAAGTGCTCAAATGATTTAAACTTAGACTCCAATGTTTTTAAAGGGGTCCATTCCACAAGGTAAAGAAAAGTTAAGGGGTCCGGTTGAGTGGGCGTGGAAGCAATTATGCGGAAACAGAAAATATATTAAATATACTAAATGTATTGGTTAAGTTGTGAAATACAGAGAATATATATATATGAATACAAGCAAAGAGATCGAGACGAAGAGGTGGGGACGTTCAGATGACGAATGGTTAGGTAGAAATATGTAAATGATTGTATTATAAGGTCCAACGTACAGAGAGAACAAACGAGAAACTTGAAGAGTTGGAAAAAAGATGTTAGAAGTAGACTTGCAGTAGACTTACATATTTTGTTATTCATACCGAAACTCATAGATTTAATATATTTGATGCATCTAATTTGGTTATCTGCTGATTTCCTCACTCTCCACACTGACCCGCCCGCTCTCTCTCTGTACTGATATATATATATATATATATATAATATATATATATATATATATATATTATATATACATATACATATATACATAGATGCATACATACATACATACATATATAGATATGTGCATATGTGTGTGTGTGTACGTGTGGTGTGTGTGTGTGTGTGGTGTGTATCAGAAGATTGTAGAAATACTGACATGATAACTTTGTTAACATACCAATGAGAGATACCTAAAAATGATTAATACAACACCCACTTCACGTATATATATAAACACACACACACAACACACACCACACACACATACATATATATATATATATATGCATCATGTATGTTATGTATGTATGTATGTTAACACACACAAAACAACATACCATAACCTTACAGTATGGCGTGAAAGGAACATCCGACCATTTGTTGTAAACAAGAGAAGAACGATTACCAAGGTTACCATTCTGCCTGCTTCCATCTCTTGCTATCGTTTATGGCACCCTTTTCTGAATTCCTCGTATTTCGTAAGTCACTTAAAGAGCTTTCGTTTCTTTTTTGCTTTGCCGTGGTCTGATATGTAAAGTAGCGATATGATTTATGGCCGTAAGAGGTTGAGCTGTTTTCGAGGTTTCTGTAACCCCACCCCAATTTTCGCACACATGTGCGCACTTTATATATATTTATATATACAGGTACAGAAGTATATGCGCCCATGTATATATAAACGCACACATATACATAGATAAGCATATATATATATATATATATATTCATACATATGTAAACGTAAGCACACACGTACATGCATGTTTATATATGTTATAAACACACATATATATACATATATGTGTGTATATATACATATACGTGTATATTTGTATATATATGGTGGTGCTCCAGCGCGACCGCAGTCACTTGACTGAAACGAATAAATAAATAAATATATACACATATATACAAATATAAATAAACATATATACATATATGTATGCATGTATACACGTATATAATATGTATTTTATGTAAATATATATATTTCATCGCCCACTGGGGGCTAAACTTTGACGGGGGAAACAAGGTCAGACAAAGAGATTAAGTCGATTACATCGACCTCAGTGCATAACTGGAACTTATTTAATCGATCCTGAAAGGATGAAAGGTAAAGTCGACCTCGGCGGAATTAGAACTCAGAACGTAACGGCAGACGAAATACCTATTTCTTTACTACCCACAAGAGGCTAAACACAGAGAAGACAATAAAAGGACAGACAAACGGATTAAGTCGATTACATCGACTCCAGTGCGAAACTGGTACTTATTTAATCGACCCCGAAAAGATGAAAGGCAAAGTCGACCTCGGCGGAATTTGAACTCAGAATGTAACGGCAGAAGAAGCACGGCTACGCATTTCGCCTGGCGTTCTAAAGTTTCTGCCAGCTCGCCGCCTTCATAATTAAATAAATAAATAAATAAATATATATATATACATATACACACACACACACACACACACACACACACACATATATATATATATATATATATAAGCATACGCCCCCACATATATATATATAAATATGTATATTCATACTGAAATACGTATAAACATAAATATATTTATATTTCTGTGTGTGTGTGTATGTGTGTGTTTTTATTTGAAAGCTATATCTGAGCATCTCAACTTAGGAACGGTGATGCTTTTTTCCTCTTTATTTCCTAGAAGTTATTGCAATCTGCTCGAAATGGGGAATGCATGTGATCACCGTAATAGAAATGAAAGATTTTTACAATAGTTAAAACGAAAAAACTCGTGTGTGTGATAAAAATAAAATATTGACAGATTTCGAAGCACGATCGCGCAAACATAATACGTGTACACGAGTATGCGTGGTGCATACATTTAAAAGTGCACATATGCAAATATCCGCATATTTGTGTCAAGATAACAATCTGTTTGGTAAATTATGAGTAAACTACGCAGAGAATAACGATGATGGAGATCATTAATGTGAAGGTATTATTTAAATGGTTTTTGCACACCGTACTTTTATAACCTTGCAAATCTCGAGCTAGAAGTAGGCGTGCGCCACACTGACACACGCAAGGACTGCCGCAGATGTAGGCGCTTCGATGTATGTACATATATAGAGGAACAGGTAGAGGCACATGCGATGATTGAACGTAAAGGAAATGTAAAAAAGCACCAATGCATGCATTTTACATACACACACACACACACACACACACTCACCCAGTGCTACATACATGTTAGTGTGTCTAACATACATGTTGTGTGTGTGGATAGGTGTGTGTGTGTGTGTGTGTGTGTGTGTATTAGTTGGCAGGTTGGAAGGTGTATTAATGTTTGAGTAGAAAATCCTCGTAGCTTGCATTGTTTCCTTTCGACGCTCTGAGTTCAAGTCCCGCCTATACCAACTTTGTCGCTCTTCATTTTGGGGTGCATTTATTTCTTTTTGGCTGGCTCATGCAGCCGGTTCTTTTCTCAGATTATTTCGACCGACATATTCGTTCGAAACAAATTTATACACAACTAGCAGTATCGCCCGGCGTTGCTCAGGTTTGTAAGGGAAATAACTATAAAGCATTTTTAGAGAGTTATAGCAAAAAAATAGCAAAAAAATGGAAAAAAATGATGGTAAATTTTTTTTGAGAGTTAAAAAAGGTGGAGTTGCGTCCCCTAGACAGTTTGTGGTTTGTGTTTCTGATTCTCGACCCCATGTCGAATTTATCAATTTTTTTCAGAACTGGGGGAACTTTTCAAAATTTTCGCTGCGTTAGTTTTGAATTATGACATTGGGCTATGTGTGTGTCAAGTTTCATCAGAATCGGTTGAAAGCCGTGGTCAGGGTGAGGGTACAAGCAAACAGACACACAGAAACACGCACAGACAAACTGCCGTTTATATATAGAGAGAAGAGATTTAATCCCAGAAAAAGGGAAACCTATAATTTTTTACTTTTTTTTTTCTCTTAACGAGGACAACAGTTCAAATCCCACCCCAGCTGGGGGGCGAGACGTTGCAACAAAGCCTACAACGAATTTTTTTTTTTTCACACAATTATAAAATATAGAATCCCCTAAAACGGGAAACCTATAATATTTTTTTTCCTCACAACGAGGACAACAGTTCAAATCTCACCCACGCTAGTGGCGGATGCCACAATAGAGCCTACAACGGCTAAAATTTAATTTTTATCGCAATAAATAATTTGCTTATCCAAAAAAACGGGAAACCTATATTAATTTTGTTTTCCTCTTAATGAGGATAACAGTTCAAATGCCACCCCCGCTGGGAGGGGGGCACTACCATAAAGCCTAGAACGACTTAAATAAGTTCAATATTAATAATATTAATAATTTCAATATTTCAATAATTACTTTCTCCCGTCACCGGGAAAATGCACAAAAACTTTCAAAGTTCAACAATGTTCAACATTTCGAAAATATTCAATAATAAACATTCAACAATAGAAAAATTATCCACGTGCAACAAAACGTTTGACTCACCGCCAAAAAAACACTTCTGTCTACAACAAATGTAAGCAGACTACTTACTACACAGCCACATTCGTTGATCTGTTACAGAGATTTTAGTAGTAGCATTTTTGCTTATATATATTTACTTTGAATTCTTCAAAATCGTCGGCCAGAATTGTCCCAAACCATGTCTTACTTATCAGCGGCACCCGGAAAAGACATTTAACGATGCTTCATATTACAAAGATTCTGTTTTGGTACCGTAGCCTATTCGATTAAAGAGTTTATGTCTCCAAAGATACATTATGGTGTAGGTGCTTTATTTGGAATTTGTTGGAGATATTCGTCCAGGAATTCTTTGGATATTGAGATTTTTTTCTTCTCTTATCTGTCTCGGCATGATGTTAAAGAGAGCAAGGCCAGTTGAGATGAAATAATCCTGTCTTAGTGTTGCGATGTGAAGCGAGCTTCACTTTCGTACAGGACGTGTGTGTGTGTGTGCGTGGGTAATTCTGTACATCTGACGTATCCGTCGCTTACGACGACGAGGGTTCCAGTTGAGTCGATCAACGCAACACCCTGCTCGTAAAATGAACGTACAAATGGTTGAGTATGTAGATTCTCAGGATGATTCATCGTGACACAGAATTTGACAAAACTGACCCTTTGAATTACAACCCTGAGCGGACTGAAGCAGCGGGAAATATAGCGTCTCTCTCAAGGATACAACGCGACGTCAATAATCGAACTTACGACTATACGATCAAGAACCGAATAACCCTAACCACGTGCCTTCACTGTATATATATATATATATATATATATATATATATATATATATATATTGATAAAAACTGTAAGATAACAAAAGGAAGAAAGAGACCTCAATATTATGTAAATAGAGGAATTTATCTGTAAATATAATATGTGACAATTATTCGATAGCCAAGATAAAACTCTGAGTTTCGGATGCCGAGGTAGAAATCCACGCCACCATTTCTTCGGTTATCCGGCCATCAGAAAAACGCGTGAATTTCTACCTCGGCATCCGAAACTCAGAGTTTTATCTTGGCTACCGAATAATTGTCACATATTATATTTACAGATATATGTATATATATATATATATATATATATATATATATATATATATATATTATATATATATATATATACAGCTTTAGAGAAGCATTCTGCATCCAGCTGCACATCATGCAGTGTTTCTGACACTGTTTGCAGGACAATGTGTTCCAGGGGAAGGGTATTTTTTTTCTTCACAAATGTAAATAAACCCAATCTTTTTCTTAAACGAGGGACATATTCATACGGCACAGAATGTTTTTTTTTACCTCAATGGACGTCAGTGATTGGTTGAAATTGCAGAAATTGAAGGAAATTAAGGAAAGCAAACCTGAACACGGCTGAACTTGAACGTAGAACGTAAAGACTGATGAAATATCGTTTCACCAGTTGTTTCAATCATAATTACAAGACCTAAATTTTTGAGGGGTGGGGTAAACACATTTACATCGACACCAGGAGTTGACTGCTACTTTGTCTAACAACCGTGAACTGATGAAGGGCAAAGTCGATCTCACCAGAATTTGAAACAGCGCTTTTAATAATGACCCATAAAATTCTAATTCAAATCCTCATTCATTAAATTGATTCTTGCTAAT
The DNA here is from genome assembly GCF_006345805.1 of Octopus sinensis. Taxonomy (NCBI): domain Eukaryota; kingdom Metazoa; phylum Mollusca; class Cephalopoda; order Octopoda; family Octopodidae; genus Octopus; species Octopus sinensis. Next base: position 9,133,671 of record NC_043019.1, on the reverse strand, counting down.
TGACGGAGAATGAGTCTTTGGTATATTTTGTTTTTAGTTAATAAAATATTTACAGCGATGAGATGGAAATTGCAAGAGAAAGTACGAGAAAAATTCTAGAGAATGGGTAAAACGAGGCGAAAACAAGAACTGATTCCGCAGAATAAAAACACAAGAAAAACAATGGAGTGGGAAAAGGAAGGGAAATGAAAGAAAATAAAATGTGTTCTTGTAACAGAGAACTCAAGAAAAATGGATAAAAAGGAGAGTAATTATTTGTTCCTAATTGTCAACAAGCGTGGAATTTCCACAGGTTGAGCGAGTTAATAATTATTGTTTTCTAGCTAGTTAGGTGTGAATTTATGAGGAGAATTTGTGATCCGTGTTTTGAGTCAAAATGCAGAATAAGGGAACGTGGGTGTTGCACGAGGAGAGAGCGTTGTATGAGAGTTGTTAGGTGGATAAACATACGCTGTAGGTTTGTGTGGGATTTCAAATGATATTAAAATATTAATTGCTGTAAGCTGAAGGGAAATTACTGTGGTATTCGGGGTGAACTAAGGAAAAATAAATGATGAGGATGAAATATCGCTTTCAAGGAATAATATGAATATAAACCATCAGTGAAGCTTTCAAAACGATAAGAACACTGGATAAATTATCCGCATACATTGAAAGGAAGGAATTATTCTCGTTATGTATTTTTATAAAGGAAATTTATTGCTTTTTCCTTAAATGGAAAAAAGTTTACACTAGGAAATCAATTATAACGATTATATCTGAGAAGAGGAAATAATTTGCCGAACATAATAACGGGATGGAAGAAAAACCTGGATATAATAACAGATTTGAGATATATCAATTAATGTAGAAATTATCATTTAATTTTAGTTAAGTAATAGCATAGAAAAATAGGGAACGTTTGATATAGCGAAATCCATCAATGCATGATCGGCAATAAGGCTGTGGATCGTACAAAGACTCAACTACTGCGTACAGGGAGACGATAAAGTTATATGTTTGTTTATACATACATAGATACATTCATTCGTACACACACACACATATATATATGCATTATGCAACAAAATGTGTGAATCTTTGGCACACATGCGCATACATACATAGAGACACGCACACATACATACACATAAATATATACATATACACATACATACATACACATAAATACATACATACACACATACATGCATGCATACATATGTACCAGTGAAGACGTCAATAAAATGTAAGCACAACAGACCTGATATAATGATTCGGGATGGAGAAAGAAAATGTTCACAGTTGTGAAAATCAGCTGCCCAGCAGGTGTCCAGCAGGTGTTAATATAAAGCTGAAGGTCAGGGAAAAAGAGAACACCTTTGCTGAACTATTGAGGAACCTGCAGTTACTCTATCCAGATTACAAGTTCAGGTTTATATCTGAAATTATTGGGGCCCTGGGATATGTAACACACTGCCTAAATAGCAATCTTGAGAAATTAGGCTTCTTAAAACCAGAAAGGATAAAGCTGATTCGAAGTCTACAGATCCAAGCCATCACTGGAACTGTAAAAATCTGTAAAACCAGAAGTTTATCATTTAAATATATATGAGCATGTCTAGATATGCAACTATATGCATGAGAATACATACATAAAACATACAAATCTGCACATACATACATACATAAATACATACATACATACATACATACATACATACATACATACATACATACATACATACATACATACATACATACATACATATACACATACATTCAAACAAAAATACCCTGTTGTTGATATTTAAATTCCAATGAAGGAACATTGGATCTAGGTTAGAAACTGGTTCTTTCTCTATTGGCAAGAAATCTTGAAATAAACTGAATAATGACATACATACAGCCATACACACACACATGCATACATACATACATACATTCACACATACATACATACATACATACATACATACATATACATACATACATACATACATACATACATACATACATACATACATTTATTCATGTATAGTTACACAGATGTAGTCTGAAATGTACTTTTAATGTAATCTGAAGATAACTTTAACCTAAACGGGACAGATCAGTTTTTAGTTATCGAAGTTAATCGATATTTAATTTATTTATCTATATCGATAACGATCAGAAAGGTAGCATATAAGAAATAAAATATAATTGTCGAAAAATTGCGAATAAATTAATGGCAAATAACTAGATATCATTCAATGTTATAACAGATCTTTTATTCGTTCAAAGATTAAGAATAGGAAAAGAATTCTCCAAGACGGAATATAATAAAAGATGCAACATGATTTGGAGAAGAAATATAAATTAATTTCTTTGATTAAGCAAGTGTCGTAGACATTCTTCATTGTTCATTAGAGTTGCGAGAATCTATTCATGAAAGACAGCCATCGATGTAGAAGTTAATTCACTAAAATCAATTAAACACTTTGAAAGCAACTCATTAGGTGTGCGCATGTCGAAATATACATCTGGCACAAAAGTCATTTAAGAACTTTAAAACGTTAATGACCATGGTAGACTTGAACTGTTTTTATTGATCTGGTTATAGAAATTGTGAACAAAGTAATGCGATTTCTTGAAGTTATTTAAGCAATTAACGCTGCCCAAATTCTCTTTCACCAGTCTCTGTTTATTATTTGCCAGAGCTTTCTAGATTATATTCTATAATAGTTTGAGAAATGTTGAGTAGTGAGACTCCCAAGATTCTGCTGGGATGGTTTTCTGAAGTAAAAGTTTGGTTCGGTTTACTCATTATCAAGATCAGGATCTGAAAGACAGAATTATAATTAAAATTTTCCAGAAATAAAATTTCAAATTCAGAAATAAAGTACAGGACTTTGGTTTTACCGTCAAAAATTACATTAATTTTGCTGTCAATCGCAATAATAATGAAATAGAAAAAGTGAAGTGAATTTTATAAAGAAATATTAAAGTGTTTGGTCTTTGTACGATTTAGATTCTTATAACGGCAATAGCTAATAGATTTTACGATATGTTTTATGTATATTGAGACAGAAACGCAATTGGATGGAAAGACACAACGATGATGTTACAGGATTGGTTGTATCAGATGAATGTGGTAGGCTTTGTAAATGAACTTAGATTATATATCAATTAGTTGTTGTATGGATTAGGTGTAGAGTAACGAGAAACCATTATGTGGCAACTGGCGAAATCGTATAAGTGAATAGAAATGTTGCATCGAAAGGAAAATTATGTTATTCAGTTAATTTGGTTCTAGAGAAGATATTTGCAAGGTACGTATAAGTATTGTTTAGAAGTTATAAACAGTGAGTAGTCTCAAAGTTTAAGGGAGTTCAGAAAAGGTGTAGAGTATGGAAAAGGAGCTTAATAAATAACTAAATAAAACAATAATAAGTGAAAGAGACAACCGGCTTTGAGAAGAATCAAAAGAGAAAACTCCGTAATTTTGTAAAAGAACGGCAGGAACTGGAAAGAAAATTTTATATTGTAAATATAGGAGATTTAAAAGACGTTTTATGCACGCAGTTTGGGATTGAAAAATAAGGAAAATCAAGGGACAAAAACCTATAGTGGAAACAGTTTAATGGAGACCGGGATCGATAAGGAGATAGCAAAGAAAAGACAAAGGCAACAAACTCTAAAGAAAGTAAAACATTTGACACAGAAGATTACTGGTATCTTTGGAAGAGACAAACGGTGAAACGTGAAAGATTAGATCTCAACAAATAATAAACTAATATCAACAGATCAGGATCTTCAGAAACAAAGAAAAAAAATTACAAAAATCTGAACAATAAAACTGAACATCCGGGAATAATGTGCAAATACCGAAGTAAGAGGACAGTTTCGATCTTGGAGCAAAGAGGTTCAACTTAATTGCGGAGTGGACTGATAATGGAAAGTTTAAAAGTGGAATGGAAAATAGATCAAAACAAGAGACTATATTACAGATGCGAAATTGAAAAAGATGCTTATTGTTGTTGTTGCTGTTGTTGTTTTGAAACTAGACATATTTTGACAAATTTGTGTCAGAAGCTCTGAAAGAACTTCTAAAGGTATAGCTGTGCTGATTAAATCTTTACTTGAAAGGATTTTCAGTCCATTCAATACAATCATTAAAAAGCGAATCATCTGCTGTAAATACCATAGCACAATAAGAAATCGATTTGGAAAGTCATAAATTATTTAATGGACATTTTGCAGGGTGAAATCAATTGCACAAACGTGAAGGACTGGATGCAGATAGTCGTTTATGATTTTTGATATTACTATTTGCTGTTTCTGTTGCAAGGTTTTGTGTAGAAGCGAAAGTTAATTTAACATTATTCCGAGTAAACATTTCATAGTATTTATGGTTTTCAGAATATATTTATCTAATAAATGAAATAAATATTTGGTGATATTTGTTCGCACATTAAGGCTAAACAGAGCATTTATCAAAATCATTTTACGCTCTCTGTTTTTCTCTGTCGATAAATATTATTGGTATTATTTATGTAATTAATCTTATCCTGAAAATGACTATTTTAGCGATTTTTAATACCTATAGTTTGGTCTATGTGACAATCCCTACACCAACTGTCGACAGGAGGTCACAGAGATTTCGTCATATATTGCTTGTATCGCCCTTGCAATGGGGTTAAACAGCTTTCATATTATCGGTGAAAGCTGGATCATTTACCTCACACAGAAGCTCGATTTCCTTGCCTGCTTTCTATATGTATTTCTGTGTGCGTGTGCGTCGTGTATGTGTGTGTGTGTGTGTGTGTGTTTGTGTGTAACTTCATACACAAACGGCAACAAAGCAACACATGAAAAAACACAGGCTTGCAAGACAACCAGATTCCCACAACGTGATCATTCTACCGGCTACAAATAACAGCCTCATTATCCTCTAGTTATATTCTGCAATCTTTCCGAAAGAAACCAGGACCATTAACATAATCTATTCCTTGCTGGAATATGGCTGAGGGAAAAGACGTCACGGTCGGAATAACTTTGAAAGAGGGTTAGCTTGACCTGGGCGAACGTAGAGCAAAAGAGAGACAACAGCTATCGACATACATTAAAAGTAATTATAAAGTGACGCATACGTTGTATATACAGCACAGAGAGATATACAGGCTTGAGCAAAAACACATAAAAAATGCCGTAGAAGCACATGAATATATATATATATATATATGTATATATATACACACAAGCACACACACGTTTTTATGCAAACCAACCGGGTGAATATGCACCTACCACATGCTGGTGTGAAATTGTATAGAAGCATACGAAAAGGCATGTCTATCTACTCAGCGCATACACACAGGGACGCCAACATATACGCACACACCTGTAAAAGGCTCTTAATTATAGCGACATATATTAGGAACACACATACCCAGAGTGATATACCTTTACAGAGAGTTTTATTAAATGACATTTAATGAATCAGACAGGTTCATATTTGCAAATACGCACACTGACGCACGCACATACACACACACATACACATACATAGATACACCTATTACGTTTAGAGACATGAAGGTATAATATCGCATGTAAATATATATATATATATATAATATATATATATATATATACGCACATCAATGCAAATACCATTAACAAACGACTTACGTACAAATTTTATATACCTTTCCTCACATACGTAGCCATAGATGCGCTTACTACACACATTAACACAAAAAATCTATATGCCTCCCTCTCTTTCTCTCTCTGTCTATACACACACATATACTTATACATATATTATTTATGTGTGCGTTCACACACACAGATTCATATAGTTACACACACTTTTACACGTACTTCTAAGATTGCAGTGACGTACAAGAAAAATAACAATATCAACAGCTATACGGCAGCCATATTTTACATCTCTGCAAACACCTTTTATACATCATTTCAGACATATAAACACGCACACTTTCACACGTATATATGCTTGTAACGTATTCTATTTTGATTATACATAGCCACATACTTTAGCATACACATACAAGCAAAGAGATGTGTACACACACGCACACATACGCGCGAGCACTCAGACACAGACACACATACATTTGTGTATACATATATATACATATGCGCGAATGTGTATTATAATCTTGAGTGTGTATATATATATATATATATACATACACACACACAAACACACACACATACACATATATATATATACATATATACATACACACAGATATATATATATACATATATACATACATACTCACACACATATTTATATACATACGCAACATATATGTGTGTATGAGTGTGTGTGCGAGTATGCATACACACACATACTCACACACATACACATGTATATATATATATATATTATATATATATATATATATCACGTGCATTTGTGTGCGGGGTATCCATTTATAACAACTACAAACCAACAACGCGAGCAACATCCGTATCAAGAACAACAACAACAGCAGCAACAACAACTCCAAGTACTGCGAGGAAGCCATTACATAATGGCGGTATCAACAGATTATCCGCCATTTTCAAAGTGTTTAATTGATTTTGCTTGTTCAATGGTCTGTTGAGATGAGGATGTGGAATGGGCGGGGTGACAAAGGTTTGACACCATATATGGTAGTAGGTGTGGTGAAGGGGAGAGTAAATATTCAATCGTTGAGGTGGTGGCAGTGGTGGTGCTGTTGATGGTGGTGGTGGTGGTGGTGGTGGTTAAGGTTGATGACTGTGACAGCTCCGGCAGTGTTGCCGTTGCTCGTGATGATAGTGGTTGTGGTGGGAGGAGAGCTATTGTCAGTGGCTGGTTGTACGGTTGGCGTATTAATTATGCGGGTGTGGATGTGGTGGTGGTGGTGATGGCGGCGGCGGCGTTATTGGGCGTGTTGGTGATGATGATGCTGATGCTGTCGATTGTGAATTGATCGAGTTAATGGGGATGGTGGTGACGAACGCAGTGCTTTCTGCACATGTGTGAATATGTATATATATGTGTGTGTGTGTGTGTGTGTGTGTGCGTGTGTATTTGAATGTATATATATATATATATATGTATGTATGTGTATATATATATATATAATATATATATATATATATATATACCCATATGTATATAAATGCATACACATATACAGGTACCCACATGGTATTCAGAAGCACGCTAACAATCACTCACTCACACACATACACACACGCACACATACGCACACACACGTACTCACGCACGCACACGCCGTTTCCTAATTCCGTAGTCCGGCGTTACATTTCTATACAGCGCACTCACTTTATACCTGTCATAAACCAACTTTAATTTGACATCCTTTATTGAATTCTTGCATTAAATATTCCCCCTCCTCCTCCTCCTTCTCTCGCACGGTTGTTGTTGTTGTTGTTGCTGCTATTGTTGGTGTTCTTTTTCTACTTCTCTCCCCCCCCCCACTTCTCTGTTACTCCTCATTACCCGCTAACCCTTACACATGTTTCTAATCTATCAATAACCAGCATCTGATACCCCTCCCTATATCTACGCAATTCTATAACCACATTACTCTCTCCTCTCTCTCTCTCTCTCTCTCTCTCTATCCCTGTTAAATTAAACACTCTTATCAGCGCTTCTCACATTCAATTACGTACATTCAAGTCATCCTACCCACCTTCACCAAAGTTAAGCAACCTCTTCTACCCCCAACCATTTACTCACACTTAGCAGGGACTTCTCCCCCCCTTCACTCGTAGTTTAGGTTTAGCACTCTGAACCTCATTTTTATGCTCGTTACCCAAATTCATTTTCTCTCTAAAATCTACATTTGAAATTCCTGGTGGCGTATTTTCACCAAACGCAAAACAAAAGTCAAATCACATCCAATATCCACAGCATAAACCCATTAAAGGATCTTCTACTTTAAGGCATGTATCATTGGAAACAGGAAATTAACAGTGTCATTATATACTCCCGTTCCCTCTCTACTGTACACATGTAAATACATATATACATTCATATACATACACACAGAGGCACATACTTATTTATATATACACGGATATATATGTACACACGCATTCATACATATTTGTACACAAATATATATACACATATGCGTTAGCATAATACAATTTTTGTTATGAACTCAAAACGCATTTTATGTTCTTCGCTGTGTCCAGCAGAGGCTGACCTTGGGCTAAATAACAAGGGCAGTGGTAGCAACAATAACAACATCAAAATGTTCGCTAATTATTAATTACTTGCCTTACCAGCTTCTCAAATTTAGCGACCACCACTTGCTTGTCTGTCACCAAGACAATTGAACCTTCCCATTCTCACACTATATCATGCCAAATTCTACATTCTCTACCGCTGCGTAATTGCGCAACCTACTGCAAGACTATAGCTGCATATTTGCACTGCAAACTGCACAATTCCACTTGCAACACAATCGAGTCTTGTAGTATATACCTGTCATTACATACTCCCGTTAGCATTCTACACTTTCATACATAAATATTTACACACTTCCAGTTTCTGTAACAAACAACGAAAACTGAATTGAACCTGACGAATCATCCGTCACTTTCGACGATGAGCATTCGTGTACTTAAACACGTTAAACTAACGACTGAATGATATGTATCACAGAGGCACTTGTTCTCTCAACTCTGGCATAATCAATGTACAACTTGACCAATGAACCCGAAGCCTGCCCGGAAGTCGAACACTGGTGGTCAGTCGACACTGAAGGCAAGGGGTCGGATCTGGACTTGTGCAGTTCACATTTTCGTTGTGTCCTTGGCAATCCTGTTCTGTCCAAAGAAGGTGGTACCTCTAATGGTGCAGCTTCGCCAGGCAGGGCGGCCTTGCGTTTGCGTTTCCCAGGTATCGGTATTTCTTGCAAACGTCTTCAGTCCAACTGTGAGCGGGTCCTTGGATCGTCGCAAAGCAGTCTCTTGGGAAGTAATGAGTTGCCGCAGAACACCAAAACCAGACTTGTCAGCTGTACACTTCACTATGGTAATCGACAGTTTTCCAATATGCTATACAATGGGATCGATCAAAGCTTGGATCTCAACATTACGAAACGGACTTTCTTAATCTCTCAGCTATGTTTCCGGTCGTCTTCAGTGATGCTTAAAATGAAGACAAATGAATATTCACACCCACACACCAACGAGACACTGATGCCAAATAGAACTGGGTGAATGACAATAACATGCTATTTGATGCCACTAAATTCTATGGGCTGAATTACAGAGAGAAATCCCAAAGGAATGTTCTATTTTATATCAAACAGGGAGCAGTTGAAAATTGGACCCTTTCACGATATCGGTTTTGTTGTTTGCAGATGTATGTTTCTCTTAACATGTTCATAGATTGTCGAGAATTTGCCAAAAGCTCAGTCAGTGAAAATCAAGGATATTTACAACGAAGATGCTGACGTTACTGTTCACAAACTGTAAAATCTTGCCCTCGTATCAGGTGGTCGGACTAATGACCACAACTATGGTTTCTAGTGCAGCAAGTTTTATATTTTTAAATGATGTTTAATATAGAATATATGTGAAATTGGAGATCTTTGCCATTAACAAGATCTCTAAAGAATGTTTCTTTTGTACATCTCCGAGGGAGTCGATATGCCATATACGATGAGGAAAATTCTCGAAAATCTTGATGTCAAATTTCGCAAAGTGAGGAAAAGAGAGAAAGAATGAGAGAGAGAGAAGAAGGGAGAGAAAAGGAGAAATTAAGTCTAAAAGGAGGTCCAGTTATTCGCGAATATTCCCTTCCTCAGTCGTTCTCATCAAGAACTGCAACAATATAAAACGTCAGGGTCGTCCATTGTATAGTTTCGCCCTAAATGGACCCTGTCACCGTGAGTCCCTGACGAGACGAGGTTCGTCCCTCACTGATATATATATCTTGTTCTTAGCATATTGCAAGGAAATGATTTTCTCTCAACAAAAAAACAAAAATAAATTAATAAGAAAAACAATCCTCGTGCGGGTCAGTGGTGTCTGTGCGTTGGGTATGATCCACAAATAGGCGTCTATGAAAGTTCATGTTGCGTTGAACGCCTGCGCCTGGTATATTCTGTTATGTTTTGTATAACACACTTTGGTTTGGCTACATGCGAGCACAAACATACACACACACACTCAATCACACACAAACACAGACACACAGGAACACGCACACACACACACACACACACATACGCAAGCAAACAGACGCACAAGAACACATACACACACACATTCACAAACGTCACAAATACCTCAAACACTTATAAGGTTCGAATGTGTTTTTCAAAAGGTTCAGACAAGATGGTTCAGTACCCCTGACCTATCCAAATACCCTTACCAACAATATGGCTGATGTTCAGTTTTGAAAGCGGTATAAGTAAAAACCACCCACCATAATACCGTGTTGCATTTACCCATAAAAACATTGGAAACATTGGTGGAAACCTAGGACAGCAAACGACTGGATGGAATGCTGATGCTGGGTCGTACTGACCAGAGTTAGCAAGCAGATAAACGATAACAGCAAAAGAAGAAATGGTCGGAAGTAACTGAAAGGACACCGGTTTCAAGTTCATATTTAGTGCAAACAGGTGACAGCATTTTTACTCACGCTACACTATGCCCAACAACATACCATTGAAGCAGTTCTTATCTTGTTTCACGATTTGCTATAAACAATAGCCAAATGTCCTTAAAATCATACGTTAAACTCTTAGGAAAAGACTTCCTGTTTAATGTAGTTCTGGTTTGATTCCTTAGGAATAGAGAAACGATGGCCAAACTGATCTGATTTGGGGCTTATCAAACAGGAGATTAATATATTCCGCTGCATTCAGTCATTATGGACCCTCTTCCTGGAGACTTGACCTGCTAGAAATAGCAACCAATTTTCTTTCAAATTACATCTAATGTCTTGAAGAGAAATGGAAAGAAAAAAAATCATTGGCTAAAAATACGGTTTGGTCACGGCTGGAATCTCTTTGAATACAGGTTTGTTCGATCAAGTTTGACCCAGGGCTATGCAACAACAATAACAACAATAACAAGAACGACGACTGCTCTTCGCACAAGTTTCATCTGTGGCACACATTTTTAATTCCCTCTTCAAACACTTCCACCCGAAATGAAATAACTCACCCCTTTATCTCTCTGACACCCATTCACTTGTACACACATACACACCCATACGTATATCACACAAAACACACACACACACACACACACACACACACACACACACATACACACATGTAGACACTCAGACACACTTTCCATGGACCTTCTCCACTCCACTACTCGCCTCTCCGTCCACCCGTCATTCTTCACTTCACCCGAAATGAAGCACTCAGCCCCTAACACACACACACACATACTCACACATTTATACACGCACACACTCGCATACACGACCATACACACAAATACATAGAACTACACACGTATACACTGATTCTTACGATCACTACATTACGCTATTCGACTACCCCGACAATCTTCTTTCCACCCGAAATGAAACACTCCATCTCAAATCAAACAGGCACACACACACACACACACACACACACATACAACTTGTTTGAAACACTACATTATACAACTTTTCCACCCGACATTCTACTCTCCACCCGAGAAGAAACACTCCAACTCACTTCATATTTCACCCTCTCTCTACTCTCTCTCTCTCTCTCTCTCTCTCACACACACACAAACACACACACAAGCACACACACACATACACACACAGTGTCATACACAAATATACTCGCTGTTCAAAGCGACTACACAGCACGCCTACCCGAACCCTCCCCTACCACGTGACCACCCGTCAGTCTTCTCTCTCCACCCGTCCACCCGAGCCAATCGTTACAGTATTGCAGTAAAAAGAACTGAAAGCCGTAAATCTCTTTGATCTGAGATTTAGCAGTCAGTGGAGTGATGTAAAATGTGTGAGATGTAAGGGAAGCAGCAGCTGCCGCAGCAGCAGTAGTAGTAGAAGTTATAGTAGTAATAGTAAAGTAGTGGTGGCGTTAGTAGTAGTGGTGCTTCGAGAGGTAGAGTGGTGTTGATGGTGGTGATGGGGCCACAGTGGTAATTAGGGCTGAGCTAATGGCAGTGCTAAGGTAGCAGCAGTAGTAGTAGTAGTAGTAGTAGTAGTAGTAGTAGTAGTGGTGGTGGTGATGGTGGTGGTGGGTGGCGGACGTACAGTGGTGGTCGTATGTGTGTGATGCTGCTACAATTATAGTGTTTGTAGTATTGGTGCCAGCACTTGTGGTATCGTTCTGATGGTGGCGGTATGGCATATTTCGGTAGTGGTACCCTGGTGGTGGTACCCTCACCGTAATTCTAGTAGTGGTGTGATAGTGACTAGAGTGGTACAGTGTTGTTAGTAGTTGTGGCTGTGATATGCTGATGATAGTAGTAGTAGTAGTAGTAGTGGTTTAGAAGTAGTCGTTGCAGTGAAGTTTGTAGTGGTGTCGGTGGTAGCGATAGTGATAGTTGTGATAAAGTTATATTTGAGGGGCTATGGTTACTTAGCGTAAACAAAGTTGTGGTACTTCTTGTAGTAGTAGTAGTAGTAGTAGTAGTATTAGTAGTAGTGGCGGTGGTGGTGATGATGATGATGATGGTGGTGGTGGTGGTGGTGGTAATGTTGTTGTAGTTGTTGTAGTGACAGCCATCTGTGTTGCGGCTGATTGAAGAGATAGTTGTGATGCAAAGCCACTGGTTGCAGGATCGAACTTGGCGTAGGGACGGGTGTAATTTTGTTTCAATTAACGGTTGTTGTTGTGGTGGAGTTAGTGGTTATGGTAGTGGTTTGGGAGTTTGTGTTGCTGTTGTTGTAGTGTTGGTGGTGGTTGCGTTCATTCTGGTGCAGTCAAGATGACGATGCACAAGTTGTGATGATCGCTTATGTTGTAGTCAGGGTGGTTGTTGTGTTGTTGGTATTAGCTGTCGTTGCTGTGGTAGTATCAGAGGTACTATGACTTAATGTTGTGGTGGTGGTGGTGTGTTGGTGGTGATGGTCGTCTATTTGTGTTGCTGTTGCTGTTGTTGTTCGCCTTGTGTCCTTATTATTGGCCAGTATGTAGAGTTATACTCATGGTGTTGTTGTTGCGAGGGTTTTGTTGTATTGTTGTTGTGATTGTTGTTGTTTAAGAGCTGTTACTGTTGTGAGGATGTGGGGGTGTTGTGTTGGTGGAGGGGCGGGTATTGGCGATTGTAAAACTGGTGGCTCTCTTCTTGTAAAGCCCCAAACCTGTTCTCATCTACGTATTCCTACCACGACCATCCCGTTTGTATTCAGATACCACATAACAAATTAAAAAATGATAATGTAGCTGAAGTAAACATCAGCATTTTAAAGACAGCAGGTGTGATATAAGGATGTTTGAGCTACTACTTTTAGCAGATCAAGTGACCACATACAAGCTTTTGCTAATGATGGTAAAAGTGATGTTGGAACTATCATCTTCATCATCATCGCTGTATTTCTCGTCGTCGTCATCGTCATCTTCTTCATCATCATCTTCATCATCATCATCAATATCGTCTCCGTCGTCGTCGACGTCACCATCGTCATCATCATCATCATCGTCGTTATCATCATCATCATCATCATCATCAGCAGCAGCAGCAGCAGCAACATCATCATCATCATCAGCAGCAGCAGCAACATCATCATCATCTTCCTCATCATCTCCATCGTCGTCGTCATCATCATCATTTGTTATCATTATTATTTTTAGTAGTAGTAGTAGTAGTAGTGGTGGTGGTGGTAGTAGCTGCAGCAGTAGTAGTAGTATGGTAGTAGTTCTTGTAGTTGTGATGTTATTAGTGGTGTTTCAGTCGGCGATAACTCTTTGTGTGTGTATGCGTGTGTGTGTGTTTGTGTGTGTGTGTGTGTGTGTGTGTGTGTGTGTGTGTGTGTGTGTGTGTGTGTGTGTGTGTGTGTGTGTGTGTGTGTATGTGTGTGTGTGTGTGTATGTGTGTGTGTGTTTGGTCTGTGTATAGATATCTGCCAATACGTGTTTGTTTAATGTATGTGTGAACGTGTGTGAGCGCACGGGTGGCTGGTAAGGCAAGAGGTGTGGGGTAGGTGGGTATTGATAGATAAAGCAATAAAGATCGATATATTCGTTATTGATGAGAAAGAAAGAGAGCGAGAGCGAGAGAGAGAGTTAGAGAGAGAGAGAGTTAGAGAAAGAGAGAGTTAGAGAGAGAGAGTTAGAGAGAGAGAGAGTTAGAGAGAGAGAGTTAGAGAAAGAGAGAGTTAGAGAGAGAGAGTTAGAGAGAGAGAGAGAGTTAGAGAGAGAGAGTTAGAGAGAGAGAGAGAACTTCAAAGATAGAATGAGAATCAACGACAGAGTGTAATAATCAGAGTGTAGCAGAGAATGATAGAGAAGAGTGATGGAGGGAGGAGAGAAGTGAAGGAGGGAAGACGAAGTCGATAGACTGGAGAGAAAAAAAAAAGCAGGAAGTTGAAGAAATGGGTATTGGACGGAGGAGACGGTGCGAGGGAGTAGGAGGAGTGCGGGAGAGAAAGAGTGAGGGAGAGAGAAGAAAGATGTGAGAGTGATGGGAGAGAAGAGGGTGGTTCGGCGGGTTTGTAGGTTAGAAGTGGCTAAACGGGGGGGGGGGGGGGAAGGGTGCGAATGGGGTGGCAGGGTGCCGCGGATTGCTAACAAGAAAAAAGTACTCGTTTTAGTTGCTGACTCTCTGAATCTTTGATGAGACTGCAGGAAAAGAAAGTGAAAGTGAAAGAGAGAGAGAAAGAGAGAGAGAGAGAGAGAGAGAGAGGACGCGAGAGGGAGCAAGTGTTATAGAAACACAGACGTGAGTGTTCATAAATATACAAGAGAATATCATATATACACGCACCCAAAGATATACATTATATATATATATATATATATATATATATATAAATTATATATATACACGTAGATATATCTATCTATCTATCTATCTATCTATCTATCTATCTATCTATCTATCTATCTATCTATCTATCTATCTATCTATCTATCTATCTATCTACCTATCTATCTACTTATCTATCTACCTATCTATGCACATATATTGTACGTTATACAGAAGGGTGCAAAAGTTGGTATCCAGTTCTGAAGAAAGAAAACATGTACGATACTCGTTTATTTTTATCGAAAATATTACAAGTTATTACAAAAACACATTATTATAATATTATGAGAAATGCATTGTTATGATTATTGACAATGAAAATGAAGCTAATTTAATGTGCTAATGATTTTAATGAACTCAGTACGATAATGTTCATGTCATACATGTTGTCTACGTCCTTTGGTACGACCTGTATAGATAGGTAAGTATTTGAGGTAAGTAGCTTGCTTATCAACTACTTGGTTCCGGGTTCAGTCCCACTGCATGACACCTTGAGCAAGTGTCTTCTACTATAGCCTCGGGTCGACCAAAGCTTTGTGAGTGGATTTGGTAGACAGAAACTGAAAGGAAGCCCATCTATATATACGTATATATATATATGTATGTGTGCATGCGTGTGTGTGTGTGTGTGTGTGTGTGTGTGTGTGTGGAGGCGCAATGGCCTAGTGGTTAGGGCAGCGGACTCGCAGTCGGAAGATCGCGATTTCGATGTGTGTGTGTGTGTGTGTATGTGTGTGTGTGTGTATGTGTGTGTGCGTCTTGTACCTCCACCATCACTTGACAACCAATGCTGGTGTGTTTACATCCCTGTTAACAAGCGGTTCGGCAAAAGAGACAGATAGTATAAGTCCTGGGGTCGATTTGTTCAACTAAATGTGGTGCTCCTGCATGGGCGCAGTCAAATGACTGAAACAAATAAAAAATAAAAGAATAAAATAATATACATACATATATAAGTATATATATGTATGTATAAATGTATACATGTATAATTACATGTACATATATATATATATATATAATATATATATATATATTATATATATATATATATATATATATATATATTCATACATACATACCACAAATACGAATGACAAAATGCAAAAAGAAAATTTACAAATGATAAGAATGATAAAAATTAAAAATTTACAAAGTAAAAATTAGAGCGTAGTAAGTTAAGACTTTCACCCCTCCCCCACGAAAGTTCCGGCCTTGTGCGAAGATATAAAATCGATAATGATTTCAAGGTTCGGCATAGTTCCAGCAGTTTCTAAGGGAAATCGATTATATTGACCTCAGTATTCAATTACTACTTATTTTATCGACCTCGAATGGATGAATGTTAAAATCGGTCTCGGCGTAATTTGAACTCAAAACGTAAAGATTCAAAACGCTGCTAAAGTTTCTGCCAGATCACCGCCTTCATTAATGGTAATGAGAATAACCGTTACACTTATACATTCTTTTATTTTTAATCTTTTTTCTGCCTTCTACAGAGCCGACTCGTTCGTTATATGTGGCATAACTCACCATTCTATTCCTCAATCTAATTCAAAGCAATGCGACAGAGCAGAATAGGTTTAAATATGAAAGGTTGTACATATAGATTCGAACCAGAAATCAATAGATGACCAGTTTTTAAAATGTCAACAATGATAAAAGGAAGGTTTTACATCTGGGTATGAAATATAATTTCATGTTTGAATGTCATGGATGGTCAGAATATATAACTTCATTATACTAAAAAATAAAAATATATATATACAGCAAAAACGTAAAATAAAACAGAATTATCGCATACTTTTGATTCAAACTTGAAGAAATTAGTTATTGCTTTGTGTATTTAATTATCTAAAGGCATGTTGCATATTTATTCAAAACTGAATAAAGTTCCGCTTGAAAGAGGCTTTGTCCTTGCAGGGAAACGGAAGGTGTGTGCTACACGCAAATTGGATTAATTTCTGTCCAAGTTGTTCCATAAACAAAACAAAAAAACTGATAAGTTGTCATATTATACCCAGATGGGAATTAATTCCCTCCTCACAATACTTCTATGGGCCTGAAACGTCTACAGGTCCAGGCATTTTTGGAACAATAAACATGCGTATTGCATAACGGAAGAAGGATGTTGTATCTTGGTCAACACTTAAACGGTGTGTCTGATGGCGGTAGGTCAATCCCACTTGACCACTGAGGTTGATGTACTCGGTGTCTGTTGACTTTAGAGTAAAGTAATTCCCTTTAATATATTACTTAGAGAAAAGTACATTGCTGAAGTAAGTTTTTACTCACTGACCTCCATCGGTAGCCAAGACGTTGTGCTTTTTCTTCTTCGCTGATGATGGTTGCAATATTTGGCGTAACAGCTTGGGTGAGGAGTCAGATACTTTGGAGGAAATTCTGGAAACGTGAGCCATCGGATGAGGACCACTGCTGTTATTTAAAAAAAAATTTAGCCTAAGCGACTTTATTATTCTTTGTAGAGTCTAGGTCTCGCTCGTAACGTGTGTTTGCCATTCGAATCTCAAGGAACACCATTGTTGAAACATCGCTATAAAAGACGCTTTACCGGTAAGAAGGGCGATTTAATGAAATAATCCACCCTCTTAAATAGTAACCATCTGTCTATATTACATCATCATCATCATCATCATCATCATCGTCATCGCCATCATCATCATCATCATCATCGTCGTCGTCGTCGTCATCATCATCATCATCATCATCACCATCATCATCATCATCATTATTATTATTATTAGTATTATTATCATTATTATTATTATTATTATTATTATTATTATTATTATTATTACTACTACTACTAATACTACTACTATTACGAAGGTGATGAGCTGGCAGAATCATTATCACGCCGAGAAAAATGATTAACGGTATTTTGTCTGCCGTTACTTTCTGAGTTCAAATTCCGCCGAGGTCGACTTTGCCTTTCATCCTTCCGGTACTAAATTAAGTACCAGTTACGCACTGGGGTCGATATAATCGACTTAATCCGTCTGTCTGTCCTTGTTTGTCTCCTCTGTGTTTAGCCTCTTGTGGGTAGTAAAGAAATAGGTATTTTGTACGTCGTTACGTTCACAGTTCACATTCCACGGAAGTCGATTTTTGTCATTTATCTTTTCGGAATCGATAAAATAAGTCCCAGTTGATCACTGGGGGGTTGACATAATTGTCTTACCTCTTCCCCCAAAATTGCCGGCATTGAGCCAAAATTTGAAATCCTTAATATTATTGTTATGATTATTTCATAGTGTTAACATTAACAGTTGTGTTTTCACTTGCCTCCAAATATTTTGATTT
The DNA here is from genome assembly GCF_006345805.1 of Octopus sinensis. Taxonomy (NCBI): domain Eukaryota; kingdom Metazoa; phylum Mollusca; class Cephalopoda; order Octopoda; family Octopodidae; genus Octopus; species Octopus sinensis. Next base: position 9,115,386 of record NC_043019.1, on the reverse strand, counting down.
TCAAACAAGAACAACTGAAGAAAAAATAAACATTTCTGAAAATATTGTTTTCAACTCGAGAACATTTCCTCCTATTACGGGCGAAGGCTTTTGGTTTTTGACATAATTCTATTTTTGAAATTCTGTTTAGATTTCAGCTCATTCAAGATGGATTCTCGGAGAGAAATGTCAAGGCAATGTTTTAACGCAAACATCTAAACATCAAAGAATGGTTCTACATCAAAGAACAGAAAAGATAAAGGCTGGAAAACATTGTACATGGGAAATAGTAGTTCAGCAATTAAAAGCGTTAATTTGAATAATTTAAACGTTATTCTTAATAGCAACGGCGCACACATAGAGAAACACACAAGAGAATTTTATTAGATGCAAAAAAAAAAAAAAAAAAAAAGGGGCCGGCTAATTTTAGAGACTGCAAAGTGTTGTTACGAGCAATTTGCACGGAATAATCAACAGATTTTTGTTAACGTTGCCATCCATAAAACGAACTGAATATGAGTGACCTGGCAGTGAAAATAACTCCGTGGCATGGAATGGTGACCAACTACTACCATGATGCAAGCGCTTTCTAAGCCATTCCGAAAGCTCACCAGCTATTTGCATATTTTGTTACGGAGCACATGGAAGGGGAATACACTGATCGAACACAAAAAGTACGTCTTAATTCGTTCTTGGGTCGGATTGGACGTTCTCTATTTTATGCGTCTAAATTAATTACATTGTTCATTTATAAATATTCAATAAATAATTTTGTGCAAATTTCAAAAAACCCTAAACTGTATAATGTCTTGGCCTCAGCATCCCATTCTATTAGATTTTTGACTTTGTAGGCCCGTCTGTTTTAATAACATCTTTGAATCCAGAAAGCTTGTATGAATTCGCTTGCATCAGTTGTTTCGGATCTTTATAAACTGAGTTCAAATCATAGAAAAGTGAACTATGCCAATGATTTTTTGGGGGTCGAGGAAATACATCCCAGCTGAACCCCGAAGCTGATGACACTACAGCTTTCTCCCAAAATTTCAGGCCTTTTGTAGAAAGGATTATTATTAAATTTCAGGCCCAGTATTCATAGTAGATTTATTAAGGTTACGAGCTAACAGAATGTCAATGTCATCGATTACCCCACCACCCGCCTCCCTAGGTCCGGGCCTTATGCTTATTGTTGTTCTCGCTATTATCTATTGTAATCTGCGCAACGATCCCGTTATATTCTACAAGTGTGTATATATTTTCAGAAACATCTATATACATCTGTATACATCTATGTTCATCCATTGAACCCCAGATCGAAATATTGAAATAACAAACGAAAGTGGTGCTCCAGAATTATGACCCTCGGCAAAAAACTACCGGCCAGTTTGTATGACCGAACCTCATGTCTAAGATGTATAAACCTGTCTGGACCGGTTTCTTCAAGACCACTGAGATTCTAATGGCAACATCAGTATTGAACAAGAAGCTGGTAACATTATTTACATTTGACGGTTATTTGTCCTCATCTTGTTTGTTGTTAACACAACGTTTCGGATGATATACCCTCCAGCTTTTATCAGGTGTCTTGGGGGAAATTTCGAACCTTGGCTCTCATTCTTAAGCTATTTTTAGATGTTATTATTATTATTATTATCATTATTATTACTATTACTATTATTACTATTACTACTACTATTCAGGTCACTGCCTGGAATCGAACTAAGAATCTTGGCATTATTAGCATGCGCTCTTAACCACTATGCTATATGTCCTTGGGAAGAAAGAAATTTTTGTGAAAGAATCTTGATTAATAATGTCGTCATGTAAAAAAATTGAAGGAACTTGGTCATTCTTGGTGAAGGAGAAGAAAGCATTTGATTTTGTTCCCGACTCGTGGATGCTAAAGACCTTTCGCCTTGCTAAAGTTTCAGGCGCCATTTTGAACGCTCTACACAGCAGGACTTCGCCGCCATGGGTCGCTTTTTTGATGTTACACATAAGAAGTGACATTCTTGTCACCGATAGAATACAGCGTGGCACAAGAATATTTCGAACAGCAAAATTCTCTTTGTCTCCCTGCGATGCTGTTTGTATTTTCATTTAAACCCCTACCCTTTGTCTGAGGAACGTCTAAAGGCTACGACTTTGGCTCGCGTATATAAGATTACATTTTAAAATGTAATTATATACACACATACACGCAAATATCACGTACATACATGCACACACACACACACACACACACGCGCGTATATGTATATATATATATATATATAATATATATATATATGTACATGTATGTATACATACACATACATATATATATATATTTAGTGAGAGAAGGAGACAGACTGACAGAGTGTTAGTTTGTAATGTGTGTGAATACATGTACCTTCGTATGTAGGCAGATCTGTATAAAGTAGAAATGTGTGGTGTACTTCATCAGTAACAATTGTTAGACGAAATAAATAGATAAAAGGCCGAACAGATGACTAATCTAGACGCTCTCTTCCTTTCCTTCTTTCTCTTCTTCCCTCTTTCTCTCTTTCCCTGTCTCGCTGTCTAATCAATTGTTAATGGTATGGATAAGGGAGATAATTAACACCCCCCCTCTTCATCCTCCTCCACCACCCTTCTACACTTCTCAGTCGGAAAAAGGATTAGGTATTCTTTTAGATCTATTATAGATAATACACACACTTATATATACACATACATATACATGCATCTTCAAATACGCAATATATATATATATATATATATATATATATATATATATATATATATACATAATATACATAGATATATACACTTTATATATATATATACATAAATACATCATATGTGCTTGGAAATGTAAGTATGCATATATATATATATATATATATATATATATATATATATATATATATATATATATATATATACATACGTATGTGTGTATGTGTGTATGTGTTTGTTTGTGCGCATGTGTAAGCGTTCGTGTTTCTGTGGAAGTTTGCCAGATCGATATCTTGAAAAGTTGCACAATATTTTTTCCAAAGTATAATTTTCTGTATATCACATTTATATATATTCGAAAATGGTTTTATTTCTACATTAAAAACACGGGCCCAAATTTCTAATTTTTCTGAATTTCTTTGAAATTCTATATTTTAATCATTAAAAATTACGATTCTCCCAACCCCACCCCCGAGACATTTTTAGAAAATCAACTTAGAATACATCGCTTCGTCCTAACATGTTCCCACTCTCTCACTTTCACTTTTCTTTGCCAATGAAGAGGTTCTGCTCTGGACTGCATTAACCCCGGTTTGGCACCACCGTAGCACAATCCCACCTCCGCTGGTCGGGGCACGTCATACGCATGCCTCAAACCGGCCTCTTCCGCCAGTTCCTGTTTGCGGAGTTAGTCTCAGGCACCAGCCCCACGCAGAACCACCAAATTCTGTTTGCGAGACCAGCTCAAGGCCAATCTCTCCTGCTTCTCCATTGATGCAAATGTCTGGGAGACAATTTCCAAAGACTACCCAACCTGACGACATGCTATAGTCGAACGAATGGACCTGATGGAAAATAACAAACGCCAGCGGGCGGAGGTCAGGCGTCGAAGACACAAAGAGCGACTCGCACTTCATCTCCCCTCCCATCGACTCTCTACGGCAGTAAGTGCCCTCAACTCTTTTATACTTGCCCTTGGCCTGAACATTCACCTCAGACACCGGCCCTCTCCGCGCCCGTCACCATGAAGAGGCTCACTCACTTGCTACGGAGCTACTGCTCGGCTATGAATTAACGCCGCTCAGCATTTCGTCCGGCATGCTTAACGCCTTATCTTTATTCCTAATATTGAGAGGACGCGATCGAATCAATGTCGCTCCTACTTCTGCCTCCTATTTTAGTTGAGGTTGAACACACTTTCTACAACCGTTGTATTGGAGAACTTATTTGTAGATCGTAATCAGTTCCTGTCTATTCTGATTCATCAACTTCATTATGAACCAGCAGGAAATATGTTTCTGCTGTCGAGTGCTATCGGTTTGTACCGATCCTTCCTCATCTATCCCCCCCCCGCATTTTAGATTGATCAGGCAAAGCGAAAATGAGAGCTGGAAAAGATGCCTGTCGAAAGCAAAAGATTATTGCAGGATAATCTTTAGAAGGTTTCCAATATTACTACACAAGCGGGAAAATCCTTTAATCTTTTGAAGGTTCCGAGCATTGCTAAATAAACGGAAAACTCATTAATCTTCTACAGGTTTCCAATAATGTCAGGTTCACAGAAAATCTTTAATCTTTTGAAGTCTCCCAGTATTCTTAGATACACATGTACATATGGCAATATAAGAGCTTTCCAGGATTGTCATAGGTAGACGGTCCAAGTGATCGTGGATCGTGTGTCTAACCCGATCACCGTTTTTGTGAAGAATTCTCGAAGAATTTGTTTCGATGATATTTCGTTTTGCACTTGGTTCCTGTTATTTTCGTGATTCATATATTGTGAATGCAAAATACTTGTAAGCATAGAAAAGGCAAAACTGTAGCGAGAACCAGAATTTCTTTTTCGAACACCAAATATAATTCCTTAGATTCACTCAACATATTCCTCATAGACGTTAAATAAAGTTTATTAGTTGTATGTAATTACTTAACATATCTCAACCGTAACTAATACTTGTCGCATCAAGTAAATACCATTTCAAAATCTTATTGGAATGCATTTCTCTGGCTAAGAATTCCTTCTTCGTTTTGCTTCCTGCTAACCATCTTTTGGTCGAAAAGGGAAATGGTTTTCAATGCTGCTCTGCCTTCGTTGATTCATTTATGTTTCCATCTGAAGAATTCTTGCACCGCTGATCTGTGGAACCGGTTAGAAGTTGTTCTAAGCAGAATGCTGGTGTTCGGAGTTAACTATTCAGTATCAGAGGAACCTGCTATAACGAGAGAGCGAGAGAGCGAGAGAGAGAGAGAGAGAGAGAGAGAGAGAGAGAGAGAGAGAGAGAGAGAGAGAGAGAGAGAGAGAGCGAGAGAAAAGAGAGATTCAAGTCTGGATTATCTGATTTCATTAACGCGTACAGAGGATTAATTGTTATCGATAAAAAGGTTTTAGGCTTCATCTGATGCCAGAGTAAAAGCGTCTTTAATATTAGTTTCTGGAAAGGCGGTGAGCAGGAAGGATCGTTAACGTCGGGCGAAATGCTTAGCAGGATTTCGTCTGCCGTTACGTTCTGAGTTCAAATTCCGCCGAGGTCGACTTTGCCTTTCATCCTTTCGGGGTCAATGAAATAAGTACCAGTTACACACTGGGGTCGATGTAATTGACTTAGTACCTTTGTTTGTCCTTGTTTATCCTCTCTGTGTTTAGCCCCCTGTGGGCAATAAAGAAATAAATATTAATTTCTAGAAAGGCGGTGGGCAGGCAGGATCGTTAGTACGCCGGACGAAACGCTCAGCGGCATTTCGTTCGCCTTTATGAACTCAGCCAGGATCGACTTAGTTTTTTACCCTTTCGGGGTCGATTAAATAGATACTAGTTGAATCCTGGGATCAATGTAATCGTCTTAACTCCTTCCTTGAAATGGTTGGCCGTTTGCCAAAATTTTAAACCAATAATAATTCCTTCGCGGTATTTCTTGAGGCTCTTTGCGTTCTGAGTTCAAATCCTTTGCTTTTCCATCAATAAAATTCGATTCTCTCTAGACCTGCCCCTCCACTCAAAATAGCAGTCCATGTCATTCATGTTGAAAGCATACTAACCCTACATGAAGGCGTGAGGATCGTTAAGGTGCCGGACAAAGTGCGGAGCGGTATTTCTTCCGACTCTTTACATTCAATTTAAAATCTGTCGAGATCAACTTCACCTTTCATCCTTCCCATATCGATTATATGAAAATTGAGGATGATTTGATTGATTGACTCTCTCCACCAAATTCCTGGCTTTATGTCTATTTTAGAAATATCAATCTCCGCATCACTCAAGATTTTTGCCGACTGCATATAACTGCTCAACGGTTGTTTTTTTTTTTCCTAAGAGCAATTAAGGCAGAAACTGTGAAGCCATTTTATTTTGTCGTTATTGTAATATCTAATAAATAAACGTAAATACTTTTCACAAGCAGTACCAGTTTGTTGGCCAATATCATTCAGAAGTTTGTCAACATTCTGTACTTTCGGTTTTGACATTTTTGTATATAATTTCATATAAGCTGCAACTGATGACGAAGGCAATTTTATATTTAAAAACCATAAAAAAAAAATCCGAAATGAGTGAGATAATTAACCCCCCCCCTCTTCATCCTCTATGGATCTATCATGGCAACCTACAAATACGATTAACTGGAATTATAATTCTGCTAATTTATTAATTTGATAGTGCGACAGTGGGGAATGTGAAGAAAAATTTAGAGTTTTCGAAAAATATCCTCTGCGTATTTCTCTCAGCTCTTTAAAAGTTATTAGTTCAAATCCTGACGCGGCCAACTTTCCTTTCATTTCTACAGGGTCGATACAACATGGCACCGGTCAAGTGTTAGCTTCAAAAACAAAAGGGTGCCCAAATACAAAATCTGAATTATGTGAGAAGGCCTGCAAGATATAGTGACGCAGCAAAAGTAATGCAACTTAATACCTGCAGATTGAAGGGAAACACAATATTGGAAAATCAGCCAATCCAATGACGCATTTACTTGCAAATACCTCCCAGTTTTCTACAGCATATATATATATATATAGCTTGATTTACGCGTTCGCCACCACAACCTCGTTTAGATTTAGCAGACCTTCCTGTTTGTTTTCACAGTCCTGTTTGTGTTACCAGTTTTGACCCTCCGCAAAAATACCACATTTTATTCCATTTGCATAGCGGGAGGCAAATATTTTGTCGAAAGCATATATTGTTGTTAAATGCTCGAAATACGAGACTAGAAAAACAGTCAACAACTGATGAAAGGTCGTTCTTTATGTTGTTTGTTTTGTTTCCCATTTGTGTCTTTCGTTCTTCGAAAAAAGTTCATGTTACATGTAATCGTGCTTCGTACGTTTCGTGAGGTCCTCTGCCCACATATTCATATATATACGTATAGACATAAGTATGTACATATACGTATGTATATATGCATACAAAGATTATTTATATTATATTATATTATATATATATACAGAGAGAGAGAGAGAGGGAGAGAGGCATAGATAGATGACTAGATATTATATGTATATTTTCATATGTATGCGTGTATGAACATATGTATGTGAGTGGGTGTGCATGTGTATATGTATGTATATATAAAACTGTTTTAATGTTTTTAAAGCCAAAATCATGCAAATTAGCAAATTATGACAAAATTAATAATACAGATCGGTGGTTTTAAAAATGAATATTTAAAACATCTATATGTAAGGCAATGGTTCATGGAACCATTACATTACTCATATTTATATATATATATATATATATATATATATATATATATATATATATACGTCTATATGTATTTATGTGTATATATATATATATATATATATATACATATGTATATATAGATATGTGTATGTATATGTGTGTGCATGTATAGATAGATAAAGAGATAGATAAAGGATTCAGTTTTTTTCTTTTCTTTTTATATTACTGTGAACTCGATTAAAATTAACTGAAGAAGTTACTCAGATATACTCAGCCAAATGAGATGAGCTTCGAATCTGAGTCTGTTGAGCACCTACTCCCGATTTTCTGTTTCTCGATTCGCAGCTACCTACACAAACATATATGTAGAGGAGCGGGGGAGAAAAAGAGGAAGAGTTTTATAAAGAAATATATAACTGTACAAATAAATAAATAAATAAGGAGACGGATATATATACTGGGAGAGAAGTTGGTGTATGTTTGTAAGCGTGTGACAACTTGTTTACAATTCGTGAAATATGCAATGCTCCATTACGTCTCAAATGAGGCGTATCCGGCAGAATCAATTATTACTGTTCTCCACCCATCATTAAGTGTATTGCCTACTCTTCCAGCCACTCTGCGTTTTGGCACCCACACAACAAAACAACGAAACTGATAAACGCTCCAGTACGGAACTCGATGCACATAGCGCGACCGTCACCAACACCACCACCACCATCATCAGCTTCAGCACTACCACCACCACTACTACTACTACTACTACTACTACTACTATACTACTACTACTACTACTACTACTACTACTACTACTACTACTACTATTGACACCAACTAGGCCATGCTGACAATCACCACCACCACCACCAATTACACCACCGCCAACGCCACTATTAACAACGTGCCAATCTGATCTCGACTGAGTGGAACTAAAACCATTCGTCAATAACAAAAAAAAAAAGCAAAAAATAAAACGAGAAAAGCAAAAACAAACAAAAGATAGCCTCAAAAGCATTCATAATTATCAGTGAGTCGTTGTATTCGCTACATTAAATTTGGCCGCTTATATATTTTATCGAAATTAACGAGATTACGTCGTCTGCCATTTTCTGTTGTTTTGTTTTTCTGTATTTTGTGTCGCCTCCTGTTTAGAATTTACTTAAATAATTTCTGTAAATCTTAATGTAAGATACTTAACGTTTATAATTAAATCCGTTTGGTGTTTTTATTTGTCGCTAGAAATACGGCAAACAAAAGTGCATTGAATCCCATCTTAAGATTTTAAAGAAAATACGAGATGGTTACGTTTGGAATATCCTTGTCCATGAATGTTTTGAATGAAGGCTAAACAAGAACGAGAGAAATATGAATAAATTCACTCAGGATTGGATCGAATTGAGGGGAGGGGGAAAGAATGTCGTTTCTCTTTGTTTCTTTGTTTTTGTTAACAGGATGTAGAGAGAACCCTTGATCACTCACTCACACCCATATATACTCACTCGGTAAAGACCTAGAAGCGAAACGCTCTGCATATTCCAAAACTGTTATGCATAAAGTGTTACCCGTCAACTACAAAACGAGACAACATTTCTTCCAAATTTTGAACAAGACTAGCAATTTTGTGTGGGGTGGGGACGTAAGTTGATTAAATCGACCATAGCGCATAACAGGTATTCATTTTGTCGCCCCCGAAATGATGAAAGATAGAGTCAAACTCATAGGAATTTGAACTCAGGACGTAAAGCCAGACGAAATATTACGAGGCATTTTGCTCGGCATGCCAAAGATTCTGACAAATCATCATTTGAAAGGATGACAGTATAGAAATATTGCCACTTTTAAATAAAACCTTTGACTCAATAGCACTGAATACAAACTCTATACTTGGAATGACCAATTTTAAGTGCTATTGAATTTTACTCACAAGGTATTCGAATCTTATCTGTATAGCATTCTGCCAAAATAATGGCTCTACAAAGGCAATATCCCCGCATATCTCACATCTGTTTTCATTCCTCCACTTC
>NC_043019.1:9100987-9103487 GCF_006345805.1 Octopus sinensis | reverse complement strand
ACAACAAGTTTTGGAGAACAGTAACTCTTAACACAGACTTAAAATATCGAAGTGATTTGCGGTTCCAGCATTTTTTTTGTTTTCGAAGTTTCGATATTTCCAATTGGATCCAACGCATATTTCGTTTTTCTGTTCCATTACTTTGTAGTTTTCTTATTCAACTCCAGTTTTAGGACCTCTCCACCGTTTTGGTACCTGCTTTTAAGAGTTCAGCATTTGCACACCTCTGTTGTTTCATGAAATATCAAACATTGAAGCAATATTAACATAGGCGCAGGAGTGGCTGTGTGGTAAGTAGCTTGCTAACCAACCACATGGTTCCGGGTTCAGTCCCACTGCGTGGCATCTTGGGCAAGTGTCTTCTGCTATAGCCCCGGGCCGACCAATGCCTTGTGAGTGGATTTGGTGGACGTATATATGTATATATATATGTGTGTGTGTGTATGTGTGTTTGTGTGTCTGTGTTTGTCCCCCTAGCATTGCTTGACAACCGATGCTGGTGTCTTTACGTCCCCGTAACTTAGCGGTTCGGCAAAAGAGACCGATAGAATAAGTACTGGGCTTACAAAGAATAAGTCCCGGGATCGATTTGCTCGACAAAAGGCGGTGCTCCAGCATGGCCGCAGTCAGATGACTGAAACAAGTAAAAGAGTAAAAGAGAAAGAGTATAGTTTATTTATTTATTGATGGATGTTTCCAGTCGTGTTTTGCTTTTAAATTTCCTCTTTTCTCTCACTTCATTGTCTAATAATACATTCAAAATATCACGTGACGTAAATAATCTGACAATTTGATTATTAAACATTATAGGATTATATTGATGTGTTCCTGCGGTAAGCATAAATCCAGTTTTGTGTAAATTCATAAACGTATTATATTATTTCCTTTTCTTTCGCTTTTTGCATAGGTCTACCCAATTCTAAGTTACCTGTTAGAATTCAGCATCAATATATCTGAGATTCTTGACCATTATTTCACGGATTTTACTCTACGTTCAACCTCTTCTAGAGCTTTCTTCGTATTAATTTTTGCATACATGTTAAATAGAAGAGAGCAGCTCTACCCTTGCTCTTCACCCGCCTCAAATTTAAATTACTGTGTGAATCTTATTATTTTTGACATATTTCTGACAATAAATTGATATTAATAATTCTATAAATTATTGGAAGAATTCCTATTTGTTCCTTCACTTTTAAGTATCTGTCTTCAATAACTGCATGAAAAACTTCTCGAGAGTCTAACTTACCATTAATGGTTTCTAGTTGTTTTAATAGACATCTTAAGATTAACAATAGATTTCTTGTTTTTTTTTTAGGATGTTAGAACTCACATGTTCTGATATTCCCATTTCTTATTCCTTATTATATTCTTGTAAAGAAGGTGATTTTTCAGCGGAATTGTTCTGTATTTGCTGCTTCGCATTCTTTCGTTTTTTTTTTCGCAATGCAATGAAAATTGATTTCAACAATCCTACCAACTTAAATTTTAGTTCCATACTTTTCTGTACAGACAGTGTAATAAATTCAGCAGGGCTTCATCCTCAGTTCACCAAGATCAGCTGCAATGTCATCTGTTCTTGGACTTTTGTTCTTTTTCAAACTTCTTTTTTTTTTTTTTTCCATTTTTATGTTGGATATTTATGGTGAAGAATCTCTTTCCGCAACACAATTTTTAACTTTGATCATTTCGATGACGTTCTCTTTGATTACAATCAGTCGTTATCTTGTAGAAGAAGTACGAGTAGTATTATTTCGATCTTTTCTCATTATTTTTGCCTTCATAATGCCTATTACCGTCTTTGTATTTGCTAACATTATTTGATGCGAAGATTCTTATTATTAGCTTCATTGCTTCCTAAAGACTTTTATCACTGTTTATTATTGTATTTTTCCATCACAAATTTTGTTGACGTTTTTCGGTTTCTTCTTCATCATAGATTGAATTTCATGACTCAGCTGCTGATATCATTCGGTCGATTCAAATGATGTCATACTTCTGCTTTTTACACCTACTTTCTTCAATATTATCGAATGTCTCGCTTGTTTTCCACTTCACTCATCCATTTTCATTTTCTTTCTTCTTCCAAGTAAAAAACGAAAAGAAAAGAAGCGAATAATTTTCATTCTTTTCTTCTTTTTAGCTCCATCACATACATCTACTACGTGGCTTTACATTGGGCAAAGATGTGGAAATTAGATTTTATTTCAACGTTATATTCATTTGAAATATTTAGAATAACTTATCTTGATATTTTAGTCTTTCTGTTTCTAGTCAGAAGCACATTATATTCTCTTGCAAAAAAAGTAGCAAATAAATTAATGCAGTCGACAACCCCTGGATATGCTCGAATTTTTTTCACACTCTTCCGGTCGTAGTCCGTTCAGATGAGTTCCAAGTACAACGTCATTTATAGAGTTGCTTAAACCACGTTATTAAAAGAACAAAGACAATTTGGTTCACAGACTCCGACTAAACGCTCTCCTTGGTAATTTTATAATGG
>NC_043019.1:9068487-9098487 GCF_006345805.1 Octopus sinensis | reverse complement strand
GTTTTACTTGTGGCTAATTGTGACTTCTGCTATTTGGAAAAAAACCCATCTAAAATGATTGTCAATAATTAACGGACTTATTTGAAGTGTTACGATTCGTGAAATAGTTCAGGTTACTGGAATATATAAATGTAATTCTTTGTATCCAAACACCAGTTCATATATCCATAGATATACACATACATGCATATACATATTTATATACCTACACATCTACCTATATCGCTACTTTACTGTCTACAAACATACTTATCTACCTATGTACATACGTACGTATGCACACATGAACGCGTGCGCGCACACATTTATATATAAACGATGTGTTTATTTATTTTGGTAGATTTGACTTTAAGAGACCCTCCTAGCGTGTGGCATTTATGTATAGTAATGCCCTCTATATAATATAAATAAATATATTTAAGTGAAAAAATTGGTGAATTTTTTCTCTTATGAGGTTTTTCACGCTAACTACTTGATAAATTCTTATAGAGATTTTATCCTATTTTGAAATTGTAAATTAAACCGGAGTATATTCAGTACTGAATTTTTATTCTGAATAAGCACGTTGTTACCGAAATGCAATTCGAAAAAGCCCGCCATTTACATAGATTTATATAGGGTGAAGATTTCTATATGCTGCGTTGGATACATTAGTTGTTCGTCTGGTATGTTGATTTTGTTCATTCGTTATAAATATTAAATTATGCTTGCACTGAAGATTAAAACGTGTAATACTGCACTAATTATGAAATCACGGTGATTTGCAGCTAAATTCTGTTTTTAAGTGACTTGCTTCGAGAGTTGCGGTGTATATAGATACTCACTCAATGATCTTCGGATTACCATATATGTGATCTGATGTGGGACACTTCCTATTGTTTTCCTGTAGCCTATCCATGTTGTATCCAGGTCTTTGGTTCTGTTCTGACAATTCTCTAGATTCATTCTGTTTTACAAGTAATTAGGCCTTCCACTCATCAGAATGTATTTCTATAGAGAAATTAGAGCCGGAACTGAAAGTTACGACGTTTCATATACAAATACGTCTATGTAAACAATGTGGTCGATGATAGAAAAATAGGCGATGAGTGTTTATGCCTGTTTTTGGAGTTCTACACCTTCCTCAGCACCACATGGTAGCCATTAACCAACCATGAACCATCAACAACTGCTGAAATATGGATATACACCCATCACCCATTTTTTCCGTCTTCAGTTGCATTGCTTACATAGACATATTCGTATATGAAAGGTCTTAACATTCTGTGCTGGCTCTAAATTTCTTAGAAAATCTGTAGAGAAATGTTGAAAAACTCTTTGATTCTCACTGCTAAAACAGCATTGACTTAGAAGCCTTTAACATAATTGGAAGTACGTTGTGCTTGCATAACAAAATACAGTGTCCCAATGTTTACATGATTTTGTGGTGACAGCATGGGCTTTAAAATACCCATAGAGCAGGCTGTAGCAATCGACTGTAAAATATGACACAGACAAAAATGGCGGATACTGAGTAAAGAAAAAGAGGTGTTTACCTAGAGTCAATAAGCATATATTGATATATATTGCTTTACTTTTTTATTACTAAAGGTTGATAGATACCAACCACCGTTAATTATGATTGCATAACGCGTAGAAAATCGATTATTAATGAAGTTGCTACAAAATGCCAGCCCAAATTTGATTCCGTGAACAAATTTCTTATACGAAAGTAAGTAGAAAATATTGAAGTCCACATAACATAGAAACTGTCCAGGTTGAACGACCTTCATTACTCACTTTCATACGGCCGTTACTTCTACTAACCATACGGTCACCTCCCTCATATGTATGTGTGCATGTATATATGTACGTACCTACGTATGTATGTATGTATGTATGTATGTATGTATGCATGCATGTATGTATGTATGTATGTATGCATGCATGTATTTATGTATGTATGTACGTATGTATGAAAATGCATGTGATTGTGCATATTTTAATTCATAAGCATGTATACATATATATATATACATGTGTGTGTGTATATATGTATATATATACATCTATATGTATATACATATGTATATATATGTATATATATGTACATATATATATATACATACATATATACAGATAAATACATAAGCATATAAATATGCGTATGTATTTACGTATATCCTTTTAAACGTCTATCAATCTGTCTGTTTGTCTATCTAGCTCTATATGGATATAAATTAGTTATAGAAATTCAATAAAAGCTAGGCACATCAACACGTAGGTCGCTAGAAATGGGTAGGTACGATAGCGTAGTGTTCTCAGTGAGGTAAACAAGACAGGATACAGCATACACGAGTAACATTCTGCAAATCTACCGAAACAGCTGTTGTACATTTTAAACGCCGTTTGTTTTCTCCTTTTTGTCTGTGTGAGTGTGTGTGTGCGTGTGTGTATGTGTGTGTGTGTATGGATATATGCATATTCCTATGTATGCTTTGTACGTATGCGTGTGTGAATTTATGCATAGTAACAGTAACTTAGGCAATGATATCCACCATGAAATGATAGAATTGAAGATTTGTGATACGGAAATTTGCATTCAATGTCAGACACAATGAAAAGAAAATCTGTGATTAATATAACACAAGTTTCAAACGTTGACTGTCTAGTTTACTTCCTGAAACAATACCGCACATTGTCTCAGCTTGTCGGACATTACATCTTATGAAAAATTCTTTGAGACGCAAGAATGTAGCGACACCGCTCTACATAGACCAGGACATCCGGTTTCAACTCCTTAGTGGGAGAATTCTCACTGTTGCTGATATGAACATAATTCTGTTTTCAGAAAATGACAGTGTGAAGTTGGGGATTATTATAATAACACAGAAAGATCAACAGGTCGCATATAATAAGGAGAGTTTACAAAAAAAAAAAAAAAAATCAAAAGACGAAGACAAGTGGTGTACGAAACAAACAGATGTATTAGTATAACGCTCAGGAATAGAAAAAGTCGTTTACGTTTCGAGCCTACGCTCTTCTACTGAAACGGACACAGAAAGAAACAGGGAGAGAAACAAGGAGAGAAAAAACAGGAGAGAAAAAAGGAGAGAAAAAAGGAGAGAGAAAAAATAATAATCCTGACAATGAATAATCCATATAATAATCCTGACAATGAACAGCGAAAATGATGATAATGCACCAATAATTGACAATTATTTGTAATGTTTTGTAGAAGTGAGTTGAAAGGATAAGAACTTTAACGCTTCTTTTCATTTTCTGCATTTACACCGCTGCCATTGCTCCCACGAATCTGTGTACCGCAGCCATACTGTCTTCGGGACTTCCTAGTGGAATATTGAATAACCGTACGACTAAGATGAAGCATATTTCACGTAGTATTAAGATTATCTGTATTACAGCTTGGACGTTGGCTACTCCATGGATAACAACGCCTGCTATGGCGATTTTAGACACTTGCAGTTAAATACCTCCCATATGATCCGCTCTGTGGACGACTTATCTCAGCAGAGGGAGTGTACGAGGATGTTTGATTTGGTGCTGAGTTCCACGGTTAACTTAAATCACTTAATGTTAAGCTTACCGACGTGTCTACGCATCTGAGAGCTTTAGCTGTGTGTGCACGATGGCAAAGGGACGAAATGTTTGGCTCCGTGGTGTGATGGTGGGTATGTTTGTATATGTGGACGATCGTACGGATGTGGGTGGATGCGAATACTTCACGGGTAAGGATTACCCGTGCCTGAAAGTGTACTCGTATCCGGGACCTTATAGTGTGATTGTGTGCGTGTGAGTATTCACACACACACACACACACACACACACACGCCCGAGCCTGTACGCATAGAAACACACGTACTGACACATGCACAGACACAAACGCACACAATCAAATTCAACTAGATTTGTGTATCTCTCTCTCTCTCTTTATATCTTTATGGGTGTGCTTGTGTCTGTGCGTCTGTGTGCTTCTGTGTTACTGAATATTAATTAATTTGTCTAATCAAACTTTCTAATTTGCTAATATGACAAATTGTTTCAGTAGAAGACCAGGAAAATCTCTTATCTTTCATGCAGCGTAGCTTCGCCATTATTTCCACTAATATCGTTTGATAAACGATATGCGATTGGCACAAGATAAGGGGTTACAGAATAAACTAACTCCACTTCTTATGACCACACATAATAGCTATTCGGTTTTCACCCTGTTTGTGCATATCTCTGTACCTATGCAAGTATATATGCATCAGTGTATATGTATGTATGTATGCATCTATCTATCTATATTTATATATATATATATAAACATACACATGCACACACACACATATGTATGTGCTCAATGTATTTTATCAGTGTTTCCACTTAGTTTATCACAAGTGTAATAGGTTAAACACTAGTTCGATTAATCATTGATTATGACTTGGCGTTGTGTCTGTCTAAAAATATATATACACGTATATACACATATATAAGTATATATGCATATAAATATATGTGTGTGTGTGAGTGTATATATATATATATATATATATACGCATATATTCATATATATATATATATACGCATGTATATGCATATATATATATATGCATTTATGTATATATAACTGACGTATATATATATATCAATGTATATTATATGTGTGTGTGTGTGTGTGTATGCTGGCGCGACTGTGTGTATCAGAATATTCAATATTTAAGGGATGCGAAGCGAAGCAAATCTAAAACGAAGCATCCAATTCGAGTCCAACGCACCGTAATTATAGCCACGAACGTTAGGGGTGTTTGTCCTATTTACTTAACGTTTTATTTCAACGCAGATTTTGTTCTTATTTCTTGAAGTCACTCCTTGTTCTCATGAACAAGCCTAAAAACAATTCTTGCTAAGTTTTAGAGTCACCCTCTGTGAGTGGTTTTCATAGATTAAGAATCTATGACGAAGGCCATGCAGAATTGATCGATAAATGCTTATATCTTGCATCCGTCTTTCACGGTCGTCAGCAAACAGCCATTCACCGAATTTTAGAGGCTGGGCCGCTATCCCTGTTGAAGTATTTATGCAAAACACACACGTATGTGTTTATAGTTTTATTACACACAAGCACACAGATAGACACAAATACACCCTCGCACATATATATGTATGACTATGTGTATGTAATATATATTCACACACACACACGCATATATATATATATATATATATATATATATATATAATATATATATATATACACTTGGAAATGTATGCGTGGCGTTCAATTACATAATAATAATAAATAGATAATATATATATATATGCATATACGGGTACAGGACGTCACCAACTGTGGGAACAACATGAAATACGTAAACAACGACAGAAAAAATGGAAAACAGGACAAGTAAACACAGAGAAAGGACCCTCCATCAGTTGTCGGCTGTCCATCTACTCCTCATTTCAAGCATTCTATGACAATATGAGTCTTCAAAGACAGATGCTCCCATAAATTCTAAAATATAATTTAGGATTTATGGAGGGTAAAATTCGACAGTTTGGTCCTAAGGTACCGAAAAAATAAAATGTTGCAAACTTCAAATTACCAAGCAACTTGCAAAAATTTCACGATGCTATAGAAAGCATCAATCTTGATGCAAATGAGAAGATTCCAAAACCAAAGTATTTCAGGCCGCAAGTCCTTTAGTGGGATTTAAATCGCGTAAATCCAGTGACCGGTTCCCAGACAGATCAGCAGAAATTCATGATCTAATTTTAGGAAAAAAACCAAAAAAACTTAGATAATACACTTCTTTCTTAATCCTTGAACTCCAACTCAAACAAAGCTTACAGGAAGCTGAACGGGGAAGTGCAGCTCTAAGGAAAATTAAACAGGATTGCTGGAATGACAGAGCAAAAGCGGCGCAAGAAGCAACTGATAGAAATGATGCCAAAGGTTATGTTAAGGAAGTATATTGCCCAAAATCTTCAATAGCTCCAGTGAGAACAGCAAATAGGCATTTGCTTTTGACTGGCACCGCTTCTCTTCATAAGCACTTCGTATAACCTTTTTCTGAACTTTTGAATCGACCACCATCCGTTGACATGAGGATGATAGAAAAGATCGAACACCTTCCAGTTATAGAGGAGATGACATTTAACCGCCTCCAAATGACATTTATTCAGTTGTGAATAAGCTGAATATCAATAGGTCTCCAGGGTCTGATGGAATCTATGCAGAAATCCAGAAATAATTAAGGTGACAAAATGTTTGAACGCTTAAATATATTAATGTTTCACTGTTGGAGAACTGAGGAAGTGCCTCAAGACTGGTTTTTATGCCATTTTAGTCTCCTTGAAAAGATCGGGGCCGAAGGATCTGTGTGGTAACTTTCTTGGGATTTGGCTTTTGTCTGTAGTTGGAAAAGTATTTACCCGCATTCTGTTAGAACGTTTGTATACCTTCATTGTTCCAAATATGGTGTCTGACTCTCAACGTGGTTTTCGCTCCTCCAGGAGCACAATTGTTTGTATCATTACTATTAGACAATTGTGGGAAAAGTGCATTGAACAGGATCTTGCCCTATAGTTCTGATCTGGGAAGCGAAAGTTCCCTCTTCCGAATTCTCAATCATACAAATATGAACGAGTGTATTTAATATTTCAGTTTAAAATGTTGCCGGACAAAATGCTGATAGGCATCTCGTCGCTCTTTATGTTCCGAGTTCAATTTCCGTCTTTGAGTTTTATCCTTTCATCCTTTGGGGCCAAGGCGACGATGTGATCGCACCCTCCCCCTCCCTGCCCCCTCTGTTCTTGTGCCAAAAGTTGAAACCAATATTTCAGTTAAAATGGCAGGAAAATGCAAGTGGAAAAAAGACATGGATATCTATTTCAAAAATAATAATTTTAACTGTAAAAATGGGGTTTTAGTTATATAAATTTCACTCTTGGAACCGATTAAAATGGAAAACGAGAACAAACACAAGAAAAAATGTAATTAATGTTATAGAAATAAATAAGGGTAAGTAACCAAAATGCTTTCTAAGCAGCTCCACAAAATGGAAGGCGGGGAATTTGTGTTTATAGGAAATGGTGTACGACGTTGAAGAGAAAGTTATCTTATGCAAAGTTAGTGAAAGATTCACAGCAAATATCTCCGTGTTGCTCATAGTGTAGAACTAATGCGTAAAACGTTATTGTGGAATGATAAATCCAACAGGGTTTTCGAAATAATCGCATACATACACACAGATGTATGTATACAAAAACACACAAAGAGACAAATATATATATATAAGTATACAAACCTAAAAACATTCAGATACGCAAACATACAGATAAAATTCGAGATAAGGTGAAAAATACATAAAAATGTCAGCAGAAAAACATATACAAAAACAAATTAGTTAAGAATAACAATTTCAGTAATTACCTAAAATCAAATGTGACGCCTCGTAAGTTTGTATAATTAGCGGTTCAATGTTCTAGTTTATACACCACGAGCAATTTCGATTTAATGTAACCGGTCGGGGTGGAAAAGATAACGAATGTAGTTAAAGCGAAAGAAATGTTTAAAATAAGTAAAAGAAAAAACATATCAAATCGATGAAACCAATCGGAAATAGATAAATATTTGACTGAGCATCTTGTGTTTGAAATGATAAAACTGCTATAGCAAGAAGAGTTAGTTTATGTGAACGTGTGTGTGTAGGGGGTATGTGTGTGTATGTGTGTTGTGTGTGCCGTGTGTCTCTGTGTAATTGCCGTGTGTTTATGCATGTGAGCAAGTATGAGTCAGTGCAGGCACGTGAACGTATATCTCAGATGACACTGGAAAATATCTTGAGGCTGCCTTCAGGATGAAGAACACACAGTTAAGTTCAGGCTGACACAGTAATTGTTGTGAAATGAAAATAATGTTTAATCAAGTGAAATCGTAGCCGTGATAGAAATAATAGCAAATTCATTAAAGTTGAAGAAATTTACTATTCAGGGGGACAAACCGCAATAATTCCACGACGTTGTAATTCACTAAAATTAAATGGAAATAAGCAGCGGGATAGAAATAACTCATTGATCGTGGATTGTAAATTTTGTACCTGTTTCATTTTAGACTTCGTTTGCGATGCATTGCGGTGACACACCTACAAAAAAAAGGAAACAATTACGAGACATGTTTGGAACTGAGAAATTATTTCTACACTCGCACATACACACGCACAAGTCTCACCAATGCACACGTATTTTTATGGAGTCTTTTTTTATCCTACAAATGAAATGCATATATGCATCTGTGAATGTTTGTCCCTGTATATGTATATGTATACATGCATATATATATATATATATATATATATATATATATAATATATATATATATATATATATATATATATATACATATCTATATCTATCTATCTATCTATCTATCTATATATATATATATAATATATATATATATATATATAGAGAGAGAGAGAGAGAGAGAGAGATGTATATGCAGACTACTTATTCATATAACACACACACATATGTATATATTTATGTATATATATATATATATATATATAAATAGATAGATAGATAGATAGATAGATAGATAGATATATATATATATATAAATAGATAGATAGATAGATAGATAGATAGAGATATATATATATATACGTTATATGTATATAGATAAAATTACAACATACGCAGGCATGTGTATTGAATACATTTGTGGTTATTGTTAAATATATTCTCCTGTCTAAGTTTAGGAGAAAATATTTGTGGGAGACTTTAAATAGTATTTTTACCCAAACGTGAAAATATTTTCAGTTATGCTGAGTTTATCAATCTATAGACAGCTTTTGTGCAAAATTATTCTTATCATCTATAAATATAGATTAAGACTGTCTAGATGGATTCGGTTCTGCTCTGCTCTCAAATTCCAGACAAATGATTATTCTTTGATGCTGAATCTATTCAAATTTAGGGTTTTACCACCATTTACACTCTTTGCGCATCCAGAGTAGAATCAGGTCCAATTCGCTTTTAATATTCATAAGACCTTAATTTAAAAGATATCAACTTAACAAAAATGTATGATATCAGGTATTATTATGTTGGTTATAAAAATTAAGAAACCCTTAAATTCGTACAACGGAGATCATTGAAATCTTTTTGACAGTGAAATAACAAACTATTTAAAACGATGGAGGACTTCGATGACAAAAAGCTAAAACAAAGTTTTATAACCTTAAATATTTCAAGCGCAAAGGCGCATCATCAGAAGTAAACAATAGCTATCATATTGATCACTGGAACCGATAATGCTTAGACTAACATTTCTTGAGTGTTTGCTTCTGACAATGGGCATTTGTGCCTGAAATATATAAATATTGTCAAACATTCTCTTTCCGCATTGTAAAAATTTCTTCGTCTTGAGGATTTTGTTATTTTTCTTCTTTAACACAAACTACAAAGATATTATTTTATGATAGCATCCTGTATAGCTATTTCTAGCATTTCAGTATTAATATCTATATTTATAGATATCCTATAATCATATTTCTGCTCTCGTACGAAGCTATTTTTATCTGAGGATATATTCGCGTCATTGTATTATATAATTCGGATACAATTTCAATTTCCGCTAACATTTTTAGATATTTAATTCCTCACCGTTTATCATAGAGTATTTGTTTTATTTATTTCTGCAATCGACCTGTTTGATAGTTTTTGCACAAGGTCGTGCCCCAGCATGGCCGTAGTACAATGCATGAAACGAGTAAAAGATAAGTAAAAGATAAAAATATATATGTTCATGTATGTTTGTATGCATGTATGTATGTATGTTTGTATGTATGTTTGTATGTATGTGTGTATGTATATATATGTATGTATAACAGCATCCATTACGCCCCAATTCAACGATTCTTTAATGATCTTATACTTAATTTCATTTGGACAGTTTGTCACTAAATTACTTATTAAGAATTACAAATTTGAAACCAACCTCTTCTCGGATACACAAATCTGTCATTTAAAATATCATCCACATAGCAACAACCCATTAAAGTTTATATTACATTACAATACATTCTACTTTTAGCGAATTTGCTTTGAAATTTACTGAGAATATTTTTGATCTCTATTTATGACACTACAAAAATATAAATTGTTGAAATTGGTGTCGCATCAACAAGTAGACTTGTTAGAAATAGATGCTAGAATGAAAAGTCAATGTTATTCCATATACAGTTAGCAGCGAGATTTGGATGGCATGTAGAGCTGGAGGTCTTTCACTGAGGAAGCGCAGTACGTTGATATCACGTGATCAGGTAGTCTCGATGCGATTTCCGTTCAATAGTTGCTTGCTACGATAAATAACGACTCTTTTTGCACTGTTCATTTATATGAGAAAACCTCTCAAATAGAATATGACAATATTCGGCACTCTCATAACACATCCACATTTACTAAGATATACAGATTGCACACTTACACACACACACACACAACAAACACACACACACACGCAAACACACACACACAAACACACAAATGATATTTTTGCGCTTTGTTTTAGGTAGATACATTTCACTATAACTCGCTGAAGAGACCTAATAAAACAGAAATATATCAAGAGAGGTCATTCGATCTACCAAGAACCACTCACGTTTCCCCTTCTACTTATTTCCATTAAACTGTGTGTTACTTGAACCATCGGGATTTCTTTACCCTCACCAATTTGAAAACATGTAGCATTAACGTTAATGACATTTTTTTCCTCATTGAAGTTATAATTCAATTAGTTCTTATTAATTCTCTGTTCATAGCATTAAGTATAACGGCGTTCATGTAAATATATGACCTGGAGACACTCTGGCAAAGGTCTCATGCCATGTTATATCTACATACATATATATACATTCAGGCATACGCACAGACAGACACACATGTGCAGATATGTATATATGTTTCATTTCTACATAAATTAGCGCGCATATACATACGAATATTCAAAACCCGCAAACACCACAGACACACACACACACACAACACACATAACACACACACACACAACCATTCTTTTATTCGCTTCAGCCATACAGCTGCAATCATGTTGGAGCATTATATATATAATATATATATATAATATATATATATATATATATATATATATATATATATATATATATATACACACATTTATATATACATATATGACTATATACACACATATGTGTATATATATATAAGTATATATATATTTGTGTATATATATATGTATATATATATCAGTATATGTATGTATATTCAGTTTTCACTAAAAGGATTTATACATACATACACACATACGTAGATATATATTATATATGTATATATATATATATATATATATATATATATATATATATATATATATATATATGTATGAATATATATATATACATATGCTTATATGTATTTACTCTTTAAGTAGCTACAGTAATATTACGACTTTGCGATTTCATAATCTGAAAGACAGACAGGAAGCTTCGAATGCATTATCTGTTTCCGGTTACACTATCATTTTTGATTCAGTCATTTCTTTTCTTTCTATTTCTTTTGCCAACCATCCTATCGCGTACATTAGGTAGACATTACCCGAGGTAAATAGACGAGATCATTGCACATCTAATTTTTTTTATAACGATATGTTTCATTTCATTTAGATAATTAAAAAGAAATATTTATCTCCTGTATATATATATATATATTATATATATATATATATATATTATATATATATATATATATATATATATTGCTATTTACTTTTATGTTTTTTTTAGTTCTCATCTTGATTGTGTATCCCTGTGTTGATATGTTTGTGTATGTATCTATGTCTGTCTTCGTGCTGAGAGCCAGTGCACTTGCAAGTTTGTTTCTTTGTTTTGTGTTTGACTGTGTATATATTTATATTTCTCTGTATACGAAGATATTTGTGCTCGTTTCTATGTATCTAGGATCGTGTGTGTATGTATTTTGTGTCTGCGTCGATATTTTTGTGAAAGCATGTTTATACCTATGTTTGAGTAAATATGTTTTGCATCTATATCTGTGTGTGTATGTGTATGTGTGTGTGCCTGTCTAAATGGCTGGTTACTCTAAGCACCTTTGAGCGTATTTCTACCATGATATCAGTTATCTCTAATTACTAGCAACCTGAGGACATATTCTTTATTTTATCCTCTGTCTGCACCACCTTAGACATATACTGTCCTTTTATCATTTTTTTCAAACCTACACACACTGAAAAGTTAAAAATGGAGTTAACGATATCAGTAGCAAAAACAGCAACAACACCAAGAGCAATAACAACTACAAAGAAATAATATATCAACAAAAATTGAAGCAGATTGAGAGAAATTTAGAAGAGACACATTGAGCAGAATGTAAAACACCGAAACTGAATAAAAAGTAAAAAGACAAAATATAATTGCATCGCGGACATTACTGCAGCGTAACCGGAAAGAAGAATGCATTAAATAATATAAGTAACTTGAGAGGTCCTTTGGTTGAAACCACCATAAAATCTTGTTGAAGTACTTGATAGCCCGATACGTAACGTGATTATGGAATACACTGGAAAGCAAATGAGTCGTAAGACTTGATTGGCGGCTGAAGGAGCAAACGATTTGAATTCTCCAAATCGAAAATATCAGAGGCCCCACGAAACAATTTTATTCATCAAGGAGACAAGAATGATGTATTTAACGGAGGAACATATAGGGTCCCGGGAAGCCAAGTTTTTGTAGGTGTAAGGTGCAAAAATAGGTAAGATGACTTAGTATTACCTAGATGCTTTAATGACTAGCATTTAATAGAATGCCACACTCAAGGATAATGCAAACATTCTACTTAAATGAAACAGCCTAAGAAATAACATCAAATCATTGTATATCAATATGGTAAATAATGAAATATCTACAGGGGAAATGGAAGATAAAAACAGCCTTATAGGCATCGAAGAATCTTAGCTACGTAGGGACCACGCTTATGTGGCAATAGAAATGAAATAAAGAAAATACATACGTACACCAACTTCGGGTTATGGAACTAATACCAAGAAATAGTATTCATTTCCTGGTGCTCTTACTTTGCCAAGTTCGACTGTTGTCAGGATTTAGATACAAACAACTAAGTAGATCCGTTGATTCGGTAATGCACTAAAACATGGAATACAAAACGGTTAAGTGTAACCAAATAGGTTATAGGATAACGGCTTGGCCAAACTCATAATAATTTTAGACATGTATGATCAGACGACGACGAAGACCAATGAAAAGTGTTCTGATATAATAAGCAAGTATTAGGTCAAAATTATCTGTAGCCTGAAGGAAAACCTGGTCCATTCTTACTCCAATAATAATCCGAGCCGTCTAAGAGGAATCGTCTAGCATTTGAAATATGCGGCACATGAAATTAACATGAATACCAATAATAATTAGAACAATGAGCAAGACAAAAATATATATATATGATGGTAATAATGATGATGGGAAACTGGCATGTTTTGAACAATAACAACAATTCCGATGGCATTGACAACATCGGCAATATGCCTCCCTCTCTGCGTATTGAAGCAGTTACTTCCGAATGGAAGACAAAGAACACATATTGTACATAATCCCTTTCCAATATCCAACTTTTACAAAACTTATTGCGTATTATTTCACAATATTGTAGCGCAATCCACACAGCGCAGGCGCTAACACAGGTTTTACGATAAACTGAGGAGAATCGAATAAAGATTATTGATGTCCATGAAGAATACTGACGTTTCTTTGCTTCGTCTATCAGAGGATTTTATCTGTCTATAAAGCTTTAAAGTATACAGGTTTGAGAATTTGTCTCTACAACATGAAAAATGAGTAAAAATAGAAAATTAAAGAACAGAACAAAAGTGAGGTGGACAGACCCTTGTTTGGTTCCTGTTCAGGTTTTTTAGCATCCTCACATTATATATTGCGAATAACGATATCTGATGTCTTCTAGATATGCTACAACCATTTCGTTATGGAACCACCGAACATTTACAAACGAGGTGTTACCATAGTTTCTATCAGTAGTTATATGTGTAAGCTTGGTATAAAGAATGTTTTTGAATTTTATAATGCTTTCTAGTGTATTTGGTTTGATGGTGTGATACATGACACATGGTATCGTACATTCATCAAACGTATATTAACAGGTCAGCAGAGAAGGAAACGTTTTGTGAATAGTGTTAATAGAATATGTTTACAAAAATAATGTTTTTTTAATTTTAAATTATCGACCTGGAAATAATAACATAGGCAGAGTGACAGAATAATCGGTATTGATGTTAATTTAATTGTCACAATTGTGTGAACTACTTATCAATAAAGAGGCATTCATTTAATTTCCAGTGTAAATTTATATCATATAATATGCTTATATTAAAATGTTAAGTCAATGAATATAAAAACAATACTTAAACTATTTTAATTTTAAATTTAGTATACAATTTATAAACATGAATTCATATTGACTAACTCGAGTTAGACACTGTTTTAACTAAATGTTTTGTTTTATTTTCAAAATGTTAGATTTTTATCATATACAACTGGAAATACTTCTGCATAGATTGTTGGTTAAACTTACGAGAAGTGAGCATGCCACAAAACATTGATGCAATAAATATTCTTTGAAGAACAGTAACAGGAATTTATTATAGAAATTAAAGAACCCCGCCCCAAAGGAAGAGAGTGCAACGAAAGCTTTTTGTGATGTACCTTGGCTCTGAACTATAAAGAGCACCGCCCAGTCTGCTTCATTTTAAAGTCTGTAACCTTTTGATAGTAGCCGTAGATCTTTTGCAGATAAGTCTTCACTGTTTATTTTTAAATATATTTCAAATCCTCGAAAGTACGAAGACAAATTTTTGTGAAACATAAACTGGTTCAAGAAAAATAATTAATGGCATTATATGAAGCCTCATTTATGATTACAAAATATTTAAAACCACAAACATTGCGTTGCTTGTGGCATATAGAGCCAAGTGCCGACCTAAGTGGGTGGAATCAGAAAGCTTTGCACGGTGACATGATCTAGTATGTGGTAGAATAACAAAAATCAGCAAAAACCAATTCGTGCCACAAAAAGAAACACTTCGATTTAGAGCCAGCTGGGTTACGAGAATCGATGGACTCCATAAATGTGCCTTAATTTCTGCTCCATGGAAGATATGTACATGAAAGCAGCGTGCAAGAGCAATTACTGCTCTTTGCCACTCACTTGAATGATATACAAAAGCGGAAGCTGTTTCCTAAAAGGGGTATCACTTTTTTTAAGGATGTTGATCACGAAGAGAATTATTGTGTTGGGATATATGTCAATGCTGTGGCAATAAGAACCGCAAAATATGTCAGATTTCAAACTAAATTTCCATCTGCAACTGCTGCACATAAAACATTCACTTATTGTATGATGTGAGATGCATTAATATTTAAATCAATTTCTTAATAATTAGATACGGTAATAAAAAATGTCGTAAAAATTATGAACTTCATTAAACGACTCTTTGGGTAGTTCTTTATTTGGTAAATTTAACTCAGGATTTGAAATCGGACTTGAGTAAAGATTTACTGCAAATAAAGATGCGACGGCTGTCAAATGAACAATCAGTGAGACGCTTCAATGTTGTTTTCACAGAAATTAATACGACTCGTCCAGAATTCGGCGATATTCAAATAAGGCACTTTTTAAAATTTTTGTCCAATTTGTTCTTTTCGAATTGTTTGTTGCTTTATACTTTCTGGGTTATTTTATTTATTATTGAATCTGTTCATTAATATTAGTGAAATCGATTCGCACGATTGTCACGTCGCAATTCGTCTGAGAAAATGAAAATAAAGATAAACGTGTCGAGTGAAGAAAGTTTAAGAAACAATCTGCTCAAGAATCTCTAATACAATAATCGCAACACACTTATGAATATATACGTTGATATGAATATATATATATATACATGAATGTATATATACATTTAGATAAATATATAAGTATATACATTTATATAAATATATTAATATATACCTTTATATAAACATATGCATTTACATAAATCTATACAGTTATATAAATATATACATTTATATGAATACACATTTAAATAGTGAAGTTGCGAATGAAATCCTACAACACAATTAGGCAAGTGTGACCTTCAAATACCTAATTAATACACAACTACATCGAGATAATGAGCAACACTGCGTGGCCGATTAGTAATTTAGTTAATGAATGCGCTGCACCAATAAATGAACCGACACGCGATGGAGCAAAGACACGGTTGTTTATCGCTCTTTTGCAAGTCATTTACGTGCTTTCATTCTTTCTTTCTCTCTAACTCACTCTAATTCACCTTCCCTCTGCCTCATTGTTCTCTCACCGTCCACCTTCTCCCTCTCACTGTCCCTCTCTCGCTCTCTCATCTTATCTATCTATCTATCTATCTATCTATCTATCTATCTATCTATCTATCTATCTATCTATCTATCTATCTATCTATGTACCTATCTATCTATCTCCCTACCTATCTAGCTGCGTCTGTGTTTATATATGTATCTATATATGTTTATATGTATATATGTATATATGTATATATGCATATATATATATATATATATATATATATATATATATATGTATATATATAGACGCAGGAGTGGCGGTGTGGTAAGTAGCTTGCTTACCAACCACATGGTTACGGGTTCAGTCCCACAGCATGGCAAGTTTCTTCTACTATAGCCTCGGGCTGACCAAAGCCTTGTGAATGGATTTGGTAGACGGAAACTGAAAGAAGCCCGTCGCATATATGTAGATATATATGTATGTGTGTGTGAGACCGATAGAATAAGTACTAGGCTTACAAAGAATAAGTCTTGGGGTCGATTTGCTCGACTAAAGGCGGTGCTCCAGCATGTCCGCAGTAAAAAGTGTAAAAAGTAAAAAGTGTAAAAAGAGACTAAGAGAGTATATATATATATATATATATATATATATATATATATATATATATATATATATATATATATATATATGATAATGAACTGATACGCGATATATATATATACGATAAAACTAATCCTGTGTGGTGCACTTTGAGGCATTATTTTACATATATTATAATCAATATGTACATATGTTTAATATTCTATCTGAACTCAAGCTTTGCTTCAGTTTTTTACCATTTTTGTTTTTCCACGAACAATGCAGTCATCTGCACGTTTTGCCTTCGTATATATCATTAATCTAACATCACCACTCCAGTAAACCTCGGCTCTAATTATACTATCACACCAACTATTGATTATAATTACTCCATGGTCATTCAGTTCTATGTTAAAAAAATTGATTTCTTTCCAAATAATGTGAGATATCATCTCAGATATTATTGTTATAACGCGCATATCCGTCAGTGGATTGTAAATTATTTTTTAATGTTATATTTTGCTATCAGATTACTTTTTGAAGCTGTTACAAGCGATAAGCAGCATTAGTGGCTTCTGGAATTTATGAATTCTTTCGTCACTTCTTGATTTTTATCCGCCATTTTGTTTAAAGTTATTAGTTGTCTCATGAAAGGCTTTTATATTTTTTTTTTCGTTTTCCGGTGATGAAGGAATAGCGCTAGTCTTTTTGATTCATGTTGATACCAGAAACACACTCAGTGTGTTAATATTTAATCTATGTATAATATATTTGTTTTAAGATATTTTACTATATATAAACAGTATTGTGTTTATTATGGATTTCCCTTTCATCATATTTCATTAAAATTAAATATATAATTGAGCTTAATATTAATTTTTTGTATACTCATCAAATTCCAAGCAAAAATGATATTTTCGAAATACTTGTTGTATGTATCAACTACACACACTTGCGCATGCGCACATATCTTTATATATTTACATATATACATGCATACCTATATGTGTATGCATATATATATAGAGAGATATAGAGAGAGAGATATATATATACTTAAATATAAAAGACCAAAGTATACGTACGCAATACACACACACACACACATATATATATGAATTTATATTAAGGACAAGCGAGTAAATACATAGGCCTAGCCACATGCTGAACGAAGACGCCAAATATCTCTAAACTAGCTTAAAATATCACAATAAACATGCGCTGAACGCGAGCAAATAAACGAAAAAGTATCACGAAAAAGTTCAATTTCATATCAATTGAGTTCAGGAATAAGGGGAAATCCCCTTTTTCCCCACCATTAGTGTAATATAACTCAATGCACATAAATACGAACAATTACACACACACACACACACACACACACACACACACACACATATATATATATATATATATATGTATGTATATATATATATATGTATGTATATGTATATTGTATGATGAATTTATGGCATGAAGTTACATAAATCCCATCAAATTCGTTAAAATTGGCGGAAAGAAGTTGTTAAAATTTATACGAAGCTTAATTCTTGCAAACGATCGTTTCGTACAAAGATATAACCATATAAATTCCTGATTGAATTAAATCAAATACATGTCATCATACTCTTCAGTGCAGGAAGGAAAGAAACCATAATGCAAGGAACTTTAAAAAAAAACAGAGCAGAAATAATTGCATGTAGGAGAGTTATAGTTATCCGTGTTGGCAAGAGATGGCAGTCATGTCGGATATTGAACCGTTGCTTTCAAATTTCCCATTATGTTAAGTCATGTCATTTTGAAGTGCTTAAGCAGTGCTTTATAAGCATAGGGTACACTGCTGCATAAATTATCAAAAGCCCAGATCATTATATGTCATTCTGTAATTACGGCTGAGTATTAATTGTGTTCATCCACGTTGAATTGTCTGCTAAAAATTCCTTGCACGAAATATGTTTGCGATCTTTGGAAAATATTAAGATATTATTAATATATGGCAGCACAGAGACACGCACACATATTCATACGTACATACATGCATAGCTACATACATACAAATAAGTATGCATAGCTGTGTAGCTGTGCTTATTTAAATGTGTATGTGTGTTTGTGTAAGTGTATGTGTTTAATTATGTGTATAAGTGTGAGCGTTCCTTTTAATCCATATGAATGTATAAATGTATACATAACTGAAGGCACACACACACACATACACACACACACATACATACACGCACGCACACACACACACACACACACACACGCATCTTCATGTTTATTCGTGTATTTACGTGTGTCAATTTGATGGTTCTGCAGTAAAAGTGCCTTTCTTTGATTTGTTGAAAGGAATTGGTTGTGAAGGAATAAGGCTGCTTCCCAACCACATGGTTCCCGGTTCAGTCCTGCTGCGTGTAATCTTGGGCAAGTGTTTCTACTATAGCTACGGAGCGACCAAAGTCATATTAGTGGATTTCGTAGACGGAAATTAAAAGAAGCCCGTCGCAAATACATACATACGTGTGTGTTCGTTATCGTGTGTATGTGAGAGAGAGAGAGAGAGAGAGAAGGAGGAGGAAAAGAGTGTGTGTGTGTGTAACTTTGTGCTTGTTCTTCTCCCTCACCACCGCTTGACAACTAGTTGTTGAGCGGTTCGGCAAAACACACCGATAAAATTAAGTACCAGGTTTTACAAAAACTAAGAACTGGTGTCGCTTAGTTTTTCATTCGAAAAATAAAAATAAAATTCTTCAAGGTGCTGCCTCAGGATGGCCACCACCGAATGACTGACGCAAATAAAAGTTAAAACATAACAGATGAATATCTGGTAAATCCATTCTGTCAACTGAAATAGTAGCAGAATCCCTCTAAATGATTTTGTTCCATGGATTTTAAACTATGTTGAATCTTTCTGAATGTTTTTAATTTTGAAGTTCATGAATCCATCTGATGAAAACGGTTTCTTTAATCCAGTAAAGGAGCCGTTAGAAACGGACATAATGGATTGACAACTGTATATCTACAGTTAGCCACTTATACTTTATTCACCTGTCTCGGAATCTGCCATTAATAAATATTATGGACCGTGTATTTAATAGAATGTACATGTCTGAATAACGCAGGAGCGAATTCCTTCACTCAACTCGGTCTCATTCTCTTCATACGCAGCAAGAATATCATTCGGCCGGTACTTATGTACAAAGTTCGATATTTACTTAAAACTGTTGTGTGGGTTCATTATTCTGACGTAACGGCGTGCCACAATTTAAGTTCCGAATCCAACTGGATCTTCTTTATATTTTATATACGGAACAGTAACCTAAGGAATAGGTCTTTTAGTGCTGCCATCTTACTCATTTATTTACATATGTTTATAGTTGTATGTATGTATATCTATGTATAAGAATATATATAAACGTATATATGTGTACATGTGTATGTATGTATGTATCTGTCTGTCTGCCTGTCTCTCTCTCTCTTTCTTTCTCTCTCTCTAATTCATATACACAAACATGCGTATGCATTCTCTTATTACATCTGTGACTTTGTGTCTGCCTTTGTGTCCCGCCACCACTCGAATTGTTCACGTATTCAGAATATAGCGGTTCGCCAAAAGAGAAGCGATAGAATAAGCCTTTATGAAAAGTTACCGGATCAGTTTGCTTCGAATAAATTCTTTACAGTGCTACCCCAGCATGGCCACAGTTTTATGACTGGAAAAATAAAAGAGAAGCTATAGCTATATACATACACACAAACATACATACACACATACATACATATAATACCACACACATACATACATATATGTATTATATATATATTATATATATATATATATATATATATATATATATATATATATGAATATACACACATATATGTATATCTATCTATCTATCTATCTATACATACATATATATATATATATATATATATAATATATATATATATATACATATCCATATATGGGTTTTCTTGGCCTAATATTCTGAATTGATGCAGCTGATATATATGATGATCAAAGACCTAATTTTAACTCTTCTGCCTTGCCTTCATACACACCGTTCCCTAAACTAAGTTTCAACGAGTACCTGATCCCCACCCCCAACTCAGCTCTATTGAATTCGAGAGATATTACGCTGCTATGTCTAGCTGTTCCTCCTAAGCACTTAGTGCCTTCTTCAACGTGATGTTTACGGGTCACCTCGACCCAGACGACTGAGTAATGTTTCAACGAAGGGTGTACTTCACCTTCTGTTTGTCGATTTTACGCGATCAAAAGAGAAGAAACAAAAAGAAGAGAAACTCACAAAGACCGAGAGCTTCTCTCGATTTAATTCCATATCCTACGGAATTGTAACGTAAGTGATACGTCTTTTAGTGCAGCCATCTTAACCAACCAACCGACCGACGACCGACCGACCGCCATTTCAGGAAACACTGTCGCCGTCGCCACAGCCAGGAACATTTGTTACATTATCATCCTTCACCTACGGCCAAAAACATCATCATCATCATCGTCATCATCATCATCATCATCATCATCATCACAACTACCAACAACAGCACCTCCAGCATCAACATAGTCTCTTTACTGTCATCCATCATGTTGCATCATCAAAATCGTCATTGGCGTCAGTGACGTTGTCATCACCGGCATTGACATCATATGATCGTCATCATCATCATCATCATCGTCATCATCATCGTTATCATCATCATCATCATCATTGTCCTCATCATCGTCATCGTCATCATCCTCATCATCACCATCATCACCACCATCCTCCTCCTCATCATCATCATCATAGACAACGCCCTCGCGATCATCAACTTCCGCTCCTTTCTCAACCGCTTCCTCCACCTCCTTCCTCTCCTCTTGCCCCTCCTTTTCCCCATCACCCTCATCGTTTTTCGCCAGCGTCTTTGCTGTCATCACGACCGTCATCACGCTTATCATCAGCGTGTTTGTCATGTTTCGTCGTCATCGCCGTCTCGTCATCGCATCACATCCAAAAAAACAAATAAAGAAGACACGGAATGGAAAATTGGTAACAAAATCCATTCTATAGAAAGCCATATCAAAGAATTATCAGAGAATATCTCGAAAATATGGTCTGAGCAATTGGTTTGCTTAATATCTGCTTTAGCAAACATTTTTTTATAATTGTTGTATTAAATTGTTCTTTTTTTTAACCTGGGAATGAATTGATGGCTTCTTAATGAGTCAGGCGACTTCGCCGATCACTATAAGAATACTGCATTGGATCACACACACACGCACACACACTCACACACACGCACACACACTCACACACACGCACACACACTCACACACACGCACACACACTCACACACACGCACACACACACACAAAAACATGTGTAATTAATAAAACAAATCTAAATAAGCATACATATTTATCTATGCATGTGTGTGTATGTGTGTGTTTATATGTGTGTATGTGTGTGTGTTTGTGAGTGTGTGTTTATATTTGTGTGAGTGTGTCTTGGCGTGCTGTTGGCTGCGAGTAGATGCCACTCAGAACATCTAACGTGGCAGAAAGTCACATTTAGCATTCTGGGCGAAAGCATCGGGTTTTTTTCTACTTTCGACCCGTGAAGTGTTTTACAGCACGGCACGTCCATAAGACAGAATATCTCCGGACGAACAACGCAGCTACTATGTGTGTGTGTGTGTGTGTGTGTCTCTCTCTCTCTCTCTCTCACTCTCTCTCTCTCTCTCTCTGTATGTGTGTGAATTAAGGCTATAACTGGTTTCATGTTAAGAAGAGTAGGAAAATATCCTAGTGTCTTATAAATTTTCAAGCCGATCACATTGAGAAAGATATTCGCCTTAATTTTGGAAAACTGTCACATTCATTATAATATGGGGCAGCTTTTTCAAAGGTGTCTCTGCAGACGAACAAATTGGAGACCCCACCTGCTAATGTTGTTAACTATTTATTCAATTACTGCTGGGGGTGGTTGAAACCTATGTCTATGTGCGAGGCTTCCTCGTTTCTTTGTCGTAGGGTTTAACCTTTCTTGTGTTAAGATTCATGTTATTGTGTAGGAAGTTGATTTTTTTAAGGTTTGTACTAATTGCATTTTCTGGGACCAGTTGGTTAAATATTTTGCAATTTTTTCCCCTTATTCTATCCATTTCATATTCGTTTCTATTGTGTACAACTCCCAGTCCATCGTCCCTGTATAAAACTATGTCAGCTTCTCCCAGCAGCCACCTTCTTGACCCAGGGCAGCACTATCTCCTCTACGCACTTGATGTCGGATTTCGAGTTGAGTTTATGTGTGGGAAGATGAATGGAAGCATAACGTCGCCATTACTAGCGATGACTCGAAACATCATGATGTTGACTGGATGTTTTATTTTTATCACTGTCGGTAAATTTCCTCAGATTGCACTGTCTCCGTATGACACCAAAACACTTGGCAGAGTGAATTCCGCTATGGTGCTGTTTTTCTCAGAGAATGTGCTCGAATTAGCCTACTACACTGCGTTGTCGACAAAATAAAAAACAAACAAATCGCATTAAATAAAAATATATAATGGTGATCATTTACCCTGTATATATATTTTTATTTACTTTAACTGAGGAAGGTTTACGTAGTGGCTGTATATCCCATTATATATTACACAAACCTGAAACATACGTATTAAATTATTTCAAAATATCTTTGTTGTAACAAATACGACTCAATGATATTGGAAGCTGGCTGGTCTTGACACTACATATGCGGATATTCTAATAAGGATTTAAAGGAGATTGCTCGAGTCGAAAAACGCTGTGACCGAAGCACGATATATATACATATTCATACATACATGTATACATACACACACACACACACATATATATATATATCGCTCATCATGAGGGAACTTAGCAAAAAGTATAAAACTACTTCTACGGATAACCTTAAGGAAATTAATTACAAAATCAAGGAAGTTATGAGCAAATTAGACCTCCTGGACAGAACAGAACCTATAAAACCGCAAGTACCCAAAATTACTATTAAAGACCATAAGAAAGACTTCCGGATAGTGTAGGAGTATTAATCTGTCCGACTAAATCGGATATCGGCAGACTTAGCAAGACCATCCTGGACAGGTGATCCCACACATCAAACCCCACATCCCACTCCAACTATGGATTAATACCAGCGATGTGCTAGAATGGCTTAACACTATCACCAATAGGCCCGACTACTCATTCATCCAATTCGACATAGCCAGCTACTACGCCCAGTATATCCCCCATCTTACTTAACAAATCCCTTATTTTTGCCCGCACCTTTCACTCATAGACAGAGAAAAAATTGACATAATTCTATTAGCTAGAAAAACCATAATAGAATTCGACGGTAGACTCTGGACCAGATCCGATACCCCCGACAATTTCGATGTGGCTATGGGCTCGAGCGATTCAGCTCAGGTGACTGACTTGGTCGGGGCCTACCTGCTCAAGAAGCTTTCTCCGAGGTACGGATCTTCAGGGGGGTCTATACAGAGACGACGCTCTCTTCATATACCCCACCAACAATAGGAGAAAACTAGAAAGAATTAGGAAAAAGATCAGGCTTTTTTTTTCAAATCCTTCAATCTTAAACTAGAATTTATGACCAATACTAAAATAGTAAACTTCTTAGATGTTACGTTAGATTTGAATAAGCACCTTCACTACCCGTATAGGAAACCAGAAGAAACTACCAAATACATCCATACCTCTTCCAACCATCCACCCTGTATAATTAGCACCACAGTCCAAGCCATCTCAGACAGACTGACAAAACTATCCTCTAATAGAGAAATTTCAATAATCAGGCTCAACACTACAACCAAGCTCTCTATAGTGCCGGATATAACAGAGAATATCATATGTAGACCAACCGGGAGCGTCCGTCGACTATAGACTCCCAATTATAATCGAACTCAGCACTCAACTCACACTACCGATAAGTCTAATTCAAACTCCAAACAACGTATAGGAAATAGGCGAACTAATAG
Source organism: Octopus sinensis (assembly GCF_006345805.1). Classification (NCBI taxonomy): domain Eukaryota; kingdom Metazoa; phylum Mollusca; class Cephalopoda; order Octopoda; family Octopodidae; genus Octopus; species Octopus sinensis. Next base: position 9,073,488 of record NC_043019.1, on the reverse strand, counting down.
AACAGCACACAATAGTAACCCTCCCGACGAGAACAATATAGATCCTATTAGGAGAAATAGAAGGGATATAGTAGATTACGCAAATACATATGGTTCAACATACCTTTCAACTTAGCAATTAGGGGTAGGTTATGTAAAGAATATTCTCTATAATTTCCACAACTTCCACCCACCCACAATATAGAAGTATCTTCTCCAACAAAACTATTAGGATTTCCTACTCTACCCTGCCCAACATGAGCTGCCTCTTAGCTAAACAAAAAATTAATATTAGAACAGCTAGATCAAGAGCAAACCATAGCGACCAACAGAACCCCCCTCATCTAGACAGTAGGCATTATAACCAGACTGGCAACCATAATACCCAAGCAGTTAGTAATAACACCCGCCAGCACAACAGAGGAAATACTACACCCATCAACAACCAGGAGGATACCAACGCCCCCACTCGTATTGCAACACCTCCGCCTAGGATTAGCAGCACACGACCGAATAATGCAATGCAATGCAACTGCAGATGTGCATCAGAGTGCCCGCTGCAGGGCGCATGCAGGGCGAAAAACGTAATATACTCATGTGAGGTGAGTACTCAATTTAACACACTCACCTATATTGGTTGCTCAACCTCCTGGAAATCCAGATACTACAACCACCGGTCCCTCGCTGAGACATAGACATAAGGCTAACAGCACCTCCCTCTCTAAAAGAATTTGGGAATTAAAACAAATGCATAAGCTTCAAACTCAGATGGTCCATCATCGGATCAGCTGCACCTTATTTAAATAATAGAGCAGGATGCCAACTATGCTGTGTAGAACTCCTGACATCTTGAAATTCAAAGACAAACACAATCTTATTAACAAAGGTCAGAGTTCAAACCATCCTGTATACATAAACTTATTAATACTTTCAAATACTACAATGCTTAGGTCTTATACCAACTCCCCCATGCTATTTCCTCCCACCCGGCGCAAACTGTCGGCTCCAGCACATCCCGTTTTCCTATATGTGAGTGTGTATGTGTGTGTGTGTGTGTGTGCGTGTGTATGTGCACATACGTGTATGTGTGTGTACATATACACATATATATATATATGTGGGCCACCTCCATCTCATGTTAATCTTTACAAAATTATATTTTTACCTTATTTTTTTATTTTTTTATTTTTATATATTATATTTTATTTTATTTTATTTTTACTTTTATTTTTATTTTTATTTTTATTTTCATTTTTATTTTTATTTTTACTTTTATCCTACTTCCATTTATTTTTATTTTTAATTTTATTTTTATTTTTTTATTTTTACTTTTACTTTTATTTTTACGTTTATTCTACTGCCATTTACTCTCATTTTCATTTTCATCCCTTACCTTAACTCTTATAACCCTTATAATTCTTACATTTCATTTCTAACTATTACATTGTATTTCTTATTTTATACTGTATTTTTTATTTCTAATCTTTACCCTTACCCTCATCCTTACCCCTAATTTACCGCTTTACACCTCTATATATGTTTATTTACTTACCTATGGATCCGCCTTTTGAGTATCCGAGCGTCCGCGTACGTGTGTATGCGCATACATACATATGCGCGCGCGTATATGTACATGCATACTTCGATATCTTATGACTATACCCATGGGCGCGTGTGTCTCTGTGTGTGTATGTGAATATATATATGTGCACGCACATACGGACACAGCCGTGTGTGCGTGCGCGTATTACATGAGTACGGGATTCTTTACATACGTTCTTATACACATCCTTTAATATCTTATACCTAGACCTAGAGACGTGGGCATATACGTGTACGTATGTAGTGAGGGGCGTGCGTATATACATGTGAGCGTGTACGCGCGTAATGTCCGTCTATATATGCGGATATTCTGTTGTATGTATGTGTGTGTGCGCGCGTGCGTGTGGGTGCGGTGTGTTTATGTACGTGTTTACACGCGAGTGCGTGTGTTTGCTTATAGACTTGGAGACGTATATGTACGCGTGTGTATGTGGGTGTATGTACCCATGATGATATGTATGTACTGGAAGTCCATTTAATTCAAGGAACCAGATTAAACTCTCATCAGCTCTGATTTACGACGAAACCGTTAATTTACTGACAGTTCTACAACTAAGCTTTATCAATCTCCTGACCACCATGCTGGGTCCGCGACCTCTATACATCCTTATCTTTACATTCTTTTACACTTTTATCATGTTTTTATCAGGTTCTTTTACTTCTTTTACTATTATTTCCATTTCTATTTTTACTTTACAACATATGCCTTTACATGTATTTATATTTCTTTATACTTCTGTATACCCCCTTTACATCTCCTTATAACCTCTTTATTCTTTATCCTCTACATTTTATATTATTTTATATTATTTTATATTCTTTATCCTCGTCCGAACTCTCGCCCCTCCATCTTCACCTCTATATACGTATTTATTATTACATTACCTCAACATCCAAGTTTCCTCATTCTACATTGAGAGAAGAAAGGGATGGACGATTCAATTCGATGCTGCTGCCGCATTATGTCGTACGGGAACGAGAAGATTTGCATCCCCAACCAAGAATTTCGGAAGTAACACATGTCCTTGTGGAAGCTGTTGTGCGCGGCTGAAGAAGGCCACAGACATACATTATGATTTGTTATGAATCTGTCTAATAAAGGCCCGAAAACTATGTACCGCTGATCCTTCGCCTCATGTTTTTATTTTTTTATTTTGATCAATTTATATATATATATATATATATATATATATATATATATATATATATATATATATATATAATATATATATTTATTTATTATTTATATATATATATATTTGTATGTATATACATATATACATATATTCACATATATATGTGTGTGTGTGTGTGTGTGTTTGTATGTGTGTGTGCTTTGTAAAGATAGACGTTACCTGTATGGCAGTAGGAAGTGTTTCGGAAGATTTGCCAGGCATCTCCCTCCTTTTATTTCACTAGTTATTTTCTCACAATCCCATCGTGCATTTAAGATACTATTCAAGCTCACCACGAGTAGAAACGAACACGATATTCGTAGTAGTTTTTCTAAACACACAAAACAAAGACTGGCCACACTGCACCTTTTAGTACATAAAGAGTGACTGTCCTCAAAGTATTTCATTTGTGGCTACTCTCATGTAGAGCCACCGAACTGCAGATCGGGTTTTAGAAAATCTTTGAATCTTAACCAACTTAAAAGTGCATACACGTCGCTGTGTTCGAGAAAGATCGGGTTTCGGCGGAAAGTCTGCCATCACTGACAGCAACCAGAATTAAATATAATAGCGTGAGGTCGTTCAGCAAATGAACTTACTTAAAAGACGATACAACGTCTGGTCTATATTCGCATCCAAGACCCCGACAGATGTGTAACTCATCTGAGTAAAGTTCCTTTTATAGGATTAAAGTTCAAACACTCTGATGTATACTTTAATCTCTCCGGAATCGATTAAAGAAAACAGAAGAATTGAAGAATTGTGTTTATGAAATCGATTCACTTCCGTCGAAAAAATGTTGCTGCCGAAATTAGAAACAATTGCATGCTATTTGTTTAAAGAATTAAGCGACCCCAGTACTTTGTCCTGATAATCTGCAGCATCGTAGGAGTGTCTAATGAAGTGCCATGTGCTATTTCTTCTGGTTCTTTCCTATCAGGAGTCATGTCTCACCGTGGTCAAATTTGCTTGTCCTCTCTCTGTACTTGCATCAATGGTACCAACTAACAACCTGTACTCAAATTCAATGCCTTTGTGCCCAGATCAGAAACAATTACTAGTTTTGTTCCTGCGGCTGTTTTCGTTGAGAATAATCATGTTTCTTACAAATTCTTTAGAAGATGGTTCCATACTATATTTCAAAGTTTTTGATTATATGTAAACATCTGTTTCATTACCTTGGATTCAAAAAGGTTCTTTACTACAGAAATCTTTTATAAAGATTCATTTAGCCATGTTTAGTTGGGATTAAATACGGTGTCATCAGCAGAAACGTGAGGAAGGGTTAACCACACTTGTTGTAGCAACGAATACGCCTCTCAGGCTTTTGGAAGTTTGAAAGCATAGAAATAGTTCTAATTTGATAAGCGGAAAACATTGAAAATTTAACAGACAGTTTAAACATCGTCACAAACTGACAAGCGTATTTGAAAATAATTTATATTTCTTTTTAGCTTTAAGAGATTAATCACCGACGTCGCAAGTAACATAGATTATTAAAAGCAAAAACATTTGTAGAAATACATTGTCTTTTTCTGTTCATGTTCGCTGTTAAAATGTGACAGATAAATGAAATCTGCTAAATAGAATATAAACACACATTAATACGTATATGTATGTATATTATTTATACACGTGCTTTTATGTATATATATATATATATATATAATATATATATATATATATTCACACACATATATGTATGCATGCATAGTATGTATGTATGTATGTATGTATTTGTTGATGTCATAATGATTTCATAAAATTACGAGAGAAAGTGAAATAATTCATTTTTGGAATATTTTGAAGTAGTACCACATAAAGCTATATACCGTAGCACATAAATATTGGCTTCAAAATTTTGGGTGGGATAGAAAAAGGTGAAGGCTCCCCCGTGTAATTCTTCCTGTCCAAAAAGGCTTTCTTGAACACAATGTTTATATGCTACTGTTTATAGCGTTATGTGTGTGCTTCGAGATATATTATCCACAAAAAAGAATTTTTTCACATTTTCTCGAAAATAATCACTCATACGTTTATATATGTGTTTTTGTGTGCGTGTGTGTATGTATATACAAAAATATATACAAAGACACACAGAATCCAGACAAATATATAACGTTGTATACAAGCATCTGTCTAATACAGTAAATCTTCATTTGTCTACGTTCGTTGCGGTATGAAAAAAAAAAGAGAAATTTTATACAATTCAAAAATGGTGTCTGAGAGAAAACAATGGAATGTA